>NC_054750.1:31223737-31556237 GCF_018143015.1 Lytechinus variegatus
GGTGGTAATATTTTAATTCATCGTAACTTAGAAATTCTAAGTTAGAATCATTTTGAAACAATTATAGTTCGAAACAACTGGACTTCTTTCTACATGCTGTAGCAGGGCCGTCGCCAGGGGGGTGCGGAGGGTGCGAACGCACCCCCCTTCAGAACCAAAAATAAAAATAAAATAAAAAAACAAATTAAAAAACAAATTAAAAAAAAAAAAAAAAAAACCGGAGGGGGGGGGGTAGGGATACTTGAGGGCTCTTTTGAAAAAAAACGTTGTTTTTTGTGTTTTTGTGTTTTTTTTTCATAAAAAGCACCCCCCCCCCCCCCCTAGAAAAAAGCTGGTGACGGCCCTGTGTAGATTCTCTTTCGTTTGGTACAATTGTTGCTATTCTTGTCTTATCATTATTCTGCTAACTAAATTTTTTTTTCGCTATCGCCCGAATTCTAAGTGTCCCACCTCCCTGAGTACACAAACGGCACTGCAAGACATGTTCAGATTTAATTCAAATGAAAGCTCTCTGTACATAAATATGAAGTTATGTGGCCGTGTAGCCACTGAGATTGCATGCGGCGGTTGTGTGTGGGGAAACTCGCCAGTGTCGGACTCTCAATAACCAGCGACGGGTGTAGACTCTTCACTAGTCGCTTTTTGGCTATATTTGCGGAAAATGCCTTCGCCAGGGTGTAAAACGGAAACGCGCCCCCGGACGAATCAACTCCAAAGACCATATCTCACAAGCTGTACATCTAAATCAGATACGTTGCTGGGTTTAATGAGGGGGTCTTGTGTAAATTTGGATGATGACATAGTGAAGCTTGTGTTTAACATGTTTAAGGGTCTACCAAGACCGAGATTAGAATATGGCCACATTTTAGAATAGGAGCGAAGAGCAACCACTGAGGAACTTGTCCTATTCACGGCGATTTTGAAAAATAACTGTATGCATTGTACATTGTATCTATGACTCTAGCATATAGATCTGCAAGAACGCCATGGGGAAGGGAGAAGAGGCCATGGACCATGTGCACTTCTTGATAAAGAAAGGGGTGTGGTGCTGTTCGCAAAGAGCCTTATATTAGCTATTGTTACTGCAGTGCTGTGACAATGCTCAGCATCCCTAGTAACTATAGGATAATCCTCCGTGGACATGGCCCTCCCATTCAAACTTGAGAAGCAGTATGAAGGCTTGATGATGTAAGGAGGTTCTTCTTTTCGAATCTAGTTATTAGTTCTTGAAACAGTGTACCAGAAAATGTGGTTTCAACCTCTTCTGTAAATTCCTTTAAGAGTCGGCTTGATAATCATTGGAAGGATATTGCTTTTGTGTACGACTTTGAGTAATGATTTTTGTCTTGCCACATAGGCCTATGCAACTACTTGATACTGATAGTGTGGAGTATATACAGTTTATTCCCTTGGACCGATGAACACGGGCCGCAGCATCGTCGGATTAAAGTAAAGTGAGTAAATAAATTAGTATTCTAATACAAGGGAAACAATTATCAGACACAATATATGAAAATATATGATTTCATAACATAAGAAAAAAGGAAAGTTGGGATGCGACATCATCAGCCGATCTAATGAATATAAATGACAACTTTATTTATTAAGATATGACTTTCAGAAAGCCCCCCCCCCCCTACACACACACACACACGCACAGGGCGACACGACATTTGCTCTGGATTTAATTATTACAGAGGCCATAGAATTATTAAGTTTTGTTTTTCGGTTACCTATTTCATATCCTATAATAATATTTCACTTATTGAATATGTATATCATTTATTCAGCGTTGAATTTTGTTCATGCTTTTATTTAAATTGAATTAATATATATTGTAATAATTTGTATTATGTTGAAGAATGAAAAATAAATTGAGTAATCTTTTTCAGCAGTGTCAATATCAAGATATAATATCAAAATATTCCATAGACACGAGACTATTTTCCAAAATATCCCGAATTTCTTGCATGTCAATAAAAAATTACATATAGTCTCGTAGCAGTTGCAAGTATGACATAAATTATCATTCAAAATCCCCCATTTGCATAAATTGTCTCTACTGGGCAATATTCTGTAAAAAAGTTTAGAATTAAATTGTTTTATTTTACTTTTATTAATTTGCTGAAATTTGAATTTGAATACTTCACTCCAATTAAATTAATTTGACAGGTCACATCTTGCCCAAAATGTAAAGCATGTTCTTCCGTGTTTAGCTCATGACATTCCTTTACATTTTGAGTCACCCGTTACTTACTCAATCAAAAGTTTCGCTTATTTAAAAAAAACAGTGATATGCATAACTCAGTGACATGCAAATGAGAAAGTCGATAACGTCCCTCACTCACTATTTTTGTTTTGTATTGTTTGAATATACAATATTTAATTTTTTACAAATTTGACAATATGGACCAACCTGACTGAACCATATAAACTCCTCAAAAAAAGTTTGGAAATCTGACTTTGATCAATTCAATTACAAAGAAACATTTATTTTCCTCCATTTTACAAAATTACTTCATTATTGTTCACAAGAATACACTTCAAATCATATTTTTTTTGCTTGTCAATTTTTTTCCAGCGTCCCCCCCTAAAGTCACGTGGACCCCCCTCGGAACGTGTGTTGTCCCCCCCCCTAAAATTTAGGTTGATGACCTTTTTTTTTTTAGCTTGTCAATTTTTTCCAGCGTCCCCCCCTAAAGTCACGTGGACCCCCCTCGGAACGTGTGTTGTCCCCCCCTAAAATTTAGGTTGATGGCCTTTTTTTTTTTGCTTGTCAAAAAATTTTGGTTAGTCACTCCTAAAATTTAGGTTGATAACCTTTTTGGGGGCGCTTGTCCAATTTTTTACCCGTGTACATCCCGAAATTTCAGGTGGACACCCCCTAAATTTTTTGGCTTCCGCCGCCAATGCTTCAAATCAATTTCTATAAAGAATATAAATATAAAACGTATGTGTAAAGAGGAAGGCGTATGTCCCTAGAAGCACATGCTTGTGGCGGGATACGCCTGTGGACAAATATATACAATACACAAAATACAATACAAAGATAAGAAGGGCTAGGAAAGGAGAAGAGAAGCAGAAAAGAAAATGGGAAGAAAACAGAGAGGGAGAAGTGAGCAGGAAGGCGGGCATGAGTTACCGAGTACCGAGCAAATAGAGCGTACAACAATGTATGATGGAGAGAGGGAGAGATAAAAAAATAATAATGCCGCAACATTTGCACATTATTCATGTTAACTTAAGATCAAAAGGAATATAAGGTATTAGGATATTCAAGCATAGGATGATAAAATCGATTTTTTTAATCTAAAATTTTAAGCTAGTTGCTGACAAGGATTTTTTTTATGTAGTCTGGAAGATCATTCCATATTTTCGGGCCAGAATAACGGATGTTGTGTTGAAAGATAATCTTTTTGTGTTTAGGAATATATATTTGGTTATTTGTTCGGGTATCAAAGTGATGTATATTTGATACATGCGTAAAGAAATCACGAAAATTTTCTGGAATTTGATAATTTAAACACCTGTACATAAGATTACATTGCTGAAGTTTATTGATGTCGTTAAATTTCAGAAGTTTCTGATAATCCCTCTTCGGTTTTAGTAAATATCAATGTGTAATTAACATCGATGAATAGAACATTTAATTCTTTAAGATAATACCCAATATGATATGATTATGGTTCACATGGAAGTGCAGTGCCTTGAAATGTGGGGCAAGGTCAAAATTCAAAAGCTGCAAATGACACATTATTGAAAGCCACTGTTCTTTATTCTGTGGTGATGAGTTTCTCAGCGGTTTTGTTTTTACTTTGACCGATAATTCCTCATCATTTTTAGTAAATATCAATGAGTAGATCATTTAATTTTCTTTAAAATGATACTCTATATGATATGATTATCATTCACATGGAGGTGCAGTGCCTTGAAATGTTGGGTAAGGTCAAAATTCAAAAGTTGCAAAATCACACAGTATTGAAAGTCACTGTTTGGTGATGAGTGAGTTTCTTTTCATACACCTTAACATCAACATTAACATGGAATCAAACAAGTAAAAACATAACAAACAAACATGCATGGGTATTTCAAACCACGACTCAAACCATGTTATCTCGCAGAACCATCACTACAGAAGCTGGGGCTTGGTTTGAATGGATTTTCATCTCTATTGACACAGACAAAAGAACCATGTTGACTCTTCACGACTATTTCTGCTCGTTTTGCAGCTTTTCAATTCAGACCTCATCCAACACTTTTGAATCCTGCTCTTTTCATTATGGCATGATCATAAAAAGCATGGTATCATCTCAAAGAAAATTAAATGATCTTTTGAATTATATCAAATATGCGTTGTGTAAAATTGGGAGTTGGGAGAAAGGAATGGTCAAACTGAGATTTCCATACCCTTTCTGCTCGTTTTGCAGCTTTTCAGTTCAGACCTCATCCAACACTTTTGAATCCTGCTCTTTTCGTGATGACATGATCATAACAAGCATGATATCACGTTAAAGACAATTAAATTATCTTTTGAATGATGTAAAATATGCATTGTTTAAAATTGGGAGTAGGGAGAAATTAATGGCTAAACACAGATTTCCAAAATTTTTTTGAGAGGTTTTGTATTAAACAATGCTAAATCCTTATGTTCAGGGTGGAATTATTGTTGTTTGAATTGAAAATGAAGAAAATATTAAAATATTTCATATTTCATATATTACTTAGTGAGTGGGTGATGTCATCAGTCTCCACATTTGCATATCAACCAGGATGTGCATATAACAGTTTTGTGAAATTAAGCGAAATTTTAAAATGTCATAACTTTCTTTTTTTCATCCGATTTTGATGAAATTTTCAGTGTTATGTTTGTTGGATTTTTCGCTTTTTATTCAATAAACTTTTTGTTGGGGTGGACTTGTCCTTTAATGGCGTAAAAAGCCGACTCTTTCTTAGAATACGGAGCTTATCGTTATACAATTGAATATAGCGACTGCTATCTTCTGATTTTGCCGAGTCAGAATATACCTTATTTAACTTCACCAATCATTCCAGGCTATCATCGCTCTGTTGTATTTACTCAGTGTTATCAGCTCTCAAAGTTGTCAAAACCTTGTTTAAGTTATCATACCCGTCCTGTTGTGAAATGAGCATATACATGTATGTTTAAATACAATATTCACATTCAATTTGAGATAAATTCCCAATTTCATTTTTTTTTTCAACTTCTCCAAGTCTTCTATATTCTGCTCTGTATAGCTATGCAGCTATACTCAAACCAAGCGGTTTTGTATATCTTTTAACTGAAATTTTAGTAGGGCATTCATTGCATTACAGTTTCACATCGCAATTCTTTCCAATCGTCTAGAAGGCATTGACACGACTGTAATCTTTGGTATTCATTTCGTTTGAGACAATATTTATTTTTGCCGTGAAAACAAAAAAATGAAACTTCCTTAAAGACAATTAACTGTCAGTAATCATGGTAATTCTGTATATTCGAGACTTAATATTTCTAATTATCACCAATTTATCACTCATATTGGCTTCGCCTCCAGTATAATGTAACTAATTTGAGAGTGAATCTCATATTAATTCCTTGTCAATATTTAAAATGAATATCCTTCTATATAATCATCACCACTATTTTGCTCAGTGTCAAGTGGCGAGTGACTTAAAAAAAAAAATATTTACCTACTGCTGCTTGACACCAAATAAGGAATACGTAAAACTGATAATACAGTTATTAAAAGATTTAATCAAATCTCTTAAATTAGTTGTTTCCTTTTGATTTGTTTACAAAAATAATACATGAGCATTAATAACAAAATATAACTTAATAATAGTTGACTCGTGCGTCGTGCCCCCATCATCTCATCTGGCCTGACATGCCCTGGTGGTCGGTCTAATTCCTGGCCTCCACAGCTTGCGATGTCTCTTCCACTCGGCCTCGGCCTCCGCAGACAGTTGCCCCTTGATGAGTAGCCCCCAGATCCGAGAGAGGTGGCTTCAACGAATTAGTGGACGAGATCGAGTTCCCAGTGATGACATGAATTTTGACCAATCATGTCTGTGGAGAACCGGCGGCAGCTGGGGTCGTTATCTCGTCACCGACGTAAACACTCAGTTTTAACTTCGACTGCGTATACTAACATCTATGGCCTATTCTCGCCTTGGTGGTTCTCCCTGCATTACTGAAACCATGGAGCTCTGTTAATAGCTCTATATTACTGAAACTAACCTCCTAATATACCCTACCGTTACTAGGACTAACTGTAAAATTTCTATAAAGTAATTCAAAGAATTTCAATGACAGATAAGTGCATAGAGCAACACATTCTTATTAAGAAAAGACTTCCTGTGCATCTGTACACCTACATTCATCAATGCTAGAGCACTTTGGGCTATTTATGACACCTGTAGGAAAATGCTTACCTAATACGAAATATTTCTAAGACTTGAACAAAATATGGCATCTATCTGATCTTGTACTCTAAGGGGGTATCAAACGTTTCCAACGCTTGCTTTTGAAATATCCAGAACATATGATGCTTGTCTAGGTTTAAATATTCACAACGGATGAACTATTTTTACAAACTCAGAACATGAGTGTAATCAAAGGAATTAAATTGAATAGATTTCTTCCCTGACACTCAGGCAATTTTGCTTGAAATGAATCTTAACATAATTCAAGATCCTTATTTCGGTAATACAGCTACTCTGCCATGCCTGCATGCTATCCCACGTTAATCCTAACTAATCCAAACACTGCACAGGAGTCGATTGTGAGAACCAAATCTGCTTTGAACAAAGTAAGTAATTCTTCACTGTCTTGACCATAGTATCATCAAAGGAAGCCGCACGACCCACATCATCTTAATAAAATATAATGAAACAACAATTTCTATACGCCCATTATTAACAGCAGGGGCGGAAAGCTCTCCCAAAAGGTAGGGGGACAAGGGTCTGGAAAATTTGACAAGCCCCCCCCCAAAAAAAAAAAAGGCTTTTACCTAAAATTTAAGGTCATTTCGACGAAAATATGATTGGCAACCAAAAAAAAAGGTCATCTCGTCCCAAAACGCACGTTTTGGGATTTCCGCCCATGATTAACAGTAGGCTTGAAACATGTAGCATATTACTCTGATTTTTATCTCATCTATAATATATTATTGATTTACATGTATTTATGTTTTTAATGTCAGGACCATGATGTAAAACAGTTTTTAACTGATCTTGTCATCCTGTATAAATATATTTGAATAAATAAAAACATTATAAGGAGCCGTTGCTAACCCAATGGCAAAACCTAGTACCACTACGGAAATTCCAACTAAAGCCTAAACATTTTTCATGTACTTGAAAAATCTCATAATGATGATGACCTGACTTATACTTCGGTCACATTTGCTCTACGGCGGCCGTACGGCGAGAATAGCCCTTTTATTAATTTCATTTCAAACCACCTATAATGTAGCTGGTACAAAAAAGGTAAACGGCTGTTTTCGACTTGCCGTACGGCCGCCGAAGAGCAAATGTGACCGAGGTATTAAGTTCAAAAGTCCCAAAGTGTTAGTTGACATTAATGTACATCAAAGATTCAGTCTTATATATATATATATATATATATTATATATATATAGCTCTGAATTGAAACTGAAAGGGGGATAACATTGTAAGACTGCAAATATACTTGTTCCTCAGTTTGGATAATTGTGCGGTTTATAATTAGCTCCGGTTTAAGGTGAAGTCCACCCCCAGAAAATAGTTGATTTAAATAAATAGAGAAAAATCAAACATGAATAATGCTGAAAACTTCATCAAAATCGAATGTGAAATAAGAAAAATATGACATTTAAAGGTACGCTTATTTTTCGCAAAACAGTTCTATGCTCAACCCAGTGATATTCAAATGAGAGAGTCGATTATTTTTTTTTTTTTTTTATTGTTTGAATTATACAATATTTCAATTTTTACGAGATTTGCAATTAGGACCCCCTTGCTTGAACCGCAAATTGTTAAAATAATGGAATTCCATGTGTTCAGGGAGGAATGAAACTTTGTTTCACATGACAGTGACCAGGAAATCAAAATATTTAATATTTCATATCATAAAATACAAAGAAAATATAGTGAGTGATGTCATCAGCTCCCTCATTTGCATACCGAACATGATGTGCATATAACTGTTTTGTGAAATTAAGCGAAAGCTTAAAATGTTCTAACTTTCTTATTTTAACTTGGTCATTTTGCCTCCGAAGAAGATTCTGGTAGGAGGCCCCTTTTGACTCTCTTACTTTCTTATATTTTACATCCGATTTTGATGAACTTTTTAGTGTTATGCTTGGTTGATTTTTCTCTTTGTTGGGGTGGACTTGTCCTTTAAATAGCAAGGTGAGATTTTCAGTTATTGTTAAGTAGCTAAAATCTATCTATCATGCTTCTGACCAGCTCTGATCTGTCCAGTAATCTTCACCTAATTATTCTCCTTTTGTATTCAGATTATTAAGACCCAGAAAGTCTTCATTTGAATTCCATCGCACGTATTGCCCACATCAGTTTGACAAATACAACTGGAAATTGATAGAAGTGACCTCTTTTCTCTCTTTTCTCTCTGTCTCCACTCCGTCACTCATTCCTCCTCCTTTTGTCTGAAATACAAAGATGTACCAGTATACTTACCTTCGCCTAGCTTGTAGCAATCCTTTCCCACCTTTTTTTTATACTAAAGCTAATAGACCTTTTCATGTGGTTGGGATTTGGGCCAATGTCGGAATCCTTTATTTATATGTCTCTGCTTATTACTCCTCGTAGTTTGACCTATCGGTTTTCATGCAATAGTTGATTTTTTTTCACCTGACTTGGGCAATGGAAGAATAAAATAGCCTAATCTTTAAACGAGCCAAATACTTCCTTTATTGCAATGCTTACAAAGAAGGCAAATGGACTCCAGATTATTGAGTAGCATTTTTTAACCTGCCTCTATTTTGTGGCTCAACCCGAGGTTAATTTCTTTATTCGATATTATTTTATATATTTAAAGGCATGGTCACACGGCCCGAGTGTTGTTGGAGCGGTGGTGGAGCGGAGAGAAAAAATCATCACCGCTTGCTACTGTTCACCATTTTCGATTTCGATTGTTTTATTTTTGTTTTCGATTTTTTTCCCCCAATTTTGTGAGCGAAATTCGACCCTCTCTCCCTACCGCTCCACGATCGCCCCAACAACGCTCGGGCGGTGTGACCAGGCCTCAACATCGAATCCATACGTAGATCCATTACGATAAAGTGGAAGAAACGTTGATAAAAAGACGTCGTGTGGTGTCGAACTCGGTCAGTGAATTCCAAGCTCGAATTAGGAATTCAGACACTCCTCTCGCAAGCATTGTAATGCAAATCGGATACCTCTGCTAAGAAAGAAAATATATCCCTCTTTTTATCAAGTGCTGAAATTATAATTTTTTCTTTCTCGCGTTTTATATTGCTATTATACCAAATAATTTCATTTCTCTTATCGCAAACATTAAACATTCCTTTTAGAACAAGATCTGAAAGGGTCAATGTAAAATACAGGCATTTTTTTTTCTTTTGCGTATTCATGTTTGGGGGCAGTTGATCCCAAACATGTCGGAAATTTTACTGGTCCAGTAAGTGAACAAAAATTTATATGATGTTTTTTTTTCACTTAAGATATTCTATTTTTTAATACATGATAAACGAAGTGAAAAACATAATGTTAAGTAAATTGAACACTTTAAGGTCTCCTTCTATTTCAGTATCAGAACACACAATTTTTCAGCTTTGAAATTCCATGAAGGAGTGTACTAACCTATTTTACAAATTGATTATTTTCAAAGGTACTGGAACTGCCATGGCTATATAAACTAATTGAGAAGTGACCAAATACTTTATAACAGTCACCTTTCTATATTCTTCGCATCTTCCATAAATCTAAATCACTTTTTATTTTCCGGATTTTATTTTCCTGACTTTTCCTTCCCAATTTACAGTATCAACTTCTCTATGACATTTTCCAACATAGATTCCGGATCTGTTCAGATATCCAACCACAATTCATAACCTAACCACTGGCGCTATTATACTTAGTTTTGATCCATTAATTAATGAACGAAGTTCCTGTATTTAATAAAGGGATGACCGGGGCTAAAAATAATATGATTTAAACAGATAAAGAAAATCAGACAAACAAAGCAATGAAAATTTGATCAAAATCGGACAACGAATAACAAAGTTATGGCATTAAAAAAATTGCATCATTCCGGTGAAGCAGTTCTAGGCGTGTCTTCATGAATATTCAATGAGCAAATTGATGATGTCATGTCCCAACTTGTTATTTTGTATTTTATTATTAGGTTTATTCAATTTTTTCACCAAGAACTGAAAAAATGGATTGACAACTGATTAAGAGCATTAGATATTTATTGCTGCAACTTTTTTCATTATAGAGGAGACACATTATTAACACAAGTATGAAAAAGTGTGACAATTATGATTTCATGTAATAACTTAACAAAAAAGGAAAATGGGGATGTGACATCATCAGCCCACCTAATGAATATTCATGATGACGAGCATACAGATGTTTTCACAAAATAATTTTGAATTTTAAAATTCAATAACTTCGTTATTTGTCATCCGATTTTGATTAAATTTTCTTCATTCTGCTTTGTGAATTTTACTCTATTTATTCAAATCTCAATATTTTCAGTCCGGTGTACCCCTTTAAGTAAACAAAAAATGTGATTGATGGTGTAAAACTCCTTAAGGTCTAATGACACCTGGGGTCCGTAGCACAAAGGTTAGCGATTAATCGCTAAATGAAAAGACCTAACAAGACCTACGTTGTATGTGCATTTTGTCAGTTGACTGACTAGGACCAATCACAATCGTTCTTTCAAATTAGCGATTAATCGAAAATCTTTGTGTTACGAAGCCCAAGTGTTTCAGTAGTTTTACAAAAGTCAATGTCCTGTACGAATATTCAGTTGCCGAACGATGCTGGCTAAATGCGCAATGCTGCCCGAGGTCCAGTGGCGTAGCTAGGATTTTCTTCCCGGGGGGGGGGGGGGGGGCACTGGGAGTCCTTGCTTTTTCAGGGGAGGGGCACCGGCCATTTTCCGGTGTGTGTGTGTGTATGTGTCACAAGGGCTGATTCGACTTTCGCCAATAGGGGACTGGGCCCGAAATTATCTTCACCTATATTTTCCCCGATCAGTCACTTCTAAGTTTTATTCTTATAAAACAACATACAAAAACATGAAATAATGATAAGCCTTACAAAAATTGCGAGCGCGAAGCGCGATCGACTTTTTTTACTTTCATGTTTTTTTCCTGAAAATTTTATTTTCTGGGCAATGTTACGTGTGATCCTGAACAAGATTCGTGTGTAACTAGATGGTTACTGTGAACGCCAAGCGCGAGCAGAAATTTTTATCAACTGTTCTAGCATTATCGAAAAGGGACCTGTTAAGGACTGCATACAGTTACCCACGAAGACGGTATATATTTCAATAATGCGAGCGCGAAGCGCGAGCAAACTATTTTTTACCTAAAAAATGGTCATTCTAAGCACTTTTTGTATTAATAAATGGGATAGGTATGTAACTAAACAATTGATGCGAGCGCGAAGCGCGAGAAGAAGAAAATTGAGATTTTAGACCTAAAAGCTGGACACTATTCACATTTTGTAAATCATAAATAGGATATAGTAAATGGGGTATCATTAATAATGCGATCGTGAAGCGTGAGCAGACAATTATTGATATTCTGATGTGAAACTGGATAATTTAAGTACATTTTAAATAAAGAACATGCAGGCTATCGCGTGTGTTTTATATTTAGACCTAGAATCAGGGCATCCTGAATACATTTGTTTAATGGAGCATTGTGAAATACACGTACACAATATGAACTTGGCCAATCAAACAATGTGACCACGCAGCGTGAGCTTGAAATGCTGAT
The DNA here is from genome assembly GCF_018143015.1 of Lytechinus variegatus. Classification (NCBI taxonomy): domain Eukaryota; kingdom Metazoa; phylum Echinodermata; class Echinoidea; order Temnopleuroida; family Toxopneustidae; genus Lytechinus; species Lytechinus variegatus. The sequence goes on from NC_054750.1 coordinate 31,235,716, forward strand.
ATGTAGACCATAAAACGGACATTTTACAGAGCATTTAAAATGGAAAAATGAAAGCTCGATGTCCGAGCTAAAATATGTTTTGTATGTTGACTTCAAAACTTGCTCCATATCGGCCCGGTGTAAAAATGGCAGAGGTAATAATGGCAGAGATAAAAATGGCAGAGGTAATAATGGCAGAGGTAAAATTGGCAGAGGTAAAAATGGCAGAGGTAATAATGGCAGAGGTAAAATGGCAGAGGTCATTATGGGAGAGGTAAAAATGACAGCAAGAGGTAAAATATGGCCAGCCTCAAACCCCGATGCAATGAATTGTCAAAAAGCCCCCGCATGTACATAGATTAAATTAAAAGTGCATGTCACGGTTAGGCATTTCATCATATCATTATGTCTTTATCGGCCTAACAATGCTATTTACGAATTCGTTGGAGGTGTACCGTGAAGGCTTTTTAAAAAGAAATCAAGCGACAAATATTTTTTTCATTCAATTCTTCAGGAGCAAAATGAAACTGCACTATTCTCATTCATCATTTTATAACATTACTTTTTGTCTAGCTGTTTTTTTATATCTAAAGTTTTGCCAGGTTTACCGTTACAAAAAGGAGGAAGAGTAGACATAAGAGAGGTGGAGAGACAGAGAGGGTTAGAGGTGGGAAAAGAACACAGCAGGAAAAGCTTAGACCTTGAAATTGTCACGAATGATTGTGGTTGAATATTATGTCCTAATTTGTAATGTAGTCTGTACTATTCTTGGTAAATATTTGAATGACAATAAGCATGCATTCCCAGGTTTGGCACTGAATATGTAACTGATTATGAAAATCAATAATAATCTTGACTGGTAAACCAATTTGGGGTCGATCGAGGGGTACCGTCTGGTTCAGATTCTTTGCATAAAAGAAGACCCTGAACCTTCTTTACTATTGCATCCAATATGATATAGACGGCTTGATGGTCATAACCCTTGGAAGCGGAAGTGCTGTTGGGTATTTTGTACACCATAAGCACCCTCTTGGTAATTAGCTACTGCACTGTGTAATCCTACATGCATGCATTTGTATAAACTTACAGAAAATTGGTATTTTGTGCATGTACCGATACAAATTTATTGTAATAAAATTGTTTTCCCCTTTTTAAAAACATATCTGTTCTGTAAAATTGTAGAAAAATTGTGAAAAACCCTCCTGTTATTATAATCTTCAAAATTATTTGTTTTTTTCTGTAAAACCTGTTTTTTTATTTTTCTTCTGTAGAATCTACTGTTTTTTCTAATAGTGTACCTCGGCCACTTTTACCTCTGCTATTGTCACGTCTTCCATTTTTACCTCTTATCATTTATACCTCTGCTCTTTTTATCTGCTGTTCTTACCTCTGCCATTTTTACCTCTGCCATTATTACCTCTGCCATTTTTACCTCTGCCATTTTTTACCTCTGCTATTTTTACTTCTGCCATTTTTACCTCAGTATCTGCCATTTTTACCTCTGCCATTATTACCTCTGCCATTTTTACCTGGCACCTCCATATCAGCCTATTGAGCAAGATATGAATCTCATCGAAGAGGCATTTCTGGCGCGAAGTTCAAGCAAAAATTTTATATAGTAACATGAAAGATTTGGTTTTTTTTTATTGCAATTAAGTCTTCCCCTCACATTATTTCATTCACTCGTCTTCTTCCTCTTATTTTCCTCTTCTTTTTTCTTCTGTCTTAATTCTTCTTCTTTTATTTTTTTATTTTCTTCTTACTCCCTTTTTTTTGCTCTGCCATTTTTTTCTGGGGGGGCACCAGGGGGGCACACCAAGTCCCAGGGTGGTACGTGCCCCCAGGCCCCCGTAGCTAGGCCACTGCCGAGGTCATGGGATTTTTGCTCCCTTTTCATATATTATTGCGGTTAAAACTCTTGTTTTTCACATTTTCGCTAAACTCCGAGGCGTTGTACAACACAAACGATTCGTTCAATCATCTTCTTGGTTGAATAGAGCATCTTTGCTTCACCTCATGCTTAGTCGCTATTTGTGTGATATTTCGCCCAATGTCAGGACACAATAAGCCTTTGATGTGTATTACGCCAAGTGTCAATTGAGGTCTATGTATTGTGCTCTAAATAAAAATGGAATCACTTTTCAGTCTTCGCATTAAACCGGCCGCATCAAGGTCACCACCGAAGGCTCCAGTGCACCTGTGTATTATTTTCTCCTTCTTTAGAAATTGGAAGCTATTGTATATCGGGTCGTTGTCTCTCTCACTGGCCGATTCAGGGGGGGGGGGGCAAAGCCACCCCCCCTTGAGAAGCACAATAATTAATTTGTAATGTGAAAATGCCATTAAAACAGAAGTGTCCCCCCCCCCCCCTTGAAAGTGAAGACCTTTTTTTTTTTGCTTTTCCATTTTTTTTTTCGTTTACGAAATGTCCTTATTTCATTGAAAACTTTATTTTTTGCTTGTCAAATTTCTCCTCTGCAAAATGTGCCCCTCTCTTTGGAAATTCCTGGATCCGCCCTGATCTCTATATTATTATTTTTCTTCCATGAGCTGATGAGTAAAAAGGCCCATCTCACGTTCCTGGTCCCACTGACCGACGGACACAAAACCTATATTCATAACGGACGACACAGCGGACAAACAAAATTTCGGGGTGGCGTCATCCGTTTTCATCCGCCTCAGACAATGTACAATGTGGGCGTGAAATCACAGTGGACAGATGCTCGATGGATATAGAGCGTTTAAAACACGTAAATGTATGAAAAGAGTTCACGACGACGGAAATATAACCTTTTCCAACGGATGGCAAGATTCTTTTAAGTTTTACATCCACTCTGCATCCGTTTGTGCAGTGGGAACAATTCTTAAATAAAAGAAAGTAACAGATAAATATGAAGGAAACTTTATACAGATGACAGTCACATGTTGGTGAATCCACTATCAACCGATAAATTTTCAGCTCTCAGAAGGTCCATGGTTATTCGTATATAATTATTAGGATGTGAAGTAAACATTTTTACTTCACATCCTAACTGTATAAATACCAATGACTCTTTTAATAATTTTCAGGCTGAGGATGAGGTGCGACACCTCGAAACATGTTCCGTTTATTAAAATGTTATGTTCTATTCCTTATATTTGTCTACAATCAGTGGTCCTGTATGTCCGAAAAGTCCAAGATGGTTTTCAAAAAAGGACTCTACAGCTGTAACTTAAAGATGGACATAGTTCATTTTAAATCTACCTAAGAGATATGATTTTGGTGTCTACACTATATGGTTACAAGGGTAAAATGATACTTTTACATTAGTTACAATGGTATGAAGCTGTCCATTTTGCCTAAAAATTCAAAGATGGCTTTCAAAATGGCGCATAAGAGAACCCCATCACTTGAAAATAGACATTGTTCATACAATATTCACCTGGAAAAGAATATATGGTGTCTGCACTACATTGTGGTTTGAAGGCTGATGTAATATATCGGGACAAGTGACAAGAATTGTCAGTTGTCCTGTATGTCAACAAAAAAATACAAAGTGGCTTCTAAAAATTAAAATTGCGTAAAAAATATTCCCTACCCACGAAACCATGAGATACCCCTAGGCACTAAAATGACGTGTCTTGAAATACCTATGGATTGTGGTACTTTTTAAGTGAAAGTGGACCCCATATTTATTGTTTTTTATCTTTTTTTTTTGCTGTTACTCCAAATTTTGCATTTTTCAGCCGGTAGAAATCGAATATACTCCCGATCAAATTTGGATGCAAAAAAAGAAAAAAACAAACGCGTTTAAAGGGGTGGGTTTTTTTCAGTTTTGGACGCGGGCCGCGCGTGCATTCGTATAAAGGGTATCAAAAACATCGATTTTCAAAAAAGGGGTAGTTTTGAAACACTGGTCAATGGTGAATCACATGGTAAAACGTATTTAGGGTATGTTTTTTCCCCAAACCTTTTTTAAGACTAGCTAAACGTTTTTAGGGTATGTCCCCCCAAGCTTTTTCCCGGGGTCATAACCTGGCGACAACTTCAATTCAATTCAATTCAATTTTATTTATTTCACTTCCATCAAACAAAAACAAGTTGTATACCATATATAAACATAAGTATTTGTATCCGTTGCAGAGAAACAAAAATGATAATACACATGTTGTGAAAAAAACACGCGATTTGGGCAACACATTGGAGGTTTTAACTAAGTATACTATTTTTCAATAGAAATTAAATCAAGATGGAAATGGAGGGACCCACTAAAAAGCAATGCTTGTACAATGTGGGCCCCTCAAAAAAAGATAACACAACCAATAACAAAGTACAAATACAGATATATGTAATCAAATGAGAAAAAAATAAATAAATGATAAATAATACTCACAAAATAAATACGAAGTTATCAAAAAAATATAGTTTGTATAGGACAAAACAACCCGTCCTAAAATATCCCCACCCCCTCGAAGAAAAAAAAAGAAAAAGGGGAGAATGCCCTGATAGGATGGATGGGTGCTGCTGAACGTAGATAAAACATATGCAATCGTGGACTCAAGCAAACAGGATTCAATGATGTGTATAAAAGGAGAAAAAATATATGAAATGACCTGGAAAGAATATAATGCGCAAAAAATGTGATTGATGCCGTAAGTAAATAAGTGGTATAAGAAGGCGGATAAGGACAGGAGAGAAAGAGAAAATAGAGGAGAGGATAGACACAATAATGTACGAGGTTCGACACCGAGCACAACTGAGAAGGACTTGTATCAGGGGCCAAAGTGTGTAAATAGAGCCCGCGAAAAACTGTTTAGGGGATTATTTTACACGCAGAGAAAAACTCGTTTAGGGAGTGTTTGGCCACACGTGTGTACATCAATACATATGACTGGTTAGGGCACCGTTCCTATAATTATAGTGATGAATAATTGAAATAGTGGCATGCAATTTGGGGATTTACAAAAAAACCTGACGACATTCAATTTTGATTGATTCGCAGATATTTCTAGATCGATATGGAGGAAGGTTCGGAAACAACAGACAAATGGCGCTACGTGGTTGCTTTAGGAAAGTTTTTTGTTCACTTGATCTTCCCGGGTATGACAAAGGCTTTGTCAGTCCTCGTTCCTGCCATGGTCTTCCAGCTCCAGGTTGATTACACGACGGTGGGATTTCTAGTTCCAATGCAGTATGGCGTCCTCTACGTTGCCTGTAAGTTAGTCTTCTCTCTAAACGCAAAAGAGCTAATTTAGTCCGTAATCACACTCCTCTTGGAGTGATACTAGTCCCTTTGAAGTGAACTGTACATCCTTTTAGTGTGCATTTTGACTCCTTTTTGGAGAAGAGGCACATGCACTTCACTCCAAAAGGAAGAATAATGCGCTCTAAAAGGATGTAAAGTTCACTCCAAAGCGATTGGTTGCTCGTATCGCTCTTAGAGCCTGAGCGTGATTGGGACTAGATTGGCTCTTTTGCGTTTAGAAAGTAGGCATACTGGGTGTAATAATACCTAGAGACTTGTTTCATATGGTAACTACTGCGGAAATTCTGATTTTGATTGGCTGCTGATACTAGCTGTTACCATAGTATTATGGTAAATTTACAATAGTGTTAGATTTTTATTAACTGGGTCCCAGTTGTGATTCAAGGGAAGGCCGGGGCAATTGGGAAACATGCCCAACTTTGTTTCCCCCACATCGTTCAGTTGTCCATGCTAATGGTGAATAACTGTTTCCAATGACACTTTAATTGGGCCAAAAATATGTCCTCTGTTATTAAACGATTAAGTGGTGTCTCTTTATCTTTACAGGTCCCCTGAGTAATTATTTGGCGACGAAGTTTGGTCATCGTTGTGTTTCATCAATCGGCGGGTTCTTGTCCGGAGTTTCTATGATGGGGGCCTTCTTCAGTCAATCAGCAATGACGATCGGAATCTCATTCTTCTTTACAGGTACTTTCCTAGTCCAGGTTGGACGCTGATAAGTTACCTTCCTCATAAGCTGAATTAGAGCGATTGACGTCTAAATTTCGTAGGCTAGTACCAATCCCTGTAGAACACACTCAATCAATGCAATTGAGCTGTGTGCTGAAAACTCTTTGTTAGTGAGCTTCGGAGTCATGGTACTTCCTTTTCGGTAGCTTTAGGATAGGTACTTCGATCAACGTCCAATCTGAACTAGTCACCTTACAAAGAAACGGGTGCTTGACTTTTCTTACGAATTTAAGGGGGAGATTGGAAGAAAATTTTGTATGGAAGCTTCTTAATTTTTTTTCGAGTTGGTGGCGTGTAGAAATGGACACTACAAAGATTTGATGACAATGAACATACACTTCTGACTGCCCTTCTACGCCAGTTGGCAAGGGCAATTTCCGCCATCAACACGGAAGAACCAAAGTTGTGTTTAGGTTCGAACGTAAATTTGTCCCTCTCTATATTCATAAGTTTAGCCCACCATTACTTAATTCTTTTTGAGTATAGCTATTTGATCACCTTCCTGGATGAATCAATATTGGATATTGTTGTTGCATTTTACGTAATATATGTCTCAATTATCGATACAGAGAGTGGAAATAGCAAGTATTTCAATAACTTGGAGACACACACTGTGGATCGGGAAGAAATTTTTTCATCAAACATATTCACTGTATAGTAAAATAATGTCACAAATGAAATGACGAGTTTAGGAAATATACGGGGGAAAACCCTTTAAATGCATTTATGTTCCTTGTGGTTGGTTTATTTGATATTATCTAGTTATACCATGAAACTATCATTGTACCCTTTCGATTGTTCCGTAGTATAGGTAAGATGGCGATGTTGATAGCCGTTACTGATGCAGATGGGGGGGGGGTCATAATATTTCAGATTCATAGATCGAGTAATAATGGTTATTTATAAAAGAAATCAGACTATGGCTCCTGATTGTTTTATTTTCAGGTCTCTTTTCGTCACCGTTACGTCAGAGTTCAACTGTCATGCTGCGTGAGCACTTTGGGGAAAAGTATGGTGTGGCCATAACCTTCACACAAATGGGAGGCCTGCTTGGAGGTGTCATTTTACCTTATGTAACTGCGCTGTGTCTGGACGCATATGGCATGAGGGGAGCCATGCTCTGTCTAAGTGGCATCTTCTTCTACCACGCAGCGATTGGAGCCACTTTTAGAGCCCCTCGGTCACCTACAGTCAGAAACAATACACGGCATGTAGGTGGAGAGGAGGATATCGAGGGATCGACTCTATTACAAGGTCAAGAAGATGAAATCTATCTCCGAGAGAACAACCTTCGACATGACGATGAAAGTATTAGTACTTACGATAATTCCAGAGATGAATGTTGGATTCCAAAAGATGGGGAAGCTCAGAAATCCAATCCGACAAGGAACTTAATGGTAGAATTTTTAACATGGATTTTACCCATGGATTTTATGAGAGAGGAACGCATCTTCATCTTTCTCTTTATCCCCTGTTATATCCTTGACGACATAAGTTTCGCCATATGGATAATTTTCTCCCCATCGTATGGAGTGTCAGTCGGTCTTGATGAGAAGGAAGCAGTGTATCTCCCAATAGTCGGTTCATTGGGCGGATTCGTAGGCCGCCTGGTTCTCATAGGAATTCTGTACAAACATCCACATCTAACACCTCACGCGTTTTCAGTCAACGCAGCAGTATCATCAATTGCAATGTTGGCCCATCCTCTTAGCTCATCCTTGGTTCATCTCCTGATATGTTCCTTCTTCGCAGGGTTCGGGTTTTATGGTCTCGTTTCTTCCTTCTACGCTACTTTACCTTTGAGGTTAAAGAATGATAACTTCCCCATTGCCTCTTCAATCATTTTCTTGACAAGTGGAGTCATACTTCTTCTATCTGGAACACTTGCAGGTAAGTAAGCCTAGGCATCCATTCTAACAATCGGGGATACTTGAAAGAATGCTGGAAAAAAAATCACAAATTGGTCAGTTATCTTGCAGCATCTAAAACTAAGATAATAGTGTCTCTGTAGAATGACTGTGAAACAAAACAAAATCACGAAAGATCACTGATGGATATGCTCCTGACTGAAAATAATTATATCAGGGGTCCTTACATAAAATATCTTCAATCTGTCTTTTGAGAGTGGGAGGGTACCTGATGGCATGAAAATAGGTCAAATTACACTTATCCATAAAAGGGACCAAAAGTTGATCCAGGAACACCCGACCAATTTCTGTTTTGCCAGTTCTGGATAAGGTTCTACAGAAAGTAACCCTTATTCAATCATCAGTATCGTTTTCATAAAAATATACAGTACAAAATTGTCGCCTATCAATTTATCGAACGCTATTTTGAATTCCTTAGACCAGGGTAGAAATAACCTTGGAATATTTATTGATATTAAAAAAGCTTTCGACACAGTTGATCACAATTGTGATACAGAAACTTGCAGATATCAGTTTGTGCAAAATCGGAAATATATTCAGAGAAAATGAAAATAAGATATGAGGTGTCCCACAAGGCTCAGTATTAAGGCCTCGTTGTTTTTATATACATGGATAATCTTCCAACAGTTTCCTAGGCTTTTTTTTTAAAGATTATTTGCTGACGACTCTTGATCTTTTTCACACCTTTCCAATTGGAGAGGACGAGATCGGTACCAATGCGATAAATACTAAATATAGATTAAGTACAAATATGGTGTGTTGCAAATAAGCTATCAACGCTCTAAAAACAAAATTCATATCAATTTGCAGTAGAACAAGGAATATTTAGTTGCATGGTAATATTACACTAGACGGAGATGAATTTGGAGAAGTTGATGAAGCAACTTTTGTAGGTATAATAAGTGATAAGCATCTGTCGTGGAAAGGCCATATGCGGACGATTAACTTAAGTATACGTAAGACAATACGAATTTTGTTTCGGTTCCGACAATGCGTACCTAAATTTACTTTGATATTATTATACAAAGCTTTTATGGGGCCACATCTCACTTATGGCATTGATGTGTGGGGGAGTACATAGAAGAGCAGCCTAAATTGTATATATCTTTCCCCAAAAATGGCAGAGCGTGCAATTACCTTTAGTCACTGGCAAGCTCATTCTCGCCCTTTATTTGAAGATTCTTAAAGTTTTTGATTTGTATAATCTATCAGCATGTACCTACATGTATGACCCGCTTTATAATAACTTACCTCACTCATTTCAGATTATTGTAACCTAATATTGAGCACAAACATTCCTAGAAGACAGAAGAAAGGCAAAAAAGTAAATCTTCCAAGACTAAAAACAACCGAACGGCTATTTTCGCTTTCTTTTCTACGTAGCGATTTCTGGAATACATAAACAGTTGAAATAAAATTGAAGAAATAAAAAAAAGGTTTTAGGAATTCTCTAAAAAGTTATGTGATTCATAAATTCACACCACCAATATGTAAGTCTACAGTATGAAATTATGTTATTACAATTAAGATACTTTTTTTAAATGGTACTAATATTGCAAATTAATGTTTTCTTTTTTTTTCTTTCTTAAATTTGCCTTTTGTAATATATGTGGGCAAGGCTTGACTAGCACTTGTGCTTTTTTCTTGTCCCATTTTTTTCTTTATATACATATAAATATGTGTAAAAGTAATGGAATTCGTGTCATAACCTGTTAACATGTGAATATTGTGGGTACATAAATAAATCAAATCAAATAAATAGATCTAAATTCACAGAGCAAACTGGTGTAAATTTCATAAAAATCTGATAACAAATAGATAAGTTATGGAATTTTAAACTTTAGCAATATATTTTGAAAACGGTTAAATGCATGTGGTTATGAATATTTATGAGATAGACTGATGATGTCACATCCCTATTTTCCTCCGTCTTATGTGCTAGTACATGAAATCATAATTGTTTCATTTTTCATACATGTGTGAATGATATGTCGCCCTTGTAAAATATATTTCTTGGAAACATTAGCTCTGTAAAACGGGCAAAACATTTAGCGATATGCACTTTCGATGAATGATCGATTCTATCAGTTTTCTGTTCACACTCTATAAAACTTTCAACCGAAATCTGAAATTGTATGATCTAATCATACACAGGACTTGACGACAATGCATAATCTGAACTGTTATTAGCAGACGTTAAAGCACGTTATAACCTTTGTATGTAACTTCAAGATTTTCCTAATTGCCAATGAGTTTGTGTTTCATCTTTCCTTGTCAGGTCTGTTCTATGAGCACTTTGGGTCTTTTAAAACCGTCTTCATAGCGATGGGAGTGTTTTCCATGATAAGTTGCGTAGTGTTTTCCAGCTACCTCTTCGTCGACGCAATGTTAAAACGACGCCCCTCCACGGAGATCGGATGACGTCACTGTGAGTTAACATGGGAGCCACGATAATGAGGATGAACGGGATGGTGCCACTTGGTGTATATAGGGTGGGTGCTTGCACTGTAAAAACCGTGGTGTTAAAACTGACACCAATTGGTGTTAATAGAAGACCACACCCTGAGGTGTTAAAATAACACCCTAGAGATTGAACATAACACCAAAGAGTATAAATGTAACAACCATAGGTGTTGTAATAACACTTATAGGTGTAAACTAACACCACCAATTTAACACCGGTGTAAAATAACTGGTGTGGTCCTCTATGTACACCGGTTAACACCGCAGTTTTTGCTGTGTGGGAACACGCACCCCGAAAGTCCCAAGATTACGAAAAATGTAAACGGGTGGAATATGATTTTTTTTTAAGATTCATTTTTTTTTTAAGTCCATCGTTTTCGGTCGGTCTCAACTTTGGATATACGTTATTTTTTCTGATAACAAGTAATGAAGCTATTGAATTATAAAATATTTCATGAAAGCAATTATAAGCACATCGTCATGAATATTCATTAGTAAGGGCGAATGATTTTATGTCCTCACTTTTTTCCTTATGTTATTACATGAAATTATGATTATGTATGTGTGATATGTCTCCCTTGTGATAAAGTAAGCTGCATCAATAAATATCTAATGTATTAAATCAGTTTTCAATCCATTTTTCAACTCTTGGAAGACAAATTTGAACTAATATAATTTCATAAAATATATTTAAAAAGTAACCCAAATATGAATGCGACATGACCAACTTGCTCTGTGAATATGAAAGCAGGCAGAGAAATGTTTTACCGAAATAAAGCAAATCTTTAAACTGTCATAAATTTGTTATTCCTTGTCCGATTTTGAACAAATTTTCAGTGTTTTGTTTGTCTGATCTTTCTTAATCTGTCCAAATCATATTATTTTCAGCCTTTAGTACCGCTTTATCAAGGGATAAATAACCATCTGCACCAAACTCTTATGTCAGTTCCCTGCCCAAGTTGTTGTTTCAACTGAAACAAAGAAAATCCAATGTACCTCGGTTTAAACAAACATAAAATATACAGTGCATTTAAATTAGAAAGTCAGTTGGTTCTTTTTAGTGTGATTCTTAGGTTTATTTTGTTCAATTCACATATTTTTTTAGAAAACCATTTTAGATGGAAAATAATTTTCCTTTCCCACTTGGGATCTTTAAAATCCTGTTGCAAACAAAAGTCAGATTTGAATGAGGCGGAGCATTACCCAGTCAAGCATGAAAAAGAAATCGTGACCACCCATTTGTTTCATTATTGCTCAAATGTTCAACATTTTGTTTCCAAAAGGGGTCAGATCCATAAAAGTAATTCTTGAAAAGTTATTAAAAATTTTTGACGACCGGCATAGTTTTTCAAGACTCGGTTTCACATTGGCATTGTGTATCAGGACAAATTTGGTTGGCTTAAACGAATTGCATTATGGAAGAAATAGAAACTGTCTACAGTGGATCTAACCCCTTTTGCAAACGAGCTGAAATGGATCTATCGATTTTTACAAATAAAGATATTTGGGGGTAATTCTCACTTTTTGTTGGGAATTTTAACTCTTTATTGAACCCCCGCCAAAAGAAAAAAATGAAAAATATATCTAACCCCTCTTGCAAAAGAGGTCTTCAAATGTTGATGAAATTCTCTCCTCATCTTTCCTATTTCCACCCCGTTGCTCTAAATTAACGAACGTAGAGGGCAGCAGCCCTTAACGTTCGTTGCACTTACCCATCAATTCTATCTTTAAATTTTGTAGTCATGACTATAAGAATGATAATGACAAGTAAATTTTTTTTATCTGTTTTCCTGATTTTTTTTTATTTTCTCATCTCCTTGGTCTTTTTATCATAGCAAATATCAATTCATCAAATATCCTTTTTTTATAATATGGTTTTCATGTGAGTACATGATTAAAAGAATAAGGCATATGAGTACATGATTAAGAGAATATTATATGAGTACATGATTAAGAGAATAAAGCAGTGTATTTGTTTTAGATTTTGCAAGTACAATATAACATTTTTATTAATTCTTTAAAAGATGTTCTTATTTTTTCTTATGCTTAGCTTATTTGCTTATAATTTTTGGTTACCCTTAGTTACATTATTTCTAATTGATTATCCATGTATCAATGCACAAGAGAGTCGATATTCATTTAAAAAGATGGTATATCATACTCTTTTTTCCATGCGACTGTTCGATCATTTATCTTATTTAGTTCAGATATTTCCTTCGTTCTGTTCTGTCAATCGATATTCGTTTTTTCTAACAGTTTTTCTTGATTTTTAAGAAATCCCTTTCATCAAATCCTGCTTTCTCTTCATCAAAAATGTTGTTTCATTCAGATTTTATGCCTTCATTTCCCTCCTTCAAATTTGTGATTTCTTTCAGTTTTCTTGCTCTCTTTCCCCCTCCATCAAATTTCCGATTTCTTTCAATTTTCCTGCTTCCCCCCTCTTCGTGAGATTTGGCGTTTCCTTTAGATATTTGTTCTTTCATCGATAATTTCCTTATCTTTATGTTGGATGATAATATCTCATCAGTTTCATGATACTTTCAAAGATCTTTAGGTCATATTCAGAACCAACCCCGTTCACACTTCTTCCATGATGATTCTCTATCCCTTCAGCCAACTCCAGCAACTTCCTCTACTGCTTCATTATTCTCTCGTCTCTGTAGGTTGATTCGACCATGATCTGCTTCCATAACATTGAGATGCACTACTTCTACGATTTCTTGACCCTCTACGTCCGGCATCCCATTACCTACGGCTATATCTCTAAGTTCATTGTCATGTGGAGCTTCTTCTCTAAGGATGTCTTCTCCACCATTACCTTCCTCCTCTACAGGCTCTCCTACTAGTTGGCCCATCAGTCTGTCTCCTCCTTCCTGGTTCACGATGCCGTCTCCACCTTGCCCTTCAATTCCCTCTTCATCTATTTCTTCCCCAGCTTCAACACCTCCTTCCTCAATTTGTCCCTCCTCCTGGACGTCATCTTCCGGTACTTGATGTTCTCTGTCGCCCTCTTCACCTTCTGCTTGATGGCCATCTTCTTCCACCTCCTCCTCCAGGACGCCATCTTCCAGCCCTTGATGTTCTCTGCCGTCCTGTTCACCTTCTGATTGATGTCCACCTTCTTCTCCCTCCTCTCCCTGGGATTCTTCCTCAGTTAGGAAGTCTTCATCTTCATCAACACCTTTCCCTTCCTCCTCATCTGTATCATCCTCTATCAACTCTCCTGCAAGCCGAGCGACTGTCTTGTGCTTCTCTTTGATATCAACTACGCCAGGAAGCACTTCTCCCAAATTAGCTGGCCTATCCTTTGGATCTTCTTCACAGCACATGCCACCCAATTTGCGTAGGTCATCATCCTTGATGAATCTACCGATGCAATCCAGGATGTATCCAACAGAGAAGATATCCGAAGCCACTGACGCCTGACCACCATTTAATACCTCTGGTGCTGTATGGACGAAGTATGCCCTCTCATTGGTAGACATGTTAGATCCTGAGAAATGTGGATAGGACATTGTGCTCATCATACCCAAGTCAATGATCACTCCCACCCAGCGATTCTGCCTGAACTCTAGAAGAACGTTGTCATCCTTCAGGTCATTGTGCAGGAGAGAACGGTCATGTAGGTCCATTATACCTCGAATGACGTCCTCACCGATGGCTGCCAAGTTCCACTCTTTCATCTTTGGCTCAGGATCGCACCCTTTCTCTGGAAAGATGGCATAGTAGAGAGGATAGGGTTTACCTTGGATCTTGTCTCCGATGAATTCTGTGACGAGGCATTGATCTCCATTCATCAACACGATTCCCAAGAATCGAGGAAAGTACGGCGAGTCGGACATCACCAGACCTGCTCTGGCTTCCTTCTCGAAGCGGATGTTTCGTCGTTCCCTTTGAAGATCCTGTTGGTCTGCAGTCAGGTTTTGTGTGACTAGCGCCCTCTTGACGGCCACAGGGTTCTTCTCTCCGTTGAGACGCCCAATCATTACTTCACCAAACCCACCCGTGCCAACCACATCTAGCATGACCGGACCCGATGATTGGTTGAAGGACATCAAGTCGTTGCTTGACAATTCTTTAGGGGTATAAATGTAAAGACATGCAGAGACGACACGGTCTATGGTGGTCCTCCTCTCACGCATGATCTTGATATCAGTGATCGTCTGCAGACTGAAAGAGTTTGATGAAGTAACAATGTGTGATTTATATGCCATTTATCCTTAGAATATAGTATCAAACAGATTACATTAAAAAAAATCCTTCAAAATTAAGAGCCGAATTTCAATTTCATTAAGAAAAATACAGACACGTTTGTACTTCACTGGGAAATCAGGAATGTTTTAAAAACAGATTTGAGAACGTTTGACATTGTTAGATAAATCATGCAAAATATTAGTAGCAGTAAGCATGACGACTCCAAATACAAGGGGTTTTCTACCCTTTTTTTATACATGTATTACAAGTGTTTAAAAAGTCTCTGAGTTAGTGTATACGATAGTAACAGGAATCACTTACTGGCCATTGATCTTATTGAGCTGACTGATTTCTTCATTCTTTAGATCAATTTCCTGTTTCATCAGACTAAGTTTTTCGATGACAGCTCTGTTGATCCGCTCCACGTACTCCTTCTTCTTCCTCTCCGCTTCCTTCATCTTCTTCTCCATCTCCATCATCCTCTTCTCTACCTTGTCTTTATCCCTCTCCGCCTTCCCCTTCAGTCTCTCTGCCTTTGCCTTCTCTCCCTCGATTTTCTTCTTCTGCTTCTCTGCTTCCTTTCTTCCCTTTTCCATCTCCTTATGCTTCTGAGCCATTTCCTTGACCATCTTCGTCGTTGCTTCACTTTTATCCTTGAGCTTGCTTATCTGGATTTCCAGGATGGCCTTTTCCTTCTGCAAAGAGCTGTATGGGGTAGCATTGACAACTTAACACTGCATACACAAGAACAGACTAACTTTTGGAATACAATAAGTTTTGAAATATCAAAGCAAAAACTTTCTCCATACTTTTTGATACAATTCATAGCCAACGACATGAATATCAAAATTAATAATAACATTCTGTTTACGTAGAATCGAAAAGGCTTACGTTGTTTTTGTTACCGGATTTAGAATTCCAAACATAAAGGTGTGTTTCATCAATATTTACCAGCCTTGTAATCATTCATTAGAGGGTTTCATTAAACATTCACCAATATTTTTTTTCTAATTTCTCTGCTTTTATCAAAACCAACTTATTGTTAGGTAGAACTTCCCCCTTATTTGATTAAAGTTAGTTTCACGAAACGCTCCCCTAAGATTAAAGGTCAAGTACACCCGCGAAAATTCTTGATTTAGAATTAGAATATTTCATATTTCATATAATAATACAAAAGAAATAGTGAGTGGGTGACGTCATCTGTCTGCCAATTTCCATAACGTCTAGGATGTGCATATTATACTGTTTTGTGAAATTAAGCGAAGCTTTAGAAGGTCATAACTTTCTTATTTTACATCCGATTTTGATGAAATTTTCAGTTTTTTGCTTGTTGGCGTTATCTCCTTTTTTCAAATCAACTTTTTGTTGGGGTGGACTTGTCCTTTAAGAATAAGACGTGCTGTTTACCGTATGGTAGAATTCTGCTTGGCGAATTCGTCTGCGAAATTGGTCTCCCAATCTGCAAGGTAGTCATCCTACACCACGGAAACATGAATGAAAAAAAAAGGTTTACGAAAGGAGATGAATGGTCATGGAACGAGAAAAGGAGATAGATAAAAGAATTGTTGAGAAAGAGAAAGAGAGAAAAGGGAAAAGGCGGGGGGGGGGTAAAAACAAAATCATGAATGTAAAGTTTTGTTGAAAGGTCAAGTCCAACGCAGAAAAATGATGTTTTGAATGAATACAGAAAAATCAAACTAGCAAAACGCTAAAAATTTCATCAAAATCGGATGTAAAATAAGAAAGTTATGACATTTTAAAGTTTTGGTTATTTTTCACAAAACAGATATATGCACATCTCAGTGATATGCAAATGAGACAGTCGATGATATCCATCACTCATTATTTACTTTGTTTTTTATTGTTTTCATTATAAAATATTTCATTTTTTACAGATTTGACACGAAAGACAAACTTGACTGAACCATATATTATTAAAACAATGCTACTTCAACGTGTTCAGGGAGGAAATAATCTTTGTTTCACTTGACAATGAGGAGAAAATGATAATATTTCATACATCATATGAAATACAAAAGAAATAGTGAGCGGATGACGTCATCAGTCTTCTCATTTGGATACCGCCAAGGATGTGCATATAACTGTTGTGTTAAATTAAGCGAAACTTTAAATGTCATAACTTTCTTATTTTACATCCGATTTTGATGAAATTTTCAGTGTTTTGCTTGCTGAATTTTTCTCTTTTTATTCAAATAAACTAATTGTTGGGGTGGACTTGACCTTTAAAGATCTCACCCTAGAAAAAAAACATGCGAATAAAAACTAAATAAAAAACTCTCTTTTTTGTAACTGACTTGAAAATAATTATGGTATTTCAAAAAACATATGGAGGATAACATACTTCATCAGGGGCCACGCCCACTTTGTTGTTCTTCTTGAAGACACCACACAAACAGAATCGGCGCCACCATTTTCTCTGATGTTTCTTACAAGCCTTGAAAACACGATCCTTTCTCAGTTCACTCAACTGGTCTTCGATGGTCTACGTGGAATGAAACATAAAAGAATAAAATATTGGATGCAAAATAGTCAAGTTGATGAATCAAGGAATAAATGAATGGAAGAATGTATGGTTGAGTAAATTGATAAATGAAATTAATGGAAAGAAGGAAGGTAGGAATAAATAATAAACTAATAAATGGTTAATTAAATGAATAAAGGGAGAAAAGTGAATAAATTGGAAGTGATATAATGAAGGAATTTATTAATAAATTAATTAATAGTCAATTGATGCCTGAATGAAAAAATAAATAAGTTATTTGCAAATAATTGAACGGGGTAAAGGATGTTGTTGTCATTCTTATAAAAAATGAAGAGTTGATAAAAATGAATGAATAAAAAAACAGTCGTAAAAATGTATGGATGGATAGATGGACAAATGTGAAAGTGATGGTAGAGAAATTTGGCTACAATGAACGGAGGACAACATCCAATAAGAATTGAATAAAAAACAATTTACACTATTTTCTACATGGATTTTTAAAGTCAAAGAAATTTTCAACTGTTACAAATGCCATTAGATTTTTTATTATTTGTTGTAAGAATTATATCACAAACTAGATGTGTAAAGCAATTAATACATTGTTAAAAAATTGATTTATAGATACTTTTGGAATCAACTGAAATAAATAAAACACCTTGAGTGTTTCCTGGGTGTGATCTTTTTCCTTCTGGATCTGAGCGATCTCGGCCTTCATCTGGCGGACATCACCCTGTTTCTCCTCCCAAAGATACAAGAGGCCCTTCGCCAGGTCTCCGGCTGGGATGTCCTCTGTGGAACCGGTCAGGGATTTGGCTGCATCGATGAGAGCTTTGAAGTCCTGATGAAACATGATGAAAGGGAAATACCATACAATTGGGTAAAAGCCGGGGGGGGGGCACTCAGTATATAATGCATAGTGGGTATGTGCCGCGGAGGGGACCCCCATTTTCACACCCAAATTTCCGTTCCAAGGCATAGCATTTTTTTCTTATTGAGAAAAAAAAACAAAGAAAGCCGCTCCAAGGCATAGCATTTTGTTCTTATCGAGAAAAAAGAAGAAAGAAATCCGCTCCAAAGCTTCGCATATTTTTCGTTACGCCGTTCCAGTTGCATTGATCTGCTGCAATTTTGGTGAAAAGCGGCCGCCGAGCGCTGTCCGACCATCGTCTCTGCCCGAGCGCAGCCGGCAGAGGCCGCGCTAGCTGCATCATGCACGCAAGCCCGTTCCATAGGGGTGCATACGCACGTACTCACACGCTGGCGATCCGTTCCAAGGACCCCCGTTTTCACAAAATTGTAGTTCAGAAGCCCGTTCCGAGGACCCTCCTTTTTTCAATAAGCCCGCTCCAAGGCCCCCGTTTTTTGTCTCGCCCGCGGCACACCCCTACCACTTTTTTGGTCGAGTGCCCCCCCCGGGGTAAAAGGTTTACCAATCCAAGATTAATGCAGAATGTATGATATATATTTCAAACAGAGGGACGTGGGATGGAATCCTAGCCATGGCCTGTTTTCCTTCAGCAAGAAATTTATCCCACTGTACTGCACTCGACCCAGGTGAGGTGAATGGGCCCGGCAGGATAAATTCATTGAATGCTGAGCGCCTTGGCAGCCAAGCTAAAACCGGGATAATAATAGCAGGGCCCGCTGGGAGAACAGTTTTCGGAACTGAAGCGGTTACCCTGGGTGAATATACCGCTATTGATATTATTGTAACCGATGATGTCATAATTTTCTGTATGTTCTTATTTTAAATGTCAACATTTTCATTGTCTCCCTTTGTAAAGTAATACGGGGTTTGATTGCTCATAGAATATAGAGCATGTTGACTTTAAAAATATGTAAACTTTTAAATATATGAAATCACGCACATATACATGTATATTACATTTTTTAAGCCAGTGAATATGACACATCATCGAGTGACTTTCACATTTGCATGCCTACATCGTCGATGAATTCCATATAACTGCTTTTTTAAATGAGCAAAACTTAAACAAGTCATACCTGATTTCAGTGTTATGTCGTTTGTTTATATTTCCCTATTTACTCATTAAAGTTCAAGTTCACCCCAGCAAAATGTTGATTTGAATAAATAGAGAAAAATCAAAAGTCATCAAAATCGGATGTAAAATAAGAAAGTTATGGCATTTTAAAATTTCGCTTATTTTTCACAAAACAGTGAAATGCACAACTCAGTGACATGCAAATGAGTCAGTCGATGATGTCCATCACTCACTATTTCTTTTGTTTTGTATTGTTTGAATTATACAATATTTAATTTTTTACAGATATGAGGACCAACTTGACTGAATCATATAGTATTAAGCAATGCTAATATCACATGTTCAGGAGGAATTAATCGCTGTTTCACTTGACAATCAGGAGAAAATTAGAATATTTCATATAATAAAATACAAAAGAAACCAGGCTCCTCATTTGCATACCAATCAGGATGTGCATATAACTGTTCTGTGAAATTAAGTGAAACTTTAAAATGTCAAAACTTTCTTATTTTACATCCGATTTTGATGAAATTTTCAGTGTTATGCTCGTTAGATTTTTCTCTTTTTAACCAAATCAATTTTTGTTGGGGTGGACTTGTCTTTTAAAAACCCGAGGGTAACTACAGTGTCCAAAAGCCAATATGATGGTACTTAGGGATTATTCCATCATGTCAACATGAAAAGCTCATTATTTCAAAATGGACATTTTTTCTATTTCATGAAAGTTATTATTGTCAAATGAACAAATTCGCCTGAAATTTATATAGACACACATAAAACTTATCATTCCCTCACTTGTTATATCTATTGTCCCATCTACTTAATGAATTTAACGCACTATATAATTTAAAACACACACACACAAAAAAAGATTTTTTAATGACTTTTTGATTTGATTTGATTTATTGTTTTCTTCTGCATCCATAGCATTCGTATAATACATTTTTCATAACATAATGAACATAATATGTTAGCATTTTTGGCATGAATTATAAATAAAGAGTACTAAAAGATAATTCTAGAAAAAAAATGATTAACTATATGACATTCATTTTTGGTAGATGATTTTAATTTTTTTCATCAGGTACATTATTAACATGGCAAGAAGAGTTTTGTTGATACCGAAATCACAGCCACATATTTAATGACTCAGAACAAAATGCCGCCAAAGGAAAAAAAGAAAAGAAAAGAAATAAATAATAATGATAATACCAAAAATACTATTCGCGTGAATGAGACAATAGAGTAAATCAGGGTATATTTTTTGGTATTTATTTGTTACCTTGTGTTGTTCATTTGTTGCTGCTAGCTGTTGCTCAAGGTTCTGTTTCGTACTCTCTCCGGCCTTTCACAAAAGGATAAAGAAAATGAGTTATTTTTAGTAGCTTTTATTGTACATTTCTGATTCATTCTTTGATGATATCGCTATAATACGGATTGTAATGCAAGAAATGGGGTTAATTTTATACAGAAAAATATTCAAAGGTAGTTACCTTCAGTGCTCCTGAATTGTTCTTTATTCATTCTTAATTTACCACTTTCTCATTATCATATAAATTTTCATTGCCTGAGTATTAATTGCCTTATTAACAATAAACATATTTCTTATGTCCGTTTTTATAAAGGTTACTGATTTTTTGATGTTTGAAATGTGTAACGAGTCTTTTAATTGTTTATACTTTGTATACATGACCAAATTCAGCCATTTGTCTGCGACTTATGTTTGAATTGAAATTGTCTCTACCAATATATTGCAAATCGGTAAAATAGATACAAAAGGGTTTTTTAACATAAATAACGATTTGGAACATAGTTGTCTTCTTCGTACTTGTACCTTTCCCATTTTTTATTTGTTTCTACCTTAAACAAGATATTGTTTTGTTTAATAAGACTTAGTTCTTTAATCTTTTTTCAACGCTGAATGTTCCTCATGTTGAATAGGACTGTCATCATTATTAGTGCTACTGACACACCCTTCTTATAATGACAATCATTAATCATCATCGTGGTCTACACAACATCCTCATTATAATCGTCAGCAGGGGTAGAGCAGTGATTTTTGTCATCATCAACATCATCATCATCCCCATCATCGTCGTCGTCATCATCATCGTGGTCTGTATACACCATAATCTCTTTATAATCATCAGCATGAGTAGAGCAGTGATTATTATCATCATCCTCATCATCAACATCATCATCCTCATCATCATCATCACCATCATTGTCGTCACCATCATCATCATCGTCGTCTGTATACACCACGAGCTCATTATAATCATCAGCAGGAAAAGAGCAGTGCTTATTGCCATTGTCAACTTTATCATCCCCATCTTCGTCGTCATCATCAATACCATCATCATCATCATCTTCGTCGTCGTCATCATTATCATCAACAACATCATCATTATCAATATCATCATCGTCGTCATCATCTCTCACACTTTCACTATCTTAGGTTTTTTTTTCCTCATTTACTTCTTCGGTATGCAATATTAGGATATTTTTATTTTGTGATTATCAACTAGAAGGCTCCCGTCTTTACTTATATTGTGCAGTGAAAAAGGAGTAAAAACATTTGTGACCGTTATAATAAATATTTTTTTTATACCTTGGGGAACGTCGTGATTCACGGACAAATATTAACTAGCCAAAATTGAACTTCATTCTTACAACAATAAGTGTGTAAATCTCAAAAGGTCTCACTCATTTTAGTCTCATTCTATTTCCTCCAAAAAGTTATCTGTATGTATCATGAATCGATTAGATGTACTTCCCCCACATAGCTTTCGCTAATATTGCTAAGTTTATCATTAAATATTAATTTGTACTCCTTATCATCTTCATCATCACCATCAACAACAACCATCACCACCACCATTATCATCTCCATCATCATCAATCTACCACCACCACCATCTTCATTATCATCATCATCAACATCATCAAGAAAAAATGAGGATCGTGGTTATCATTATTATCTACCCCCACTCCTCCAATAGTTTTAAAATATCCATCTTTATTCCGTCCCTTTCTTTGTTATCCCGATCCCATCCATTATCAACAACCGTTATGCATCATTATCATGCCATGTTTTATTGAAGTATTTTAAACATCTATTGGCAAATTATTCACTTTTATTAATTATCTATTCAACATTGAATTATAATTATAAAGGAGATAACCTTTCCTACCTCCATTACAACCCCGTCATCACCGTTGTCCTGGACAGTTGGGGCAACTTGATTGGTTGCCATAGTACCCGCATCAGTAGCCCTGCCTTCTGCAAGAGCAGCATCCATCTCGATTGCCAAATCAGCGGTGTGCTGGTCGCCTTGTGTAGTGGCTGGCTGGCGGCGAGGTCTGTTGAATCTACGCTGCAGGATGCCTTGCTGTTCCGTTTCCGTGGTTAACTCAAGAATTTCTGGATTCTCCATAGTTCTACAAATAAGATTTGTACTTAAAATATTTAAAAACAAAGCCAAATCATTAGAGACAAACTCCTAGGAAGGCATGAGAATACATCTTCACAAGACCTTGACTAGTTATGAATTATTAAAATTGTACGCATGAGTCGGCAATATTTATTGCATAGAACTTTAAGTTATGATAATTAATTAGTTTTAACCATTATTAGTACGTTTCATCACCATTAAACATAAAAGTATATATGTATTATAATACATATCTTACTTGACCTAATTGATAACTCACACTCACATACTAGATCTGGAAAAGCAATAGGTATTCATCCTCTGTAAACCTTTGCTGTACGCACATATTGCCATGCATTCACCATTAAATGAATTCCCCCCCCCCCCCTTTTTTTATCTCGTTCGGAAAAAATACCATCAATAATAAAAACAACGATATTGACCTCACCTTCGTTTCCGATGGTTTATCGAACAAGTTCTTTGAAATTCCGGAAAAGTCACAAACTAGAGCAACCGTATAGAACACGAATAGAAGATCAAACGCATGTGAAGAATTGCATCTCTGTATATGTATGCAAGCAGCCAGGCCGCGCCGGTCAGGAGAAAGTTTGGCGCACGTTACTAAGCAATGACGTCATAGTCAAAACTTTTAACCAATCACCGGGTTTCACAGGCTTAATTCATTCCCCATAGACTCATGTGTTAAATTGGCACTTTAAAAAATTCATAAAAAATAAGGATGAAATTCGGGGGTAGAATGTTTACTACCAGTGGATAGGATTTATATCTGGCAATCCATATCTGACCAGAAAAGGGTCCCTCGACCGGCTCATTTTAAAAATAAATTGGCGTGTTTGAAGACACCTTCGGGGGGAGCAGATTCATCACCTCAAACAGCAAAATAGCCCTAATCCTTCCGCCAGTGAAAATATAGTCCAAAATTGGTGATATTTGTTCCCAATTTGGGAAAAGGAAGTTCAGTAATTACCAAAAATAGAATCAGTGTTAGATGGACAATCATATGCATACACTTTGTCAATCAGCCATATCAAAATAAAAAAAATAGCAATGGGTTGGCTCGAATGAATATCTATGGCCTGCCACTAGTGATTAGGCCCGTGAAACCTGTAGGTTTCACAGGCTTAATTCATTCCCCATAGACTCATGTGTTAAATTGGCACTTTAAAAAATTCATAAAAAATAAGGATGAAATTCGGGGGTAGAATGTTTACTACCAGTGGATAGGATTTATATCTGGCAATCCATATCTGACCAGAAAAAAGTCCCTCGACCGGCTCATTTTAAAAATAAATTGGCGTGTTTGAAGACACCTTCGGGGGGAGCAGATTCATCACCTCAAACAGCAAAATAGCCCTAATCCTTCCGCCAGTGAAAATATAGTCCAAAATTGGTGATATTTCTTCCCAATTTGGGAAAAGGAAGTTCAGTAATTACCAAAAATAGAATCAGTGTTAAATGGACAATCATATGCATACACTTTGTCAATCAGCCATATCAAAATAAAAAAAATAGCGATGGGTTGGCTCGAATGAATATTTAAGGCCTGCCACTAGTGATTAGGCCCGTGAAACCACCGCGCGCACGCCGTCTTTTTTTTATTACTAGCGCATGCGCAGTATCACTTACTGCGACCGTATGATGGCGCAGTATTAGTGGAGCAGACATTCTTTTAAGGGACCATTGACATCAAAACAGACCTATTGACATGTTATATGACTGTCTCCGTTGATAATAGCGTAGCAGAGGAGGCGAAAGATATTTAGGATGTAAAACGACTTGAAGTTATTAATTCCCCCCTCAAAAAAAAACATCACCCTCCTTCCAATCATTTTCTACTTTTCCTTTTTTTTCTTACTTATAAAGTAATCTAATCCTGCAGGGGTGAATTCACGGAACGATGCACCCTATATCAATTTCAAGGTTGGTTTTGCTTGCTTTTGGTGGGGGGTTGGTGGCAATCGCCAGTGGTCTTTTGTTTGTCTGTTTGTTTTTCTTAGCAGATCTTGTTGTACATCATTATCTACCGCTCTTCCTCCTTTCCTATTGGTCAAGCCTGGATTCGCCATGGCACACTGCCCCGAAGAAAGGGCACCGGAAAGCGCCCCCCCCCCCCATTAAACAGCTAGACCTGGCTATATATTTCTTTACATAATTTCTTGGCTTACATTTCAAAAAAGTTAATATGAAAACGAGAAGACCAACAATCAGATCATTCCATTCCTGATTTTTTTTTCACAATTATTATCATTATATATTTATTTAGAAAGACAAAACATGAAACAGCCCATGGTTGTTAAACATCATGGTCCTAACATTAAAAATACACCTTAACAAATATTCTGTTTCATAAAGATAAATTTACAATCGCACTATCAGTAAAGCGGTCTTTTGATTGCATTTCCTTCATTATTTTGTATAATGAGCTATAAGGAAGTTTGTTTCGCGAGTTCAATGCGAACACTTCTAGTCTTTCTGCCCATTTTACTAAATCTTTGTTTCGCATCACACACATTTCGGTGAAACAGTTCTCTGCATGTCTTCATGAATATCATGCAATGAGCAAATCAACGGTGTCACACCCCCACTTGTTTTTTTTTGTATCCTTATAATAGAAATTATGTTTTCAAATGTTGTCATCCAAGAATGAAAAAATAGGTTGACAACTGATGTAATGCATTAGATATTCATTACTGCAACTTATTTTATTATAAGGGAGATACATCATACGCAAAATATTATGATTTCATGTAATAAATAAGAACAAAGAAAGTTGGGACATGACGTCATCAGCCCACCTGATGAATACTCATGACAATGTGCACATAACTGTTTTCATGAATATTGCTGAACGTTAAATCCACTAACTTCCTTATTTGTTTTCAGAATTTGATGAAATTTTCAGCATTTTGCCTGGTTAATTTTACTCTATTTTTTCAGATTTGTATTTATTTTCAGCCCGGAGAACCCTTTTGTACGTAACATACCCAATGTGTCTGCAGAGATATAATGGATCTGAAAATTGTGTATGATGATTCATGTGGGAAAACAAAATTACAAGCAGACTAGACAAATGATCAGCAATTTTCAACTTTATTTTGATAAGACATTAATTCATTATCAACATTACACATAGACAAACGTACAAGAGAGCAAAGAAAGCAAAGATAAAATTTAAGGTATTATTTGCGGTAAAAGACACAACGACCTTACCTTTCGCAGACTAAGTTTATTTGAATAATACCACTTGTTATAGAAAAGATATCTTCTTTGAGAACTTTTAATTTTTGTATGCTTGGAATCCGGAAGTACATTACCTGATATTGCACAGACAAGTGAAATTGAACTCTTACAAAATGAATAATCTATGAGGAGCGTGGAAAAGGAAGAGGAACGTGTGAATACTTTGATCTATTATTATTATTATTATTATTATTAATGTTCTGCGCTTTTCACAAAATGGCCCAAAGCGCTTGCAACAACAAAAAGAACACATCAAGTAACCTACAACTCTAGACGGGTAAAAGAAATGTCTTAAATCCCTTCTCAAATAACGAGAGAGATGATGGTGATTTTCTTGAGGTAACTTATTCCAATATTTGGAAGCAGTTACAGATGCAGATCTAATTGTACGACAGCATATGAATAGGAAAGGCCAGTCTTTTAAATTCATATATTTCAATTGTTGGGGGAGGGAGCCAAAGACGAAAAGTTTCGATTTTATCTTTTTGCCGATTCTGCATCGGCTTTTGGTTCTGAACCAAAAGCCGATCAAGTGTAAACACGGTAAGAGTGTAAACGCGGTGCAAGATAAACCAAAAGCCGATTCTGCATCGGCTTTTGGTTCTGAACCAAAAGCCGGTCACATGTAAACACGGTAATAATGAGCTGTGAGCTTTGACTTTTGACCTGTGGACTCCGATTTCAAACTTAGCCTGTGTTTTTGTGTCATCTACCCAGACACCAAACATTTTTAATATACAGTGAATAATTCGAAAGTTATCATGCGGAAACCAACTCGCATATATAATGAGCTGTGACCTTTGACCTGCGGACTCCGAATTCGAACTTAGCCTGTATTTTGGTGTCATCTACCTACACACTCAAACCTTATTAATCTATTGAATAATTCATAAGTTATCATGAGGAAACCAACTTGCATATTTAATGAGCTGTGACCTTAGTTTGACCTTTGACCTGCGGACTCCGAGTTAAAACTTAGCCTGTATGTTGGTGTTATCTACCTACACACCATTTTTTTTTCTTTGCAGTTTTTATTCGTCACAAAAACAATCAAAGTATACAAAACATATGGTTGCACTTCAATCAAACAGAACATTGATACAAACTGTGTATAAGTACATACAACATATCCTTAAATAATTGTGTACTCAGAATAATTTACAAGTAACTTGTACCCTAGTCCTGCCGACAGGACGATCCATTAAACCGAAAAAGAAAAAGGGGTACGGTAATACCCGTCGGTTCATTGTCGTCCTGGCGGCATCGCCAGGGTATAGCGCAATCCAAAAATATGACATTTTTATGTATTAACATGACCGAAAGTATGACATGAAAAAAACACCACTACAACATGAACACCAATTTTTTTTATCCATCAAGTGTTTTTCGAGTTATTGCCCAGAAACCAAGTGGGGGACGGACGGACGGACAGGGGCAACGCTTAATGCCCCCTCGTTTGTCTGCGGGGGCATAAAAATTAATCCGGGCATAATACTATCCCTGTGGAATACCGAAGGTAAAATTAATAGGGTTTGATTGTTTTCAATGACATCTTACTGATTGCTTTCTGGTTTTTAAGTAATTTTTTAACAAGGATTTGGTACCAGATACCCAATAATCAGCCAAAAATGTCGTAGGGCACAATAAATGACATACTGTATGTGGCTAAATATTCAACTAGTTGCGACCGATCAAATACGTTGGCCTTTTTTAGAATGAAAATCTGATTTGGTGATAGATTGTGACATGTTATCTCAAGAAAAAATATCATATCCCCTTTCCTTCCTTTTCCTTTTTTTCTTCTTGGTCTTCGATCTCCCACTCTATATACGGAGCGGCGCGCCGGCAGCGCTATCGCGGTTCGGATGTTTACTCCCAGTGACGTCATCCCGCGAAGGAGCGTCGTTTTAATCTTGCATCAACGAAGAAGTAACTAGAAAACACTCCGCAACTTATCAGGGATAACACCCCCAACGCTATGAAGACGGTTTTAAAAGACCCGAAGTGCTCATAGAACAGACCTGACAAGAAAAGGTGAAACACAAACTCATTGGCAATGAGGAAAATCTTGAAGTTACAAACAAAGAATATTATAATAAATTTAGCGTCTGCTAATAACAGTTCAATGATTATACATTGTCGCTAAGTCATGTGTATTATTAGGTCATATAATTCCAGATTACGGTTGATAGTTTTAAAGGGTGTTAGAATAGAAAACTGATAGAATTGATTGTTTATGGAAATATGAATGTAATTAAATGTTTTTCCCCGTTTTACAGAGCTCAAAGCTAATTGGTGACCATTGAGACCCCGGGGGGGGGGCACTTCCATTCACGAGTGGATACCATGCGCTACCATGGGGTCTCGAAAAGCACCCTAAACACGTAATTTCCATATTCTGAAAATGCACCCCTTAACAAATATTGGCGTGTGAAACTCTACCCTTAACAAGTATTGGAAACAAAACGATACTCTTGGCAAATATTCCCTGAAATGAACCCCTAAACAAGTACAGGAATGTTTTATTGTTACGGGTCCTTCGGTCGTCGGCTTTACCTTATTTTGTTTAGTATGATCCCAGCTTCTACACCTCGCGCAAATCGGACTTTAAACACGAAGTGTAGGGGCAAAAAGGACATCCTTTATAAAACATTTTAATTTTGTTTTATCATCCCCCAAATTCGACTATGAACACGTAATTTTCCTAGCGAAATAGATACACTTTTTTCATTATTTTTGTGTTTTTGACATCCTTATCACGTTACGTACGTAACGTGCCCTATCGTGAAAAAGACATCCTTTTTACGTGTTTTTTTTTGGTCGCGCATGGTATCCACTCGTCAATGTAAGTGGCCCCCCCCCCCCGGGACTGAGACCCGTCTCCCTTCTTTTATTATGGCGCATTTTAGCATCTAATTCGCAGACACAACGTTCAGAATCTATTAGTTGAAAATGTCCGTCAAATCACAATGGATAGATTAGAGGTCATTGTCGAAAGATGGTGGGCCGGGCAGCACATCGTCATAAGATTCGGACCGGACGAAAATTGGCAAACGTATCGTTTGTCCAGACTCCATCACGACACTGCTGTTTTGATTCACCAATTTCCGGCAAAGACTGCTTTGCTACGAGGGTTCTCTGCGTTAAGGAAAGCGTATGCTATTGCTAAAATGCCCCCATCGATATCAGAAGGGGTTTTCGTTGAAACTACTGCCACTATTTTTCAATGTTTTAGTGAGTCATATGGTAGTTTTCAATCTATTTCTATTGACTGAACCTTCAGGAATCTCCGAATTGCTTCATGATACGTCAGTAAATTTCAAAACAATTCAAAAGTATCTTGTACAGGTACGTTTTCTTTTCTTCAAAGATTAAGAACCCTTGAGGTCTTGGTCGGTCGCAAAGGCCACCTTGGGCTAAAGTCTAGAACATCTCATTAAGTATGTCGAGTAATCATCTTTCCCAGTTTCCCAGTGCTCCTATCGGTGTTTCAATGATCAGTTCGCGATCATTATATCTCGCATAATTCTCTATGAAATTTGCGGTCAATATCTACAGGTATTTTGATATCTCTCAGTGATCTTTCGTGATTTTGTTTTATTTCAAAGTCATCCTATAGGGACACTATATTCCTAGTCATCGATATTAAAAGATAACTTGCCAATTTGTGTGTTTTCAGCATTCTTTCAAGTATCTCCGCTTTTTGGAATGGATGCCTATAGGCTTACTTACCTGCAAGTGTTCCAGATAGAAGAAGTACGACTCCACTCATCAAGAAAGTTATCGCAGTGGCAATGGGGAAGTTTTCCTTCTTCAATCTCAAAGCTAAAGTAGCATCGAAGGAAGAAGAGAGACCATAAAACCCGATTCCTGCGAAAAAGGAACAGATCAGGAGATGGACCAAGGATGAGCTAATAGGATGGGCGAACATTGCAACTGATGATACTGATGCGGTGACTGAAAACGCGTGAGGTGTTAGGTGTGGATGTTTGTACAGGACTCCCATGAGAACCGCGCGGCCTACCAATCCGCCTAGAGAACCAACTATTGGGAGATACACTGCTTCATTCTCATCAAGACCGACTGACACCCCATACGATGCGGAGAAAATTATCCATGTGAAGAATCCTATTTCGTTAAGGGTATGGCAGGGGATAAAGAGAAATACGAAGACTCGTTCCTCTCTCAGAAACTCCAAATGTAAAATCCATGAGAAAAATTCCATGACCATCAAGCTTCTTGTCGGACTGGATTTCTGAGGTTCAGCATCTTTTGGAATCCCACATTCATCGCTGGAATTGAGATTTTCACCGTCAGGTCGAAGGTTGTTCTCTCGAAGATAGGTTTCATCTTCTTCACCTTGTAGTAGAGTTGATCCCTCGATATCCTTCTTTTCTTTGACTTTAGGTGACCGAGGGGCTCTAAAAGTGGTTCCAATCGCTGCGTGGTAGAACAAGATACCACTCAGACAGAGCATGGTTCCCCTCATGCCGTAAGCGTCCAGACACAGCGCAGCTATATAAGGTAAAATGACACCTCCAATATGGCCTCCCATTTGTGTGAAGGTTATGGCCGCGCCACACTTTTCTCCAAAGTATTCGCGTAGCATGACAGTTGAACTCTGACGTAACGGTGACGAAAAGAGACCTGAAAATAAAAAAAAATCAGGATTGTGATGGGAAGTCATAATTTGATTTCTTTTATTATTTTTTTTACTAGATATGAATCTGATATATTATGACCCCCCCCCCTCCCCCCATAAATTTATCAGTGAGGGCAGAATAGCTTCATGGTAAAACTCGATATCAAATAAACTAATCACAGGGCATATAGATAGGCTTAAAGTGTGACTCTGTCAGTGCAATTAGATTTCCTAAAGTAGTCATCTAATTTGTAAAAATATTGTACTATACAATGATTTTTTTTATGAAAAATTCTTTCCCAGTGTATATATGAGGGCTCCAAGTTATCAAATTACTTGCTATATGCAACTCTCTATATAAACATTACAATGCAAAAGCTTGATATCTGATGGCATTAAGGAAAATAGTCAAATATGCCTACTCTAGAAGTATTAAGAAATGGTTGGCTGAACTTATGATTTAAGCTATATAGGGACAAGTTTACATTCAGTCCCTTTAGCTCTTCCAAGTTGGTGGCGGAGAAATTGTTCTTGCCCACTCAATTGGCGTAGAACGACAAGCAAAGGTGTATGTACATTGTCATCAAATTCTTGTAGTAGGCCTACCCATTTTAACACGCCACCAACTCGAAAAAATAACTAAAGAAGCTTCCATGCAAAACTGTCTTCAAGTCTGTACTGACTCCCAGCACACTCCGATTTGATTAAGCAGTGTTAGAGTGTTTTCTCGGGATTGGCACAGGCTTAGGGGACTGGGGAAGTCAACATGTGAGAAAGGTAACTTCCCATTTTCATCGTCCAAAAAAAAATAAAGAAGCTTCCATGCAAAACTGTCTTCCAGTCTGTACTGACTCCCAGCACACTCCAATTTGATTAAGCAGTGTTAGAGTGTTCTCTAAGGATTGGCACAGGCTTAGGGGACTGGGGAAGTCAACATGTGAGAAAGGTAACTTCCCATTTTCATCGTCCAAAAA
Source organism: Lytechinus variegatus (assembly GCF_018143015.1). NCBI lineage: Eukaryota > Metazoa > Echinodermata > Echinoidea > Temnopleuroida > Toxopneustidae > Lytechinus > Lytechinus variegatus. The sequence goes on from NC_054750.1 coordinate 31,267,072, forward strand.
AAATAAAGAAGCTTCCATGCAAAACTGTCTTCCAGTCTGTACTGACTACCAGCACAATCCGATTTGATTAAGCAGTGTTAGAGTGTTCTCTAAGGATTGGCACAGGCATAGGGGACTGGGAAATCAACTTGTGATAAAGGTAATTTCCTATTTTCATCGTCCAATCTGGACAAGGCGAGTACCTGTAAAGAAGAATGAGATTCCGAGAGTCATTGCTGATTGACTGAAGAAGGCACCTATCATAGAAACTCCTGACAAGAACCCGCCGATTGATGAAACACAACGATGGCCAAACTTTGCTGTCAGATAATTACTCAGCGGACCTGGAAAAAGATAGGGAGACACCACTGAATCGTTACTAATGATTATTGATACTAGAGGATACATTCTTGCCCTCACCTAAAATGTCATTGGAAATAGCTATTTATCATTAGCATGGGCAGATTAACGATGTGGGGGAAGCAAAGGTGGACACGTTTCCCTTGTGCCTCGACCTTCCATTGAATCACAACTAGGACACAATTCATTTTTTTTTAAATCTTACTACTGTTTGTTAATTTGCCATTATTACAGCGGTTACACTTCGTAATTCCGAAGGTTCGTATTTCCAAAGATTCTTTATTCCGAAGGTTTGTAATTCCGAAACACGTAAATTGCCTATACCTCAATGTTCGGTAATCCGAAAACGTAAAAGGATTCGTTAATCCGAACATTTGTGGCGTTATTCCGAAGGTTCGATAATCCGAAAACGAAATAAGGTTCGATGTTCCGAAGGTTTTTTAATCCGAAAACGAAATAAGGTTCGTTGTTCCGAAGGTTCGTTAGTCCGAAAACGAAATAAGGTTCGTTAAGCATTTTGTTTTCGGACTAACGAACCTTCGGAATTACGAACCTCATTTCGTTTTCGGATTAACGAACCTTCGGAATTACGAACCTCACTTCGTTTTCGGACTAACAAACCTTCGGAATTACGAACCTTCGGAAATACGAACCCTTCGGAATAACGAACCTTCGGAATAACGAAGCTTCGGAATTACGAATGTATTCGATTACAACTACCATGGTAACAGCTAGGCTCAGCAGCCAACCACAATCAGGATTTCCTTGGTAGTTGCCATAATGGTCTTTATGAAACAAGTATAGTCCCTTGGTATCTTACACTTAACAGAATAACTTACAGGCAACGTAGACGACGCCATACTGCATTGAAACTAGAAATCCCACCGTCGTGTAATCAACCTCGAGCTGGAAGACCATGGCAGGAACGAGGACAGACAAAGCTTTTGTCATACCCGGGAAGATCAGATGAATAACAAACTTTCCTAAAAGAATCACGTAGCGCCATTTGTCTGTTGTTTCCGAACCTTCCGCCATTTTGAATCAGAAATATCTGCGAATCAATCATTAGAGCCTGGGATTAGAGCCTATATTTAGTTTTTGTAAATCCCCAAATAGACCAGTTCGTAGTTACTTCATTTCTTTCATTGTGACAGGCAGATTTCAAAGCAAGATATAAGGTAAGCATGCCTTACATAGCAGGATGAAGAAATTGAAAAGACCAGGTGACTAGAATAGCACACAAATAAACACTCTATTGGTTTTTTACTTTGAATGCACTAGCATGTTGTTGTAAGCAAATTACGTTCATTCAGAAATTTTGATGAAGAAAAACTTAATGAAGAATTGAATAAAATCGAGTGGAATGAATCTGAAGAAGATGTTAATTATCTTTGGAACAACTTTAAATTTATCTTTATGAAAGTAAGTGATAAACAAGCCCCGTACGTTACAGTACGTCTCAAACAAACAGGTGTACCGTGGATCAATAATGGATGCATCCTGTTAGCCAGACAACGGGATTAATTCCATAGAAAATAAAAGACTAAAAAAGGATTTTTACCAAAATGAGTTGAAGAAATGTGGAAATGATGTTCGCCATAATTGGCGAATACTTAAACAATTATTACCAGGTAACAAAGAAATAGGAGGAGTGAAGCTAGTTAAAAATGACGGCAGTGGCGTAACTACGGGGGGCAATTGACTGGCCATAAAAAAACGGGGAAAATGAGAAAAAGAGGGAGAAAGGAAGAGAAACGTAGTGGGGACAGAATTAATTATTGATCATTATAATGTTACACTATATTATGCTATATTATATTACATAAGAAGCATTTTTTTCATAACTTTATGAATCATTATTTGCTAAGGGCCTATGTCTTCATTGTTCCCGGTGCTCACATACTTTAGACTGTTTAACGAGATATATAATCATGTTGTACTAAAACCTCCCGTTTCAAGTCAATATACACCAAACATGCCAAATACATTTCCTCGCAATTCAAGTTGTTATTGTTTTATGGAGTGACATTTGCTTCTTTTTCATGACTAATTAAAGTGATTGCCCCATTTTAAGGTCTTAATATAAAACATTTTCTGGCCGTGCATACGTTCGCATTAGTGGATTGGTGAGATGTCTGCTCTTCATGAATTCCTAAAATCAGTCCTTCAAATTTGTATTTTTTCTGATCTGAATATAAAAATTCTTCAGCTCGCGCTTCGCGCTCGCATCATTTGGTAAGTGAAATACGTACGGTGAGTGAATTCCTACAAACTAGCCCTAGAATATGCATCTCTTCAGATCTGAAATTTCCTAAATTTTCAGCTCGAGCTTCGCGCTCGCAGTATTTCATTAGTTAGATGCGGATGATAATCATGATTACAATAACTACAAAAAGTACTTCATGTGTTTAGATGTAATTCTAACAAAAATCAGCAAGCACTTGGAACTCGCATTAGATGACTATGCTGAGATATGTATACCCTTAATGGATTCCTATAAAAATTTCCTTAAAATATCCATGTTGGGGTCAATATATACAAAAAGTCAGCTCGCGCTTCGCGCTTGAATCATTTGGTTAGTGATATACGTATGGTCTTCATGAATTCCTACAAAAAAGCCTTAAAATGCTCAGGTCTGAATTTCCTAAATTTTCAACTTGCACTTCGCGCTCTCAACAATCGATTAGTGAGATGCGTATGTTAATCATGATTACAATGACTTCATGTGTTTAGATGTAATTCTAATAAAATCAGCAAAGTATGGCACTAGCATTAGATGACTATATGGTGAGATATTCATACTCTTAATGGATTCCTGAGATACAGTCCTTAAAATGTCTCTGTTTGGGTCAATATATACAAAATTTTCAGCTCGCGCTTCGCGCTCGCATTGTTTGTTTAGCGAGAGAGGTACGTATCATGACTACAAAAATATTTTGCTTATAATGTCCGTTTTAAGTCTGAATGTCAAAAATTTTCTGCTTGCGCTTCGCGCTCGCATTATTTAATCAATAAGATACATATCCATTAAATGGCACTGCATGTCCTTAAAATTTCTCTATATAGTTCAGTATACCTGGATACTAAGCGCGCTTCGCGCGCTCACTAAGTGACTCAAATTTTTTGCTGGTGCCCCCCCCCATGCCGTGACCCACGGTACGCCAGCAAATAATGATTCATAAAGTTGTGAAAAAATGCTTCTTATGTTTGACAAAATAATTCTACCTCTGATATTACTTTTGAATTTGATGTTGTTTAATCTGATTCCGTTAAGAAAATTATAACCAATTTGGATTTGGCTAAGTCAACCGGTATTGGTGAAATAAGTGTTAAACTTATAAAATCTGCTGGTGATGTCATAGTCCCCAGTATCACTCAGTTGATAAATTTGTCGTTATCGTCTGGCACTTACCCGGATGATTGGAAACATGCCAAAGTTCTTCCTTTGTATAAAAAGGCAACATCAGTGCAATAACCAATTATCGCCCTATTTCCACACTCCCAATTCTTAGTAAGGTCTTAGAGAAAATCGTACATCGGCAGCTTTATGATTATCTTGTTTCTAATAATGTGATATCAAAATCTCAATTTGGATTTAGACCGGGTCACAGTACTTCCACAGCACTTGCTGCATTAACCGATACCTGGATACGTGTTATTGACGATGGTAAAATCGTTGGTGCCATTTATATTGATCTAAAACGAGCATTTGATACAGTTGACTCATCAATTCTGTTAGCAAAGCTGAAGAAAATAGGTTGTCTGATGGCTCATTGTCTTGGTTTAAATCCTATCTTACGAATAGAAAACAACAAGTTTCAATAAGACAAACTATACCAAATGAACATTCCCTTTCCATTGGAGTTCCCCAAGGCTCGATCCTAGGACCTCTTCTTTTTTTATATTCATTGACGATGTGGTCCGTGTCCTAACAGATGGTAATGTAATCATGTACGCAAATGATACCACTCTGTATGTCACCGGTAGTTCTATTCAAGAAGTAGAATATAAATTACAACTTGAATTCAATTCTATATGCACATGGATTTCAGATAACAGATTATATCTGAATACAGAGAAAACAAAAGGCATGGTCTTAGGGAGTAAACAAAAACTTTATATATATATAGAAATTATTGTATTCACATAAACCATAATGGTGACGAGATAAGTCAATGCTCTAGTATCAAATGTCTAGGTGTTATAATTGATAGACATCTTTTGTGGCATGATCAAGTAGATTCTGTATGTAAAAAAAATATTTGCTGGACTTGCCATGTTAAAAAGAATTCGTCCTTTTGTAGAAAATGATACTCTGAAATCATTATATATATGTGCCTTATTGAATCACAAATGAATTATTGTTGTGAGATATGGGGAAATCGTTTTCAGAGTCATGTGGATCGATTTACCAAACTCCAAAAAAGAGCAGCCCGTTTGATCCTTAGATGTCACATATATACCCAATCTAAAGAAATGTTTTTAAATCTAGATTGGACGACCTTTAAGTAAAGAATCATTTATTTTCGATATATATTTGTTTATAAATGTGCTCATGGACTCACACCAGAATACTACTCAAATTATTTTCAGGATCTAAACAAAACCCATTCGAAAAATACGAGGCAGTCCGTCAGACACGATCTTGTTATTCCAAGGTGTCGTTCTGATTATTGCAAGCGTTCCTCATTTTACGCCTGTCCAAAACTGTGGAATAACTTGCCGGTCATCATACGGGAATCGTCATCTTTAGATTCATTTAAATATAATCTTAGAAAACATCTCAGGTCGATTGACAATTAAGATTTACGCTGACACTTGCTACTGTGTAAAATTTTTGTATTTGAATGTTTGAATACCATTGAAATAATCTCTCTAATTTTGCAATGTTTATTATTGATGTCTTCACAATTCAGCTTGTATTGCATTTTTTGCATATGTTATGTTATTTTGAATGTTTTATCTGTATTTTTTTCTGTTATTACATTATTGTGTATAGGGGCCCCATGGGAGATCAACTGATGTTGAATGGGCTACCCCCTGTTGAATAAACAATAAAGAATAAACAAACAATAACATAGCGTAATATAGTGTAACATTGTAATGATCAATAATTTATTCTTTCCACTACGTTTCTCTTCCTTTCTCCCTCTTTTTCTCATTCAAAATGTGGATGACACGTCACCAATTTGAATTTCAAAATGACCACAAACACAAAATCGAAAGAATATTGGCAATTTTTACCTCTAACAATAGCAGAAATAAACCCACCCGATACCTTTAGAAAGTCTCATCCAATAAACTAGAAATTTTGTCAGTCAGCTAGTTGGTTCCAGGAAGAAGAAGAACATTTATACTCCACCTGACATGCTATACCCAATAGATCCTATGTAGGCCTACATGACTTGCACTCAGTTGTGACTTTTTATGATTAACTGATGAAGCGTGGTATATTTTTATACAGCGATAGAATTGTTTTTATTTCATGGCATCACACTCATACTGCGAGAAGGAAAAAACAAGAGTCATCTAAAATTTGATCAGCGTAGAGGCCTATACCTATAACGTGCAGTAGTCCCGAATAGGCCCCATAGAAATTTGACCAAACCTTGTCAAATTCGAAATCGAATTCTTGATATCACGAAATAGGCTTAGATAATAAACCGGCTTGCTTGCCAAACGGCCGAGTGAGGAAATTGCTGATTTTTAAGCATTTCAAACAGTTGTTATTTCAACATTTCAACAGTTGTTATCAACGATCTAGTCTTTTTATTTCCAAATACAGTCTGTATATCATTCTGATAAATGCTCCAACGTAGCGCTTTGGATTGTATGAATTTACATGTGAACATAAATACAAAGGAAGCAAAAAATATTATTGACACTGAATTTGGAGCAAAAATATGTCATTTTTTTACACATACAGAAATCAAAATGTGAATGACACAACACCAATTTGAATTTTAAAATGACCACAAACACAAAATTGAAAGGATATCGGCAATTTTTACCTGTAACAATAGTAGAACTAATCCCATCTGATTCATGTAGAAAATCTCGTCCGATAAGCCAGAAATTTCCTCAGGAAACCAGTTGGTTCCAAGAACATTTACCCCCCACCTGACTTGCTAATGCTATACCCATATAGATCCTATGTAGGCCTACGTGACTTAATTGTACTCAGTTGTAACTTTTCATGATTAACTGAGGATTTTTCGTTTGTTTTCGTTTATTTTTTTTCGCTTGAATAATGCTTTTCACTCATACTGGGAGGACAAAAAATGACTCGGGTCACTTCATCTGAACTTTGATCAGCGTAGAGTCCTACGTGTATACGTGTAGGCCTTGAGCTTCATATTTCAAATCATGGACCTATTACGTATTAGGTCCATGCTCAAATATAATGGCAGCCTGGACGGAAATAAGCACATGCTCATCTCGTAATAGGTCCATGCTCATATCAGTCGAAAAAAGAATATTACTATATGGTGTGTGTGTGAGGGTGTGTGTGCGTGGGAGGGGGGGGGGAGGTTTCCAGCCAACCCAATTTAGAATGACGGTTTTAAAGGTATACTCCATTCTGAAACTACTTACACATGTTATATATCTACTGTAAATAAATAGATTAAAACTTACCGAGCAAAATGCCGAAAATGTCGCATACATTCGTAATTCCGAAGCTTCGTAATTCCGAAGGTTCGGTTATTCCGAAGGTTCGTATTTCCGAAGGTTCGTAATTCCGAAGGTTCGTAATTCCGAAGGTTCGTCAATCCGAAAACGAAATAAGGTTCGTAATTCCGAAGGTTCGTCAATCCGAAAACGAAATAAGGTTCGTTAATCCGAAAACGAAATAAGGTTCGTTAATCCGAAAACGAAATAAGGTTCGTAATTCCGAAGGTTCGTTAATCCGAAAACGAAATTAGGTTCGTTAATCCGAAAATTGAATAAGGTTCGTATTTCCGAAAATGAAAATTATTCAGTTTGGTAACAAAAACGGTGTTGTCATTACAAGATTACACGATATTCTGCAATGATAGTAATAACGATCGATGATACATGCGTGTGTTGTGGCCAAAAGCATGTATTTCATTAAGAATAGGCGCCCTGATCAAGCATAGGCTAATTTCGATTTTATCTGAGCAATTGCTGCCTAAGCAAATGGTTTAAAGATGCAGGGATCAAGTGTGTTGGTCGCGTGCGAGTAACCATAGATAATAGAATTTGTATTGGAGGGGATGTCATTTTTGATAACAGCTTCTGCTGGTAATAAAAATAAAAATAATACTAATAATGATCCTTGTGAGATGTTGAAAGCGCGAATCGCAAGCTCAAACTAGTAGACATTTCATGTAACAAGACGTGAACTTAAACATTCTGAGCATTTTTTGTAATCGTGAGAAAAATGTGTATCTTTCTAAAAAATTAACTCGAGGGCGAGCTGTAATTTGTTTATATACTGACCTGGGGCCCGTTGCATAAAACTTTTTACCTGAGAAAACTCAGGTTGTTTTTACCGGAGTTTTTGCTCTGTGCTAAAGGCATAATGGCGGAAATCAGACTAACCTTAGTTTTCAGTTTTTACCAGAGTTTTCTCAGGTAAAATGTTTTATGCAACAGGCTTCTAAGTAATCTTTTAAGGACTGCATTTAGTGACTCATGAATAGAGTATATATCTCACGAACTAAATAATGAGAGCGCGAACCGCAAGCTTAAAATTTGTGATATTCCACCTGAAAACTGGACATTTTTATACTTTTTTGTAACCAGGAATAGAATGAGTTCCTCAATACACAATATTTGATACGAGCGAGGAACGTGAGCCAAAATTTTCCGATTTTCCAACCTGAAAACTGGACATTCTAAGCATTCTTGTAAAAAAATAATAATAGCTGGGAGAACAGTTTTCAGAACTGAAGTGGCTTCCCAGGGTAAATAATATCTATATCATAATTATCATTATTATCATTCTAGGCCTACATGAAATTTCCAAAAGTTTGAGCACGTGATTCGCTCGCAACATCTCACAAGGATGCCCTTTTAACAGTAATTGACCAAAAAGGCGAATTATACATCTTCAGATTTGATTTCTTTCCCCCAAACCACTTGCTCGCTACGCTCGCAAAAATGACACAGAGATATATAATTTATCAATCAGTTATCACTTAAAATATTTTGCTCAATGCAATTACTACAATACACACAACCTCTTTACACAGACGATAATCTCACGGTGAAAATATACGTTTGCCCCAAATTGCCCCTATTGGCCCCTATTGGCCCCTTTTTTGGGCTTTGCTCTCCCCCCCCAGGAAAATATGTTCCGCCGCCACTGGTTGAAACACGCATCGTCTTCATGGCTAACTGCAAAAATTTCTTAAAATGTCCCCTTTAGATCAGGTCAGAGCTTATATATTCAAAATGTCTGTTTGCGCTTCTTGCTCGCAGTTATTATCTAAATTTAGTTACATAGGCATCTCGTTTTGAAGATCACAAACATATTGCCCATCATATTAAAAAAAAATATATAGCTCGCGCTCGCATTACTTAAAAAGGGTTTATCATGTTATTACATATTTACTTTATTTCATAAGTATAAAGCTAATTATTGACTGTGAGGACTACCCTTTCAAAGAAACAAACAAAAATCAACTTTAAGCTGCCGATCGAGGAAAATATGGCTGGAAAAAAATTGCCCCCCCCCTATTTGACGATAGTTGGATCCGCCGGGAGGGAGGCAGGGGGCACTTCCCCCCAAAATGAAATAAAAAAAACAGAGAAATTAATATTTTCAAAAATGGGAAAGTTCCTTTTTCAAAAATAAATATGTTTAACTTATGCCGTTTTTCGTGTTTTTCGAAATAAAATACTCTTTTTAAAGTATACAAGTTAAGTTTTCAGGCTGGAATATTGCAAATTTTCACTAAATGTTTTCTTTATCAGGTTCCTTTTCTGGTCAGTATGTTTAAGCTCGCGTTTTGCGCTTGTGTTAATTTTTTAGTTAGATGCACATCTATTTAATGACAGCAGAAATCTGCTCGGATTTTTAAAAACTTATTTTCATTTTTTATTGAAATACCCTAAAGATTTAGCTTGTGATTAACGCTCGCAACACCTCACAATAATGCCATTTTAAGAATAATTGACCCAAAAAAGTTTTACAACTTCACCTTTGAATTTGTTTTACCAAGCCGCTCGCTCATTATTCTCTCTCCCGAAAAATAAAGCCTAAATATACGTTTTGCCTTAATAAGAAATCACTTCAAAAAAAGGTTTTTCTCTACTTAATCACTATCAAACACACAATGACTTCAAGCAGATGATAATCTTAAGGTGAAAATGTCAATTTTGACGTATGAGTTTCATTTTTTTGGCTTAACCCCCAAAACGAAAATGCGTTCGGCCGCCCTTGCCTTCCCATCCTCATAACAATTGAACGGCAACAGTGTCCCCCGCCCCCTCCTCCTTGCCCCTGCCTCTGCTTTCCCGGTTTTCATTTTTCGGATTAACGAACCTTATTTTGTTTTCGGATTAACGAACCTTATTTCGTTTTCGGATTAACGAACCTTATTTTGTTTTCGGATTAACGAACCTTATTTCGTTTTCGGATTAACGAACCTTCGGATTAACGAACCTTATTTTGTTTTCGGATTAACGAACCTTATTTCGTTTTCGGATTAACGAACCTTCGGAAAAACGAACCTTATTTCGTTTTCGGATTAACGAACCTTCGGAACAACGAACCTTATTTCGTTTTCGGATTAACGAACCTTCGGAACAACGAACCTTATTTCGTTTTCGGATTAACGAACCTTCTGAACAACGAACCTTATTACGTTTTCGGATTATCGAACCTTCGGAATAACGAACCGTCGGAATTACGCCACAAATGTTCGGATTAACGAACCCTTTTTCGTTTTCGGATTAACGAACATCGAGGTATAGGCAATTTACGTGTTTCGGAATTACGAACCTTCGGAATAAAGAACCTTCGCAATTACGAAGCTTCGGAATTACGAACTGTAACCGAAAATGTCACCAGAATCTGATAAAAAAGTTATTGAACTTAAAAGTTTTGCTTTGTTTCACAACACATTTCCATCCCGGTCGTTATGCAAAATGAGAGGACCGGTGACTTCATCCACTCACTATTTCATTTATAATTCATTATATTAGATAGCCAAGACAGTTAGCCAAGCGCGATTGGTCAATTGCGCGTCACGTGATATGATCGAAATCCATGTATTTTCCCAGCCGGTCCACCTTCGATGAATATATTGACTAACCGGTCCATGAATATATTTTTAGGTGTATGGCGCCCTCTTGTGGATTAGATGTAACCATGCATTATCTGCCTGCATTGGACCTGGACTGGGCTCGAACTTAGATTTAGATCTAGGGCTAGGCCTAAACAAAGTTGATTTAAATAGAAAAGGGTCATTCACTGCGTTAGGCTAACGTTACTTAGATATATATAGATCAAGTTCTAATGTTAGATCTATACCAGTTCAATCAATCACTTTGAATATCATAAACATGCTGCACGCATCGTTAGGCCTAACTTTATCTTCATCATTAGAGGCTATCTAATATAACAGATATTGACTGATGGGATGTGTAAAACAAACATTGTTTGGACCACCTAAAGGATTAATATTTTCCCTCGTGATCATATTTTCCCTCAGCGCTGCGCGCTTCGGGAAAATATAACCCCTCGGGAAAATACAAATCCGGCGGTCCAAAGAATGTTTATATTACACACCCCATTAGTCAATATCTGTATAATATCAAATATGAAATATGTTAATTTCTTCCTCATTGTCATGTGCTACAAAGTTCTATTCCTTGAACATGTAACTTCATTGCCATGGTATTAACATTTTCTGGTTCAGTGAAATTGGTCATTGTTGTCAAATTTGTGAAAAATATTTGAAGCATTAAAATGCCGTAACTTCTTTATTTTACATCTGACTCATTTTTAATATTTTCAGCGTTATGCTTGCTTGATGTTTATTTATTGATTCAAATCAACATTTTTCTGGGATGGACTTGACCTTAAAAAAAAACATTGGACGATCGAGCGTTCCTCCTTCCGTATACAATTTAGGGCATACATACGCAAGATTGTACAATAGTATGAATCAAAATAATAGCTACATGTATATCATAATACGATTATACAATCCGGGGGGGGTATTCGACAAAAAAAGTATACAGTAGGAATGTGCCGCGGGCGAGACAAAAAAAAACGGGGGCCTTGGAGCGTGCTTATAAAAAGGAGGGTCCTCGGAACGAGCTTCGGAACTACAAATGTTTGTGAATACGGGGGTCCTTGGAACGGGTCGCCTGCGTGTGAGTGCGTATGTATCCCTATGGAACATGCATGCAGCTAGCCCGGTGGCACGGATGCGCTAGCGCAGAGGCGATGGTCGGACAGCGCTCTGCGGCCGCTTTTCACCAAAATTACGGCTCATTGTTGCAGATCAATGCGACCGGAATGGCGTAACGGAAAATATGCGAATAGGTTTTCTTTTTTTTCGATAAGTGATTAGGTTAATGATTATTGCATTTTCAGATGTTGTTTGAAGGTTTGCATGGTGGCATGTACAATTGCTGATGTGGTTTACGGTACACCATGTGGAGTGTTATAGAAGCAGTGGATAGAAGAAGAGAGGAAGTGGATAGGCGAGAAAGTGGAGATTTGAGAATAGAGTATTCTTTCTTGAGAGTAGTCCTGAAAAGGACTGTAAACCAGAAGGAATGTTGAGTGAGAACAGCTTGAGTAGTAGAGCTGATGAGGAGATGCTGGCTTGCGTCGGCGAGTAGAGATGATGAGTAGTAGAGAGACTCGACGTTTCGGACAGGTTGACTGTCCGTCTTCAGGAGTGAGTGATCGCTCGGCGTGCGGCGGTACTTATGGCGTGCGTGCGGACGTGGGGGAAAGCTCTAGGCCGGCGGTCACGGCGGGTTGACGTCGTAGGTGGCGCTCTGTGTGTGGGTGGCGGTTTTGGCGGGAAACGAGTGGGCGTCGTATGCGGACGTGGTGAGTAGACGGCGGCGTGAGTTACGGCGGCGTGTGTGTGTGTCGGCGGTGTGTACATCAATGGTGGCGTTCTGTGCGTGTTGGTCGGCGGACTCGTCGGGTGAGCTTCGGCGGGAGTGAGTGGGTGGCCTGGTGTACGGATGAGGTGTTGGGTCGTCGGCGGAGGTTGTAGCGAGGTGTCGGTGGCGGTGGTGTGTGTGTCGGCGGAGTCCCTGGTTGAGTTGGTGATGCAATCAGACTGCTGTGTTGGGTAGGAGGGCTTGGTGGAGTGACGGTGGACGGCTGGTTGTTTGTGGATTGGTTAGAAGTTTGATGGTGACGTAGGATTGGGTGCCAGATGCTGTTGATGTGGAGGCCAGGGTCTTGAGGCACAGTGTTGTGTTGATGTATCTCAATGGCTTCCCTGACCCTTCTGGTATTCCAGTGCCGGATGTTGGTGATTAGGTGGCTCCTTTCCCATTCTATGCGGTGATTCTCTTGTTGTGCGTGCTTGACGATGGCGGATCGGTCCCAGTCGCTGCGTCGGTGGTGGGTCTTGTGTTCCACCACCGACGCAGCGCGGCAGCGACTCCGACATCATACCGCCAGGACTCCAACTCAAATCTTCCGTCGACACCCCGAAAGCCAAACGCATCCTGCACCAAGCCAGCTTAGACCTCACTCGCGAACGCATCGCACGCACCCGACACCAACTCCACGATCTAAACTCAAGCATCACTTCTACTCAAACTCAACTTAGCCGACGACTCAAACCAGACGATCTAGATAAAGTTCAGGCATTCAACGACTACACATCTCGCAAAACCTTCCAGTCCACCAAGCTCAAGCAAATCAACAAGTTCGACCGACTCTACTCCCGCAAGCCTACGCAAGCCAACCAACAACCTTCGACCGAAGCAACCAAGGATACCGTAATCAACCTTAGCCGACACCAACTTACCCAAGCCGAACACAAAGTACTCTCCCTCGGACTCAACTTCGCCGTAGCTCCTAAGAAGATCCCTTTCTCCGACATCGTACAGCAAGTCGAACCCAAGCTCCGCTTTCTCTCCAAAGAGGCCGCCAACGCAATTAGACTCAAGGTAACCAATGCCCTCTCCGACGCCAAGCCACCTAAACAGAACCTATCCAAAGACGAACGCTCTGCTATCCAGGACCTCCGACGTAACCAAGCCATTCACATCCTTCAGGCTGACAAGGGCAACGCCACCGTTATCATGGACCAAGACGCATACGATGACAAGATCGAAGAGATTCTCCAAGACAAGGACACCTACCCAGGACCAAAATCCAGTTGAAACCAATTAGAGCAAAACCAATTGAAACCAGTTGGCCAACTGGTTTCAATAGGGAAATTGGAACAACTGGTTCCAATTGAAAACCAGTTGCCAACTGGTTCCAATTGAAAACCAGTTGCCAACTGGTTCCAGTTAAAACCAATTGGGCAACTGGAACCAGTTGGCTATTGGTTTCAATTGGTTTTCAATTGGCTTTCAATTGGTTCAAGTTGTTCCAATTTCCCTATTAAAACCAGTTGAATCCAATTGGAGGCAACTGGTTTCAATTGGTTCCAGTTGAAACCAGTTGGAGGCAACTGGTTTTCAACTGGAACCAGTTGAAACCAATTGGTTTCCAACTGGATCCAATTGGAACTTCCAGTTGGAATGAACTTAATTAGTTACAAATTAATTAGCATTTGCACTAACGATTGCTCATGCCAACACAGAAGCAGTGTTATTTGTCTATTAATACCAATGTAAAGGGCATTGATAAAATACAGACTTTCATATGCATATATTCATCTTGGAGTTCTTCAAATATATGTATTTTTATTTAATGTAATTTGGTAACAGTTAGTGGTGTACTAATTATCTTTGAATCTGTTTTAATTATAATCTATAACATTTATGAACATGGTTTTCACTGCTAAGTATTGGAAACACTTATCTGAAAAAAGTGTGGAACTTCAAATCGAAAAAAAATAAATAGATACATTGTAAATTATGATTAATCTCATAAAACATTAATCTGTGCACACTGGCAGAAAATATGCAAATTAACTGGTTTCAATTGGATCCAGTTGGGTAACTGGAAAATTTCCAATTGGAAACCAATTGGAAATAATTTCCAGTTACCCAACTGGATCCAGTTAGGATTTCCAGTTACCCAACTGATTCCAGTTTTATTTCCAGTTACCCAACTGGTTCCAATTAGAATTCAGTTACCCATCTTCCATCTCCAGTTACCCAATTGGTTCCATTTAGGATTTCCAGTTACCCAACTGGTTCCAGTTAGAAATCATTTCCAGTTGGAAGTCATTTCCAGTTACCCAACTGGTTCCAGTTAGGATTTCCAGTTGCCAACTGGTTCCAGTTAGGATTTCCAGTTACCCAACTGGTTCCAGTTAGAAATCATTTCCAGTTGGAAGTCATTTCCAGTTACCCAACTGGTTCCAGTTAGGATTTCCAGTTGCCAACTGGTTCCAGTTAGGATTTCCAGTTACCCAACTGGTTCCAGTTAGAAATCATTTCCAGTTGGAAGTCATTTCCAGTTACCCAACTGGTTTCAGTTAGGATTTCCAGTTGTCAACTGGTTCCAGTTAGGATTTCCAGTTGCCAACTGGTTCCAGTTAGGATTTCCAGTTACCCATAACTGGTTCCAGTTAGAAATCATTTCCAGTTGGAAGTCATTTCCAGTTACCCAACTGGTTCCAGTTAGGATTTCCAGTTGCCCAACTGGTTTCAACTGGAAATTGTTAAATTCCAGTTAAAACCAATTGAAACCAGTTGAAACCAATTGAAACCAATTGAAACCAGTTGGAAATCCAACTGGTTTCAATTGGATTTTGGTCCTGGGTACTCCAAAGTACGTTTCTCTCAACAGAGACCCAACTCAGGCCAACGAAAGGAAAATCAACCAACAACTGCTGACCCTACACCGATCCGATGCACTACCCAAGGCACTCTACTTCCAACTCAGATCGTCTTCAGCCAAGTCACCTATCTTATTCGGACAACCCAAGATACACAAGCCTAACACTCCTCTCCGCCCTATCATCTCCACTCGTGGGTCACCCTGCTACAACACAGCACGCCATCTGGCCAACATCCTCCAACCACTCGTAGGCCAGACCCAGCTATATGTCACCAACTCCAAGCACTTCATAGACGTCATCTCCAAAACCAAGATCCGGCCCTCCGACACACTCGTCAGCTTTGATGTCGTCTCCCTCTTCACCAGCGTACCTGTAGATCAAGCATGTGACATCATCAAGCAACGCCTGATCACCGACTCAGACCTAGCATCCAGAACCAATCTCACACCAGACCAGATCCACGACCTCCTCCTCACCTGTCTCAACTCCAACTCCTTCAAATGGCGCAACAACTACTACAAACAACTACAAGGAGCAGCCATGGGGTCACCTCTCTCACCAATCATCGCTAACATCTTCATGGAACACTTTGAGCACCAAGCACTCAAGACTGCGGACAAACCTCCTTCACTCTGGCTCCGCTACGTCGACGACACCTTTGTCATCTGGCCGCACAGCACACCCGACCTTCACCAGTTTCTCAACCACCTCAACAACCAGCACCCCAGCATCAAGTTCACCATGGAGACCCAACGCGACAACTCAATTCCATTTCTAGACGTTCTCATCACTAAGACACCGTCTGGATTCCCATCTCACCAGGTGTACCGGAAACCTACCCACACAGACCGCTACCTCAACTTCCGCTCACACCACCACCCGTCCATCCACCAATCAGTCGCCAACACTCTCATCAGACGAGCCCACCAACTCAGCGACAAGGCACACTTACATCAAGAACTCAAGCACGTGACCAATGCACTCACCACCATCAACCACTACCCCAGAAGAAGGATCAAGACTCAACCACCCAACCATCAACCCAGCACCGACAGCACCGAAAACCCATCCGAAACCAAGCCCGTCGCCACCATAGTACTACCCTACATCGGCAAGACTTCACACCGACTACAACGCATCCTTCACTCTGCCAACATCCTCGTCAGACACCAATCCTCTCGAAAACTACACTCCATCCTTCACTCTCATAAGGACAAGCACCCATCCAACAAACAACCAGGCGTCTACAAGATCCCCTGCGACTGCGGTAAAGTCTACATTGGGGAAACCGGCCGAGACTTCGACACCAGACTCAAGGAACACAAGACCCACCACCGACGCAGCGACTGGGACCGATCCGCCATCGTCAAGCACGCACAACAAGAGAATCACCGCATAGAATGGGAAAGGAGCCACCTAATCACCAACATCCGGCACTGGAATACCAGAAGGGTCAGGGAAGCCATTGAGATACATCAACACAACACTGTGCCTCAAGACCCTGGCCTCCACATCAACAGCATCTGGCACCCAATCCTACGTCACCATCAAACTTCTAACCAATCCACAAACAACCAGCCGTCCACCGTCACTCCACCAAGCCCTCCTACCCAGCCGAGCGAACACTCACTCCTGAAGACGGACAGTCAACCTGTCCGAAACGTCGAGTCTCTCTACTACTCATCATCTCTACTCGCCGACGCAAGCCAGCATCTCCTCATCAGCTCTACTACTCAAGCTGTTCTCACTCAACATTCCTTCTGGTTTACAGTCCTTTTCAGGACTATTCTCAAGAAAGAATACTCTATTCTCAAATCTCCACTTTCTCGCCTATCCACTTCCTCTCTTCTTCTATCCACTGCTTCTATAACACTCCACATGGTGTACCGTAAACCACATCAGCTATTGCATTTTCCTTTATGAAACAATAAAAAAAATAATAATAATTAAGCGGTGATCTGTCAGAGACAGACCACCTAATAACGTTTTACTTTCCCAGGGTAGTCACTTCAATTAGGAAACTGCTCTACCAGCGGGTCCTCCATAACATAGTATGTTATTATTATTACCGTGTTTACATGTGATGGGCATTTGGTTCAGAACCGCGAGCCGATGCAGAATCGGCTTTTTGGGGTTTATCTTGCACCGCGTTTACACGCTGCATGGGCTCGAGGTTCAGAATCGGCTTTTGGGGCAAAAACTTGAAATGATCCGCGCACCAAAAATATACGTCATAATAAAGACAACGCTGGATACGTGCGCTTACAAGTACTTCATAATGGTTAATTAAATGTAATACGTGCCAATTGTCGATGCAGAATAGTAAAAAAGCCGATTCTGTATCGGCTCGCGATTCTGAACCTCCACGCTGAACCAGGCGCGTACGCAAGGGGGGTTTGGAGGGTTCAAACCCCCCCCCCTTTTTTTGTTTGCTTGTCTCCCCAGAGGTCGGATTGGTCAAGGAGTTATCGGGCTAGTGCCTGATAACTCCTTGGTCTGGTTACGGACAGTTCCCCTACCCAATAATGTATATGACAGCAATAATGAACAGAATCTTATGTTTCCGACGAAAAACACAGAAAAAATTTCCGCTCGCTTCGCTCGCTCCATTTTATTATATCTTTTATTTCCGCATGTCGCCGACATGATCACGGTATCGCCATTAACAAGGCCATACATGATTATCATGATGTATACTTATGAATACAAGTGAACCAAGACAAAGACATACGTTTTCTTACAAAATATGTTTTACCAATATGAAAACCAAAATGACGGAAAACGCTAAATGTCGGTTAGCTCGCTCCGCTCGCTCGTAATAATTTATGAAATTCCATAAGTATCTAGTCTCCTGTTCAAGGCCGTATTATGAGTGTTACGAATAGAAGGACATGTAGCATCGACTAATACTTGATTTACTAACAAACTATTGACAAGAAATGTATGTTTTGACGGGAAAACGCGAAAATTTCGGCTCGCTCGCTCGTAATCATTTATGAAATTTCTTAAGTTTCTAGTCTCTTGATCAAGGCCATATCATGAGACTTACTAGCAGAAGGACATGTATCATCAACTAATATGTAATCATTACCAACAAGCTATTGAGAAGAATTGTATGTTTTGACGGAAAAACGCAAACATTTCGGCTCGCTCGCTCCGCTCGCTCGTAATTATTCATGACATTTCTCAAGTTTCTAGTGTTCTGATCAAGGCCATATCATGAGTGCTACGATCCGAAGGACATGTAGCATCGACTATGATACCAACAAACTATTGACAAAAAGGTTATGTTTTCAACGCAAAAACGAGAACATTTCTGCTCGCTCGCGGGTCATGACCGCACTGTTACATACCCCATCCCCACTTAAATGTTATTGTCTTATTTGCAGCGCTGAAAAAAAAAGAAAAAAAATCATCACCCCCCCCCCGCTCATCACTTTTTAGAGACTGGGCGGGAGATTTAAAAAAAAAAATCAGCTCGAACCCCCCCCCCCCTTTCAAAAATCCTGCGTACGCGCCTGCGCTGAACCCTCTACTTTGGTGGTGCAAAATTGCCGATTCTGAACCGAGCGCCGATGCTATTTAATCGCATTTACACGCTATGAATGACCCGATTCAAAAGCCGATTAAGTGTAAACATGACTCGGCTCGAGTGTTGAATCCTCAAGCAGGGTCGAACGCTGCGAAGAGGGCATGCTGTGATCGCGTTTATACGTACATATAAAAAGGCGAGTTCAACACGGCTCGCGGATCTCGAACGGAAGAAGAATTATGACGTCGCAAATAAAAAGGCGGGAAATTCACCGCCGGAATCGAATCTTGTCCGTGCGAACAACAACAATGCCAAAAGTGAAAGCGCGCGCAGTGACCTAGGTCAAGAGGGTTCGACACGGCTTTCTGTTTACACACGAAAAAATTGCCGAGTCTGACTCGGCTCGCGGGTTGAAACCTACGATTTTGGCGGATCAAAAAAGCCGTGTTCGACACGGCTCGCGGATCACAGTGATCGCGTTTACACAGCATAAAATTGCCGTGTTCGACACGGCTCGCGTGTCGAACCCCCGAGCCGTGTCCCTGTGTAAACACGGTATAAGTCATACTTAAAATCTTTGAGAAACACCCCCAGGTCCGGAAAAAAGACTTTGCACTTTTGTGCTATATGAACGTATTACTACAGGATTTTAGTTTAGTACGGATTCGCCAAGAATTCCTTCAAATTTATTACATTTGTGGGTAAAGTCATTATTACATTTGTGGGCGATCAAAAATTATTACATTTGTGGGTAAAGCATATCTCTATGGGGTAAAGTTCATTATTACATTTGTGGGTGAAATTATAACATTAGTGGGTAAAGTGTTATTACATTTGTGGGCGTTATAACATTTGTGGGTAAAGTGTTATTACATTTGTGGACGTTATTACATTTGTGGGCGTTATTACATTTGTGGGCGATTATTACATTTGTGGGTGTAACAACCCCCCCCCCCTTTTTTGGGGGGGGGCTTTAAAATTTACATCAGCACCCCTAGTTAAACAACAATTGTTCCCAGGCCAGGGCCCTGTGTGCATGGAGAGTCGAAAGAAGCATAAATTTAATCTATTACATGTTTTTTTTCTGTTTTTATTGGTTTTCATAAAATAACAGTAACAAACAATATAGGCTGACAATAAGTTCAAGGCTATTTAAACACATTAACAAGCTAAATTATCTAAAGTTAACTTAATAATCAGCCACAAACATCCATCCTCACAGCATACCACTCACACATACACAGACCCACACACACACACACACGCACGTCTTCCCAATGTTAAAAGCTTGTATAAAGTTTAACTTTCTTCATACTTTCCTATGCCAAAGAGAACCCTCATTACTGCATAACAAGTACAAACTACATCAAATAATTAAAATTATTGAAACAGGATAAATTTCCTTAAAACTGTATGGTCCATTTCTTAAAATGAGCACTCAGCTTATTCTTTTTTTGAGCTATCTTATATTCTACATTTTGTTTTGATTTAACCATTGAGATAAAAGCTTCAAACCTCAGTTCTTTCTCCTGAAATTTGCAAGAGTAAATGTAAAATTTCAAATACAAAAATAGAACATTAATACAAGAGTCATGTTTACTTCCCGTATGTACACCAAACAAATAATTGAATTTTGAGAATACTAATTCACGGGAAATGTCAGAATTAGTATATATTTTATCCATCAAATTTTCCCAGAGAGGGACTACTTTATTACAGTTGCAAAATAAATGATCCAATGTTTCAGGTTCTTCTGAGCAAAAATAACAATCGGGGGAATCTCGTTTCCTTATCCTAAACAAAAAGGCATTAACTCCAATAGCATTGTGAAAAATCTTAAAATAAAAACTTCTCAGTTGAGTTTCTATTGTACATCTAAATTATCCCTGTGTATTATGGACCAGTCTATCTCTTTAGGCTGGCGCCCAAAAAGCTCTTCCCACTTACTCTCCCTCTTAGTATTGGAAGTACAATACTTTTTTTGTAACATATGATATGCATGTTTAGGTTTTTTCTTTTGAATCAATAAATTATTAACAATCTTCCTAAAAATAAAAAAATGAAATAATAAGACCTGTGCTTTAACCTCACATTCCTATTCCACCAAATAAATTCCGCATACATTCGTAATTCCGAAGCTTCGTAATTCCGAAGGTTCGGTTATTCCGAAGGTTCGTATTTCCGAAGGTTCGTAATTCCGAAGGTTCGTAATTCCGAAGGTTCGTCAATCCGAAAACGAAATAAGGTTCGTAATTCCGAAGGTTCGTCAATCCGAAAACGAAATAAGGTTCGTAATTCCGAAGGTTCGATAATCCGAAAACGAAATAAGGTTCGTAATTCCGAAGGTTCGTTAATCCGAAAACAAAATGAGGTTCGTAATTCCGAAGGTTCGTCAATCCGAAAACGAAATAAGGTTCGTTAATCCGAAAACGAAATAAGGTTCGTTAATCCGAAAACGAAATAAGGTTCGTTAATCCGAAAACGAAATAAGGTTCGTAATTCCGAAGGTTCGTTAATCCGAAAACGAAATAAGGTTCGTTAATCCGAAAATTAAATAAGGTTCGTATTTCCGAAAATGAAAAATTATTCATTTTGGTAACAAAAACGGTGTTGTCATTACAAGATTACACGATATTATGCAATGACGATTGATGATACATGCATGTGTTGTGGCCAAAAGCATGTATTTCATTAAGAATAGGCGCCCTGATGAAGCATAGGCTAATTTCGATTTTATCTGAGCAATTGCTGCCTAGGCAAATGGTTTAAAGATGCAGGGGATCAAGTGTGTTGGTCGCGTGCGAGTAACCTCTAGATATTAGGATTTGTATTGGAGGGGATGTCATTTTTAATAACAGCTTCTGCTGGTAATAAAAATAAAAATAATACTATAAACAATGATCCTTGTGAGATGTTGAAAGCGTGAATCGCAAGCTCAAACTAGTAGACGTTTCATGTAACAAGACGTGAACTTAAACATTCTGAGCAGTTTTTTTAATCGTGAGAAAGATGTGTATCTTTCTAAAGAATTAACTCGAGGGCGAGCTGTAATTTGTTTTTATACTGACCTTTTAAGGACTGCATTTAGTGACTCATGAACAGAATATATATCTCACGAACTAAATAATGAGAGTGCGAACCGCAAGCTTAAAATTTGTGATATTCCACCTGAAAACTGGACATTTTATATTTTTTTTGTAACCAGGAATAGAATGAGTTCTTCAGTAAACAATACTTGATGCGAGCGAGAAACGTGAGCCAAAATTTTCCGATTTCCAACCTGAAAACTGGACATTCTAAGCATTCTTGTAAAAAAAATAATAGCTGGTAGAACAGTTTTCAGAACTGAAATGCCTTCCCTGGGTAAATAATATTTATATCATTATTATCATTCTAGGCCTACATGAAATTTCCAAAAGTTTGAGCACGTGATTCGCTTTTTTTCGTGTTTTTTCGAAATAAAATACTCTTTTTAAAGTATACAAGTTAAGTTTTCAGGCTGGAATATTGCAAATTTTCAGCTTGCGCTTCGCACTCTCATTCGATTGGTGAAATATGCATCCTAAAGAAGTCACTAAATGATTTCTTTAACAGGTTCCTTTTCTGGTCAGTATGTTTAAGCTGCGTTTTGCGCTCGTTTTAATTTTTTAGTTAGATGCACATCTTTTTAATGACAGCAGAAATCTGCTCGGATTTTTAAAAACTTATTTTCATTTTTTATTGAAATACCCTAAAGTTTTAGCTTGTGATTCACGCTCGCAACACCTCGCAATTATGCCATTTTAATAATAATTGACCTCAAAAATAGTTTTACAACTTCACCTTTGAATTTGTTTTACCAAGCCGCTCGCTCATTACACTCTCTCCCCATAAATAAAGCCTAAATATACGTTTTGCCATAATAAGAAATCACTTCAAAAAAGGGTTTTCTCTACTTAATCACTATCAAACACACAATGACTTCAAGCAGGTGATAATCTTAATGGGAAAATATCACCAAAGTGTCCATTTTGACGTAAGAGTTTCATTTTTTGGCTTTACCCCCCAAACGAAAATTCGTTCGGCCGCCCTTGCCTTCCCATCCTCATAACAATTGTTATTGTCCCCCGCCCCCTCCCCTTGCCTCTGCTTTCCCGGTTTTCATTTTTCGGATTAACGAACCTTATTTTGTTTTCGGATTAACGAACCTTATTTCGTTTTCGGATTAACGAACCTTCGGAAAAATGAACCTTATTTCGTTTTCGGATTAACGAACCTTATTTCGTTTTCGGATTAACGAACCTTCGGAAAAACGAACCTTCTTTCGTTTTCGGATTAACGAACCTTCGGAACAACGAACCTTATTTCGTTTTCGGATTAACGAACCTTCGGAACAACGAACCTTATTTCGTTTTCGGATTATCGAACCTTCGGAACAACGAACCTTATTTCGTTTTCGGATTATCGAACCTTCGGAACAACGAACCTTATTTCGTTTTCGGATTATCGAACCTTCGGAATAACGAACCGTCGGAATAACGCCACAAATGTTCGGATTAACGAACCCTTTTTCGTTTTCGGATTAACGAACATCGAGGTATAGGCAATTTACGTGTTTCGGAATTACGAACCTTCGGAATAAAGAACCTTCGGAATTACGAAGCTTCGGAATTACGAAGTGTAACCATAAATTCTTGTAAATGATATTGGTTGTAACCAAATTCATTAAGCATATTTTGCATATACAAATACCAAACTTTGATAGATTCTATCAGTTGGCAATTTTTTAACTTAGACAAAACGATGTCTGGGGCATCTGCCCTAAAAAGGGCTAAATTGTCTTCATAAAAATCAGATAAAATATTAAGTTCTATTACTTTCCAAGCACTCTTATAATTGTCATCCAAAAATCTAGTAACCCAATACATTTTCTGAGCTTGTGTAAATACCAGAGGATTTATCATTCTCAACGCCCCTTCCTCATAGTCATTGCACAGAAAATGCCTCTTGACTCTGTCGTTTCCATTGCTCCAAATGAACTTAAACAACATGCTATTAAGTCTTTTAAAAAAAAGTGTTCGGCAGATTGATACACAGAATACTAAACAGATACAACAACTGGGGAAGAAACAAAGACTTAACCACTGCAAAATCTATTACATGTTTGTGCGCATTGGTTAATGAGTTAACATCTTTAAAATTACATAATCATGGCGTATTAGGGATATAAAAATAATTGCAGAAATGACTTTCTACTGTAAAACGAAAATGTAGTATTCTCATAGATATTAACACACAAATGTTCATTGTGACTTTGAAAAAAACGATGTCAAATGGCTCAACTTGCCCCATATGTGGGGTAAGTTGTGCCTCCTTGCGGGGGTAATTTAAGCCACAAAAACTATGTACAAAATGTATGCGGGACGAACCAGTATGCCAATTTTTTATTTAAAGTCTTTTCACTTGCTAATTCTCTTTGAATACTAACATCCTCTAAAAGCAAAAGAACTGTCACGTGGTTTTGCTCCTTTCTGCCTGCACATCAATGGCTTTTTAAAGATTGTTCGGTTTTTTTATTATTACTTACCCCAGTCCTAACTTCATGCAATATTTTTACATCCACACCTTTCTTATGCATCCATCATGTAAAAGACTATGACAAGAATGAGGATCCATACCTGGACTAACAATATTGTTCTTATTTCTTTATTATATTTACAGACGTGTGTGGGTAAAAAGCACTTATCTATTTCACACCCTTTTTTTTTACTTTTTTTGGCTGAAATTTCTATTTTCCCCTCTAAATAAGTACTTTTTGTTTCAAAGAGGAAAACAATGTGGTGGGGTTAGGGGTTATGTAATGGGTCAACAATACATAACACCACCATAATGTCTGACTCATTCATTATTGGGCTGGGGCTGATGGCTCAACTTGCCCCTATATGCCCAACTTACCCCGCCTTCCCAAACACAATAAATTATGGATAAAATATCAGTCTACTGTCAATTTAAAAATACCTATTTTTGTACGACCGCTTGAAGGGCATAGGCGGCGGAGCAGAGGATTACCTTTTGTGTTTGGGGGGACGCAACAATAGCCGTCCCCCCCCCCCCAAACACAAAAGATAATCCTCTGCTCCGCCGCCAATGTTGAAGGGTAGGAGGTTTGAAATATTCTAGAGTTCATTTGGCAAGGAGTTCCATTTCATGATTGCATATATTTAAATGATTGCTTGAAACATTCAATATTTGGCCTAGATAATGCAGCATTCAATTAATCATTACAAAGTTTATAAGGTGCAAGGCCATAATATACATTGGTAAGCTAAATTGCATGAGAAATAACCCATCTTTGTATCAAAGGATTGCCATTTCAGTTTCTTCATAAAATCTGTACAACTTATAAAAAATCATATTCCTTCATTACAATACGTGCCACTCGCCTTTGCGGTCTTTTGATTAGTTCCCTGGGTTTTTTTTCAATGAACAATTCCCCCAAACAGAGCAATCATAATCTATACATGGCTGAATAGTTGTTTCATAAAGTATACTTAAATGAGTGATATTGATCTACAAAGATGTTTGACATGAACACTCCATATAAGATTATCATCAACTTCAACGCCTAAATATTTCACAGATCACTTGTTTTAGTTGCTCACCAATCACCATTAACCTTTATGTCCAGTTTTTCTTTATTTTTTTTTTTTAATAACGAGTTAAAATAAGCATAATAACTGTTTTAGCAGTATTAATCTTTAAACAATAATATTATCATTATACCACTTATCAATTTCATGTAAACAAACTTGTAAATCGCGTTAAATGTTACTTAATTTAGAATCGGAAATGTGCACAATAGCGTCATCAGCAAATTTAAAAACAGCAGTCGAAATGCATTGTACAATATCATTGACAGCTATTAAGAATGAATCAGGGCCTAATACTACCCCTGATGTGGATAACGACGCGTCGCGACGGTAGAAGTAATAGGCTTTGATTGTTTTCCATGACATCTTAAAATGACTGTATGTGGCTATTCAACTAGTTGCGACCGATCAAATATGTTGGCCTTAGAATGAAAATCTGATTTGGTGATAGATTGTGACATGATATCTAAAGAAAAAATATCACTTCCCCCTTTTTCTTTCCTTTTTTCTTCTTCTTATCCTTCTTATTCACGCCGATGCAGCGTGTTCTAATTCTCTAACCGTGTTTATATGTGATCGGCTTTTGCATCGAACCAAAAGCCGATCACATGTATACACGGTATAGGGCTCACAGGCCTAATTCATTTCCCGTAGACTCGTGTGTTAAAGTGGCACTTAAAAAGGGTTGAATGTTTACTACCAGTGGATATAGGATAAATGTCAATATCTGCACAGAAAAGGGTACCTCCACCGGCTCATTTAAAAAATAAATCAGCATTTATGAAGAATACACCTGATGGACCAAATACATCACTTGATAGAGTAAAATGACCCTAATTCTTCCTCCAGTAAAAATATAGTTCCATAGTGGTGATATATCTTTCCAATTTGGAAAAATTAAGTTCAGTAGGTACCCTCCCTAGAATCAGTGTTAGATTGTCAGTCATGTTCATTCATTTTTGTCAATCAGCAATATCAAGTTTAAAAAATGAGCAATGGGTTGGCTCGAATGAATATCTATGGCCTGCCAGTTGTGATTAGGCCCTTGCAACCGGTAGTACGGCGCGGTGCGCCGGTAGCACTATCGCAGTTCGGATGTTTACTCCCAGTGACGTCATCCCGCGATCTCCGTGGAGGAGCGCCGTTTTAATCTTGCGTCAACGAAGGAGTAACTAGAAAACACTCCGCAACTTATCACAGAAACCACCCCCATCGCTATGAAGATGGTTTTAAAAGAGCCGAAGTGCTCATAGAACAGACCTGACAAGAAAAGGTGAAACACAAACTCACTGGCAATTAGGAAAATCTTGAAGTTACAAACAAATGTTGTGTTTAACGTCTGCTAATAACAGTTCAATGATTATACATTGTTGCTAAGTCATGTGTATGAATATAATTTCAGAGTACAGTTGATAGTTGTAAAGGGTGTCAGAACAGAAAAACTGACAGAATTGGTCATTATTTTATGCAAATATGAATACTAGAATCGCTAAATGTTTTTTCCCCGTTTACAGAGCTCAAAGCTACTTGTTGACCACTCATAGACCCGCCTCCCTTCTTTTATTGGCGTATTTTAGCATCCAATTCACAGAAGCTTTCGTCAACGTTCAGAATCTATTGAAAATGCCCGTCAAATCACAATGGACAGATTAGAGGTAATTTTCGAAAGTTGGTGGGCCGGGATCAGACAAAAATTGGCCGATTTCCGGCAAAGACTGCTTTGCTACGAAGGTTCTCTGCGTTGAGGAAAGCCTATGCTATTGCTAAAATGCCCTATTGATATCTGAAAGGGTTTCCGTTAAAACTACTGCCACTATTCATCAATGTTTTACGAGTCCTAAGGTAGTTTCCAATCTATTTCCAGTAACTAAACCTTCAGTAATCTTTGATTTGCTTCATGATACGTCAGTAAATTTCAAAACAACTTAAAAGTATCTTGTACAGGTACGTTTTCTTTTCTTCAAAGATTAAGAACCATTGAGGTCTTGGTCGGTCGCAAAGGCCACCTTGGGCTAAAGTCTAGAACATCTCAATAAGTCTGTCGAGTAATCTTCTTTCGGTGATTTCCCAATGCTCCTATCGGTGTTTCGATGATCAGTTCGCGATCATTAGATCTCGCATAGGTCTCTAAGAAATTTGAGGTAAATATCTACAGGTATTTTGATATCTCTCAGTGATCTTTCGTGATTTTGTTTTATTTCAAAGTCATCCTATAGGGACACTATTTTCCTAGTCATCGATGCTAAAACATAACTTGCCAAAAAAAAATTCTCCAGCATTCTTTAAAGTATTCCCACTTTTTGGAATGGATGCTTAGGCCTACTTACCTGCAAGTGTTCCAGATAGAAGAAGTACGACTCCACTCGTCATAAAAGTGATCGCAGAGGCAATGGGAAAGTTATCTTTCTTTAATCTCAAAGCTAAAGTAGCGTAGTAGGAAGAAGTGAGACCATAAAACCCGAACCCTGCGAAGAAGGAACATATCAGGAGATGAACCAAGGATGAGCTAACAGGATGGGCGAACATTGCAATTGATGATACTGCTGCGTTGACTGAAAATGCGTGAGGTGCTAGGTTAGGATGTTTGTACAGAATTCCTATGAGAACCAGGCGGCCAATGAATCCGCCCAAAGAACCAACTATTGGGAGATACACTGCTTCATTCTCATCGAGACGAACTGACACTCCATACGATGGGGAGAATATTACCCAAGTGAAGAAACTTATTTCGTTAAGGATATGACAGGGGATCAAGAGAAAGATGAAGACGCGTTCCTCTCTCAGGAAATCCACAGGTAAAATCCATGATAAAAAATCAACTATCAAGTTTCTTGTCGAATTTGATTTCCGAGGTTCCACATCTTTTAGGATCCCACATTCATCCCTGGAATTCTCGTAAGTACTAAGACTTTCACGAAGGTTGTTCTCTCGAAGATAGGTTTCATCTTCTTGACCTTGCAGTAGAGTAGATCCCTCGATATCCTTCTTTTCTTTGACTATAGGTGACCGAGGCGCTCTAAAAGTGGCTCCAATCGCTGCGTGGTAGAAAAAGATACCACTTAAACAGAGTAGGGCTCCCCTCATGCCATATGCGTCCAGACACTGCGCAGATATATAAGGTAAAATGACACCTCCAATCTGGCCTCCCATTTGAGAGAAGGTTATGGCCATCCCATACTTTTCCCCAAAGTGTTCACGCAGCATGACAGTTGAACTCTGACGTAACGGTGACGAAAAAAGACCTGAAAGTAAAACAATCAGGAATGTGATGGGAAGTCATAATTTGATTACTTATATAAATATCCATTCTTGTTATGAATCTGATATATTATGATCCCCAAACAAATTATATCAATAACGACTGTCAACTTCCCTATCTTGACCGAAAGGGTAGAATAGCTTCATCACTCACAGGGCACATACATGAGCTTAAAGTGCAGATGTTTTGCCATAATATTTCCTGAATAAGTTATCTAATTTGTAAAAAAAAAAACAATATTGTACTTTACGATGATATTTGATGAAAATCTTTCCCTGTGCACATTGTGTAGGCTGCAAGTTATCAAAATATGTATGCCACTCTCTCCATAAACATTACAATGCAATATGCAATTATCCGATATTCATTCATCAAGGAAAAAAGTCAAATATGCCTACTCAAGAAGTATTAAGAAATGGTGGGCTGATTTTACGATTAAAGCGAGGGATAATTTTGCATTCGATCCTAAACAGAACTTCGGCTCTTCCAAGTGGATGGCTGAAAATTGTCCTTAGCCAACTCAACTGGCGTAGAAGGACAGTTATACGACTATGTACATTGTCATCAAATATTTGTTTAGGCCTAACAATTATGACACGCCACCAAAGAACTGCTGAAGATTCATAAATGGTGTCAAGGATTCAATTCTTTGTAAAGTTCATTAGTTCAGATTGAACGTTGATCGGCATACATTTCCTAAAGCTACCGTAAAGGGACTGCAATGACTCTAAAGTTCACCAACCAAGAGATCTCAGCACATTCCGATTGATTGATCTATTGATTGATTGATTGATTGGTTGATTGATTGATTGATTGATTGATTGATTGATTGATTGATTGATTGATTGATTGATTGATGGATGGATGGATGGATGGATGGATGGATGGATGGAAGGATGGAAGGAAGGAAGGATGGGTGGATGGAAGGATGGATGGATTGATTGATTGATTGATTGGTTGGTTGATTGATTGATTATTGATTGATTATTTATTGATTGATTGATTATTGATTGATTATTGATTGATCTATTGATTGATTGATTGATTGATTGATTGATTGATTGATTGATTGATTGATTGATTGATTGACAGTGTTCTGCAAAGATTACCAGTGCCTTGGGGGATTTGTGAGTCAATCCCTCTTATGAAGAAGGTAACTTATCAGCGTCCAACCTGGACTAGGAAAGTACCTGTAAAGAAGAATGAGATTCCGAGAGTCATTGCTGATTGACTGAAGAAGGCACCCATCATAGAAACTCCGGACAAGAACCCGCCGATTGATGAAACACAACGATGACCAAACTTCGTCGCCAAATAATTACTCAGGGGACCTATAAAAATAAGGAGACACCACTGAATCGTTGGTAAATACAAGAGGATATATATTTTTGGACGACTAAAGTGTCATTGGAAACAGTTATTCATCATTAGCATGGACAGCTCAACCATGTAGGAGAAACAAAGGTGGACACCTTTCCCGATTGCCCAGGCCTTCCCTTGAATCACAACTGGGTCCAAGTTTATATTAAAAAAAAAATCTTACTACTGTTGTAAATTTGCCATTATTACAATTACCATGGTAACAGCTAGGCTCTGCAGAAAATCACAATAAGAATTTCCTCGGTAGTTGCCATAATGGTCTTTATAAAAATGGTCCCTGTGTTACTTTACATGTCCAGCAGAATAACTTACAGGCAATGTAGAGGACGCCATACTGCATTGGAACTAGAAATCCCACCGTCGTGTAATCAACCTGGAGCTGGAAGACCATGGCAGGAACGAGGACAGACAAAGCTTTTGTCATACCCGGGAAGATCAGATGAACAACAAACTTTCCTAAAGCAATCACGTACCGCCATTTGTCTGCTGTTTTGGAACCTTCCGCCATTTTGAACGACAAATATCTGCGAATCAATAGAAATTAGAGCCCATCTTTAGTTTTTTGTAAATCCCCCAAATTGCGTACCAGTATTTTAATCATCCATCACTCTAATATATACATGTAACTGTCTGTGCCCCAACGAAATTGATAGAAAATAAAAAGAAATGTGTTTTATTGCATAAATGTACCGACTTTGCATCAAATGTTATTTCAAACGGGTTCCATATTCAAATTCTACCTGCTGGAAAAGCCAAATCTGAATACTATGGGGTGAAAACATTTACAATGACCACTACAGTGCGTATAAAAAAAACGGGGCAGATTTGAAAAGTCTATAAAATTTTTGTTTTCAAATTATGATCTCTATATTTTGGTGTCAATACGTGCTCTGGAGTCCTATCCTTCAAATGCCATTAAAAGAATTTTGTTTCGTTCATGCTTGAGCGAACACGGAATTTTTTTTGTCTGGGGTAAAAAAAAGGAGGCTTGCGCCAAAATGGCATAAAATGATAAATATGGTGGTCGGACTTCTTGCTAATCAGCAGACTTCCTCTTAACCTGTTCATTATCTTTGCCATAATTTTCGAATTATGCGGTCAAAATTCATTTCCAAATCTACTTATTTGCTTAAATAGTTCTGTTGTTGTTCCTTTTTAATCTGTTCTCTTTTAGCTTTGAATATTCCTTCTTTAGGCAAGAACAATTTTTCAAACCAAAGTATGGGAGAGCGTGTCTTTTTTAAAATCCTTTCATTATGTGCTACAAAGGTTATAGTGCCTTTGAACAGTGGCATACTGAGGGTGGGGGCTCGGGGTGCCCCCCCCCTAATAAAAAAAATATTACCAAGGAAAAAGGGAAATAACAGAAAACATAAAAGGTGAAGTATGTATCATTTCCTGAATATTATGTCAAATAACAAGATTGGATATTTTAATAAAAAAGTGGCAATTTTTGCTTGCTCGCTTCGCAACTTTTACCCGATCTGCCATATCTTGTTCCTTCAAAATTGACTCAATACACCATTGCCATTGAAGACATGAATCCTTTCCTGTTTGTCCTGTCAAGCACATAATTAAACTTGGTGAAGGGTTCAATAACCTCTTGAAAATAGGATTTATGTCTTTTATAGGTACCATAGCATAATTTTTTCACCAAATAATTATTAAAGGTACCATAACATATTTTGTTTCACATAATAAAAGGATTTGAATAATTACAAATTTTCCCAATTAACAATGCAAATCTTCTTACTTGGGTTGACAAAAAGTCTCTTCTTTTCTTACTTATGAAGGAAAATTCAAGGGTAAAAGAAGTTTAAAGAAAAACAATATAATTCAGGTAAATAAATAAATTTGTAAATGAAATTTGACAGCATAATTCGAAAATAATGGCAAAGATAATGAAAAGATTAAGAGGAAGTCTGCTGATTAGCCAAAAGTATAATCATCAAATTTTTCATTTCTGCCATTTTGGCGCAAGCCTCTTTTTGAACCCCCGACAAAAACGTCCCGTGTTCGCTCAAGCATGAACAAAATGTATTTTTTTAATGGCATTTCAAAGATAAGATCTTAGAGCATCTATTAACATCAAAATATAGATATAATAATTTGAAACGAATTTTTTTATAGACTTTTCAAAACTGTCCCGTTTTTTTTTTATACGCACTGTATAATGGAATT
Organism: Lytechinus variegatus; assembly: GCF_018143015.1. Classification (NCBI taxonomy): domain Eukaryota; kingdom Metazoa; phylum Echinodermata; class Echinoidea; order Temnopleuroida; family Toxopneustidae; genus Lytechinus; species Lytechinus variegatus. The sequence continues at coordinate 31,299,307 of NC_054750.1, forward strand.
ATGTATAACTCGAATACAATTCACTATACTGACTATTTACCAAAGCTCTAGGCAGGCTTTGCGATTTTGATTTATGATTGTATAATAACCACTCACGGCTGATCCTACTTGAACATAGGTCTGGAAACTATATGGAAGCTTACATGTGCCACCTAGATGTTCAAATAATCATCTCGTCATGTCTACATCTCTTCGGGACAAGGATAAGATGCCGAGATCACGGATCTCGTCATGTCTTCATCCCGTTGCAGAGATGATCAGATGACAATATCTAGGATCTCGTTATGTCTACATCTCTTAGACATGATAGAAGGGATAATCAGATGGCCAGATCTTGGATTGAAAATATGAACCATTCGTATTTTTGCATTATTTTCTTGAATTTGTCACGGTTGTTCCTTTTTTACGCTCCTTTAAATCTAAATTATCATTTCTTTTGTATGTTCTCCTCTTATTTTATCTCATAAACATGGATCAATAAAATTAACAAAATTAAATTGACATTAAAAAGGGTAGTAAAATAAATAGGGTTCATCCACGCTTGCTTGCGGGAGGAACATATTATTTTACAATCTTTTTCATCCTGATATTTTTTCCTTTCTCCGACAACCTATTTCTAAATATCTCTGAAAAGAAAACAATCAACGTAAGTAATTTCCGATAGAAAAAAAAGATGAATGTCATGTGTACATAGAACATGATAATTATCAACTTGTACTCCCTCCTTTACTTGTGATTTATCATAAAAAATATGTTAGATGTTAAATTATTGAGGATGATAACACACTGCAAAAACTCCGGTGTTAATTTAACACCAGCCCGGAATATATATATATCCACACCACGGTAGTATTGAAACAACACTAGTTTGGAATCAAGCCGATGCTGTTTCAATACTAATTGGTGTTGTATAAACAGGGATATACACCTATCTGGTGTTAGACCAAAACGAAACTGGTATTGTCTAACACTTCTCTGGTGTGGACACATATAGATTCCGGTCTGGTGTTAAATCAACACCAGATTTTTTGCAGTGCATGGGCCACCCCCCCCCCCCGCATGAAATATAGAGGGGTTCTACCCCCCCCCCCCCCCTTCCATAGTGATCGACACCCATGGGAGGGTCTGTGCCTGGTAGTAGAGGGCCTTTCAGTAATTTATTTTCTACGAGATAAAGAGCAAATAGTATACAGTTGAATTTCAAATTTCACTGATTTATCAATCAATTTTTCCATAATACAAATGAGAAAACATAAATATAAAATCAATACGACTCAATCATAATAAAGTGCCAACACTTGCAAACTTGTAATGACAAACAATATATAACAAACATCGTAGATAAATCAAACCTTTTTAAAAAAGCGAGGCTTGTATGACGCTGATTTTTCTTTTTCTTTTTTTTTGCTTGCTTGCTTGTCATTTTTTTTTACCTGTGTCCATCACAAAATTCCAGGTGGACCCCCTCTAATTTTTCTTTGCTTTCGCCGCCAATGATAAACACCTATCTGGTGTTAGACCAAAACGAAACTGGTATTTTTTAACACTTATCTGGTGTGGACATTATATAGAGGTGTATAGGTACTTGACTTCCGCGCAGTTTTCGCAGTGCATGCATGAAAAAAATAACCATGATAACTGAACAAAGCTATAAGGGGACTGGTGCTCTACAAAAAAAGATACAACAGAAAATTAATGGGAAAAACAGTCGAGTAAATCATTTCAATAAGATGAACAAGAATGTACAATGATATGAACAGTTATCATAATTATACAAGAATATATAAAGAATGCTATGAATATTAAAGAAAATTACCCTGGTGGTTAATGTTTTAAAAAGTTGTTCGTAAGATACGAATGACTTTACGCACGACTGGTGATCCTTTATTGTGCTATATGTGATATCCCTGTGTAGTTGAGAGATGACCTGGGGCCTGTTGCAGAAAAAGTTGCGTTTAAACGCAAGTCAAAAAATCGGCAAGTCCCAAATGCGCGCTGTTGATTGGTTGAAAATCAAGTTACGCAGGATTTTTAGAGTTGCATTTGATTACAACTCATTCTGCAACGGGGCCCAGGGCTCCGTAATACAAAGATTAGCGATCAATCGCTAAATCAACTGACCAATCATTATCAACGTTACACGCGCATTAGGTTTAAAATATTGACCAGGGGCCAATCAGACCAGTTTTATTTCATATTTGCAATTCATCGCAAACCATTGTGTTACGGAGCCCTGGTGATTAATGTTTAGCGAAAATCGATTCAATCGATTTCATCATTTCCCATCTAAATTATCCGCGAAAGCCACTTTCTGCAAGGCATCAAAATGAATAGATAAAGATCCAACCTAAACAATTCAAATTCAATTCTACATTTCGTTTCTATTCGAACGTAATAGGCCTAGTCGTACAAATCATTAGTGAATGAGCCTATTGCGGCCAAGTGAGTCAATGGCTGAAATTATGGAGCATTTAAAATAATCAAATTTCAGAAGGCAGGAGTGTGAATAGGGATGCGGAGTGGATTCGACTCCCTTTTTTTGCCTTTTTATTTTTTTCTCTCGCCAAATAATCGGGGGCCATGGCCCCACCTTGTCGATCTCCTAGTTACACCAAACACCTAGGAAAAACCTTGGAAAAGCCAAAAAACTTTCAGAACATTTCGTTATCAACGATCTAGCTTTTCCCCAAGTAGACTGTATATTATTCTGATAAATGCTCCAACGTAGCGCTTTGGATTGTGTGAATTTACATGTGAACATAATAAGAATCCAAAGGAACCTCCCCCCATAATAATAATGATAATAAATAAATAAATACAAATTATTGACACTGAACTTGGAGCAAAAATCTAGTATTTTACACATACAGAAATCAAAATATGGTTGACTCGTCACCAATTTGAATTTCAAAATAGTCACAGGTTACAAGCACAAAATCGAAAGGATATTGGCAATTTTTACCTGTAAAAATAAAAATAAACCCACCTGACACATTTAGAAAGTCTTATCCAATAGACTAGAAATTTCCTCAGTCAGCTAGTTAGTTCCAAGAAGAAGAAGAACATTTATCCTCCACCTAACTTGCTATACCCATATATGTCCTATATAGGCCTTCATGACTTGTACTCAGTTATAACTTTTTCACGATTAACTGATTAAGCGTGGTATCATACACAAAAGCTTGAATAATAGCTGAAGCTTTTTACTCATACTGCGAGAGAAAAAATCAGCACTGACCGGGTCACTTATCTGAACTTTGATCAGCGTAGAGGCCAATACCTGCAAACGTGTAGGCCTTGAGCTTGAGATTTCATGGATATTGGAATTCATAACTAAAATATAATGACAGCGCAGGAAATAAGCGCCGGCTCATATCGATCGGAAGAGTATTACTATCACCGTGTTTACACTTAATCGGCTTTTGGATCGGCTCGCGGTTCTGAACCGCCAGGTGTAACAGTGTGTAAACGCAGTGCAAGATAAACTAAAAGCCGATTTTGCATCGGCTTTTGGTTCTGAACCAAAAGCCGATCAAGACGTGTATAAAACACGGAATACATGGTGTGGTGGTAGGTGTGCGCGTGTGGGGTGGTTGGGGGGGGGGTCTCCAGCAACCCAATATAGAATAATAGTTTGAAAGGGAGACTCCGTTCTGAAAATACTTATATATAAATGAATAGATTAAAATACACCGAGCAAAATGCCGAAAATGTCACCAGAATGTGATAACAAATTTATCGAACTTCAACGTTTTGCTTTGTTTCACAACACAGTTATATATATATCCCAGTCGGTATGCAAATGAGGGACTGGTGACATCAAATTTTTGAAAAGCGAAGCTTTAAAATGTAACTTTTTATCTTACATCTGTTTTAATGAAATTTTCAGCGTTATGCTTGCTTGATTTTTATTTATTGATTCAAATCAACATTTTTCTGGGATGGACTTGACCTAAAAAAAATTGGACGAGCGTTCCTCCCTTCGTATTCAATTTAGGACATACACACATTTCTGCAATATAGTTAATGAATCAAATAGCTAAATGTATATCATAATACGATTATACAATCAACAACAAAAGAAATATGAGATTGGGATAAAAACCTTGTGATTTGGGTTTATCGTGATTAGATTAATGAGATTGATTATGGCATTTTCCTTTATAAATTATCAGCGAAAGCCGCTTTGGAGATATCGTGCTGAAGATCTTATTCATATAGGTTACAATCTCAGAATTTTCAAAGCATACTTTGGGTGGACAGGATTTTGAAGACAATGCAAGGATTCACTTCTTGTCGCTTGTGATCTGGGATAGAACTAAATAAACAACTTTAGTATTATCCCATATTTGAGCCAACTCGTATGTTCTAAATATCGGGCAATAAATAAGTAAATATTGATATTCTGTTCCTTGGTGTTGAACCCAGGAAGGGTGGGAAAATATACTCAGGCGCAGATATATGGGGGCCGAGGGGGCCTTGCCCCCCCCCCCCCTCCAAAAAAGGGGAGAGAAGACGAAGAAAAGGAAGGTAAAAGGGAAGAAAGAGAAAAAAGGGAAAGGAAAGGGAGAGAGAAAAGCGAAGGAAAAGAAACAAGGGATATGAAGGGAAGGAAGAGAGAGGAAAGAAAAGAAGGTAAGCAGAGAAAGGAGATAAAGTAACGGGAGCGAGGAAATTAAGAAGAGGGGAAAAGAGAGAAAAAAAACAAATACAGGGTAGCCTGGAAACTGCTCTATCCTCCTCCAATTTACATGCTAAGCGCCCATTCATTAAGGCAGTAAGTCCCATTTTTATAAGTCTTTTGTATGACTCGACCGAGGATCGAACCCATGACCTCCCGTTCATGAGGCGGACGCTCTGCCAAATGGGAGGGAAAGAGAGATAAGGGGAGAAAGTGACAGGGAGAAAGCAGGGTCAGGAGGAGGGGAAAAGGAAGGGGTATGGATAGAGAAAAGGGGAAAGGAGAGGGAAAAGAAAGGGAAGAGGAAATGACAGAGAGAGGGAGAAGGGGAAGGAAAATTAGGGGAAAATGACAACAACAAAACAGAGAAAAGGAGAAGGAAAAGTTAGAGGGAAATGGATAAAAGGAAAAACATAGTCATTGGAAAAAGAAAGAAAAGAGAAAAAAGGAAAGGGGAAATAGAATGAAAAACAGAGAAAATGAGAATAGATAAAAAATCCATAGAAATCCATAAAAAATAGAAAAAAATGAAAGTGAAATGAAAAATTAAGAAAAAGGGGGAAGTACGATACCCCTCCACTTTCATTGTATGAGCCTGACGTTCCGCCGCCTCTGACCCCCCTATTGGAGGAGCAAACGTGACAAAAAAAATGAAGAGGAAGAAAGAAGGAAAAGAAGGGAAAAGCGACGAAAAAATAAGAGGAAAATAAGAGGATGAAGAGTGAATGAGATAAGGTGAGGGGAAGACTTGGAAATTATTTTTTAAATCAATGTCGCACTCGCACTGCCTGTTCAGAGATACTTTATATATGAAGCTCAAAATATCAAGTTTTAAAAATTGATATACATAGCATATTTCAGCTCGGACATCGAGCTTTCATTAGTCTGTGTGATTTACAAATTGATTTTACAAAAGTGCTCTGTAAAATGTCCGCTTTATGGTCTGAATATAAATAATTTCAGCTCATGCTGCGAGCTCGCATTATTTGATATGTTAAGTACCTATTTTCTTCTTGTTTTCAATAACTAAGTTCTCACAACATCATTTTCAGGTCTAATTATCAAAACGAATCAGCTAGCGCTGCGCGCTTGTATTTTGATTCATCTCGCGCTTATAGGGAGAAGAATAGGAAGAAAGTTATCGTTTTCGTATGATTACAAATGTCTTTAAAATGTCCCGATCCTAGATTAAAATAATAATTTAAAAAATCAGCTCGCGCTTCGCACTTGTATCATTAACTAAGTGCTTGAAACAGTGCTTAAATGGACTCCAAAGATTTCCCCCTCCCCATTAGTCCGCAAATGCGAGGCAGTCATCAGGGTAAAGTAAATTAGATTTTTAAAACAATTTGATAAACCAAACAAGACTAATGTTTCCTTTTGACCATTATTTTGCTTCTTCTTTTGATTAAATTTGAATTTTAATTGTATTTGAGTTTATTAATAAGATTTATTTACTTGTTATTGATATCCCACTCGTTGTTCTACTGTGGTGGTGTGGAAATTTGATAGGGCCTATCTGTTTATGTTTTGGTAGAAAGTTTGTTTCCCTTCTTGCAAAATTCCCAATCAGAATTTCTAACATGTTTATTAATTCTATATAGTTGTCAGTTTTTTTGGTTATTTGTGGATAGAGCAAAATATGATTGTCCCCGGCGGTTTTAGGAGTTGATCAAAGGTTAGGTATAAAAAAAAACATGATAAAAATAAAAGTTCATTTTCTGTACTTCTAATGAGAGGGTAGACCCAGGTGAATGTTTCATAAAACTGTTAGTAAGATACGAATGACTTTACGCACGACTGGTGATCCGTTCTTGTGCTATGTCATATCCCTATATGTAATTGATTTATGACCTAAGAACATGTTCCAGTCGTGCGTAATACTAACAGCTTTAATGATAATAATAATAATGATAATGGATATTTAGAGGCGATAAAAACAAAAAGTTCCATAGCGCGTACAAGGTATGAATACCAATTTAGCATTTGAAATAATTACTACAATATTCAAGATAAAAGGGAAATTAATTATTGAGGAAAAAGGTATGTCTTAAGGAAAGATTTGAAGTCAAGAACACTGGAAGCATTTCTTATTGAAAGAGGGATAGCATTTCAAGTCTTGGCAGCTGCTACAGCAAAACGTTTTTCGGCAGAGGAGAGTTTTGACAAGGGAATGCAAAGTCTGCATGTGTCGGTGATTGAACGAAGATTACGAGAGGGTGTGTATAATTTATGAAACACCCACCTGGTTAGTCAAGCGGGAGAGGACAGTTCAAGTTCAAAGTAAATTTATTGAAAAAAACGACATATAAGTACAAATCAATTAACAGAAAATACAAACAAAAAGATATGTAATATTATAATATACATGTATATGAGAAGTTTCCGAGGACCACTAGAAAGTAGAGCTTGCGAGTGGCCAGGGCACTATGTTAAATGAGATGTAAACAAATACTGTACATAATAAGAATAAAATACAGATATGTACCCCCCCCAAAAAAAAAAAAATATAGAGATCAGCAAAAACAAATATGCAACACACACAGACATGTCTAGGCTGGCCAGCTAGGTGATACTAGCTCATAGTTTTAGTGTCATAGAACAACACTTTCTATAGATTTAACCCACATTATCGGATATATATTTTACATTGTACTTTAAACAGATAAAGAGTTGTACCGGTAGGAAACAACCGTCATTGTGGTTGGTTTAGCAAGTGTGCGCCTAACAGGCTGCTTGGAATGCTATGAATCCAGTGACCGGGTAATAATAATTGTGAAGCGCTTTGAACAGTCGTAGATTAATAAAGCGCTATATAAATGCCAAATATTATTATTATTATCATTATTATTATTATTACATGCAGTTCCAAATATCAGCAGGTAACCGGTTCCACTCTTTAATACAAGATGTTAGGAAAAAATTTGCAGAAGTGGTTGACAAATAAATACTGACAGACAAAAATAAATAGAAAGGGAAAGAAATCGGGGTGTGGACAAGGCCATTTCAGCGACCTTGGATCAGCATCAAATCCTGATAAAGGATGGATGGTGGTCATTAGCGTACCTAGGATTTTCCACAGGAGGGGGCATTTCGCTTCAGAAAAAATTGACAAGCAAAAAGGTCTTTAACTTCTAAGAAGGGGGCCAATCGTCAGGGATCAGTTGTGACTCGTCAGGGGGTCGGGGATACGTCCCTTGCATGGGTTGTGACACGTCAGGGGGCAGTCTGCCCCCCCCCCCATAGGTACGCTAGTGATGGTGGTCTATTCCCCGGTTTCCTTTAAAACTGGGAAAATGAACACAGGGTAGATATTAAGGATATACCATATCCTTCGTGTATCTATGGGCAGTGGGGTCGGCCCAGGGTGGGTCAAAGTTGAAAGTACGGAGTGGGGCGCAGGGGAAAGGGTCACTTCCTCTTTAAGAATGGGCTCTCACAAAAATAACAATGATAGGCCATCAGCACAGAGAGCTTATGAATGGCTTGGGGGAAGAGGGATTAGGATTGCTAGGAACGTATTTTAGTGGGGGGAACAAAGCAACAACAAAAAAATCATAACACTTGGGCCTACCACTAGGCCTTTTCCCACTTCAAATTAGCAAGATCACATTAGACAAAATTCTGGTAGACATTTCCCTACAGATAGAGGCCTTGGGGCCATGCACTCCCAAAAATTTGCACGACCAAGAAAAAAAGGAGAGAAAAAAAGAAAAAGGGTGAAATAATTGAGTAGTTGTCCCTATGTCAAAAATCTTTAATAAAATCAGGGGGGGGGGTTGCTTGAAAAGTCCCCAAATTTTTCTCGCTCGCAGCATATCTTGAAATGTTTGCCCCAAAAGCAGCTGCTTTGGCCCAAATGTTTTGGCTCATACGCTGATTGGTTCAAAGTTTACGTGAACTATTCATCAAATCGCGTGCTTTTGCTTTGACGCCATCTGGAGGGCAATTGTGTACAATATACAAACTTCTCACGTGTGCAGGGGAAAATGACTACCGAGGGTGGAATTTTGAAATATGAGGGCTGTAACTTCTTTCGCCAACGCATGGTCCTTGCAACACTTAGTGGAAAACCTATCTGTATCAGCAAAATTAGGCATAAGGATGATGACCCGGGACTGAAAGGTAAGAGTCCGTAAAATTTTAACTTCTGATCTTCTTGTAGAGTGAGAATTTCTTGGCCCCATACGCTGCTTTTCGTGTTAGCAGAGTGATGGGGGATTTCGCCGCCGCGGCTGCGGCGCGGCTAACTACTGTACAGTACAGGCTAGTCTTGAGGACTCCATGATGATGTTTTTTTATGTTGACATATATTTCTTCATCATGGAGTCTTGAATCTCTGTCAGTATATCTATAAGAGTCACATGTACACAGAGATGGATTTCCCTAGGAAATCCATAGTAAGAGGTAGACAGCTGGCAGCCGTCTGTTTCAAGGAGTTTTTAACATTTTTATTTCTCGTACACAGACGGCTCGCTATCGTGCAGCCACCATTAGGGGACTTGCAATGCAAAATCCCCCTGTCGGGGCTCTTCTATTTTTGTCTTTAATGAATAAAAATTTTGAAAATTAACGCAACCAAAATGCAAATTAATATTTCCTCTTGGCATTAATACACCTATCAATTGTAAGACGCACCCCTCGACCCCCGGGAATGGTACGTCATGGGTGGGTCATTTACCAACAAATTAGTGACTCAGGGTACCGTCATGGAGGCAATTGGTCAGTCAGAGCATGGAGAATAGGTCCGTCATAGTCGGTCATTTTACCGGGGTGCGTCATAAAGCCTCAGCATGGTACGAACGGGTCTGTCCGCGCACTTTACTCACGTCGTTGGGCGTTTATATTTCAACCCTGCATGCTCATCCTTGGATTAAAATCTTGTCTTGAATTTTCTGTCACCTTGCATAAGAAGTTATTTCACTTTTCTTTAGATCCATTTTTATATATCCAGCCCGCAAGCCCGCACGATGGCTCAGGATGAAAAACAAGTTTTTCTTGCAGCGCGCGTCTCGTACGATACGTCGTTCCTTCGATCTCAGATCAAAAACTGATTCTCATGGGGGGGGGGTTCTTTGCAAAGGACGTCTTTCGTGTTGCGGATTTATGATGCGCCGTAGGACATTGTTTTTTTATGCCTGCCAACATATTTTATTCATTTGTTGGTGAACAAAAACCGTTGCTTAATAATACCGTATTTGCCGGCGTAAAGGCCGCACCCCCGTTTTGCGAATCATCTTTGAAAAAAAAATGCATGACAGAATTCCCGGCGAAGTCGGAAAAAATCTTGGTGGGAATATTGTTCAACAATCGCCGCGGAATGAGAAATAATAAACACGCATGCTGTAATTCTTCTTACTATTTCATCTTTTTCGGAAGGTGACGCAAGGAAAATAATCCACCATCGACGTGAAGAAACGGCCGATCGAGGTAATCAAGCACTGCGGATGAAAACAAGAGCTGCGGAGGTAAACAAGCGCTGCGGAGGTAAACAAGCGCTGCGGAGGTAAACAAGAGTGGCGGAGATAAACAAGCGCGGCGAATATATTTTATTTCTTTCAATTAACGTCTTCTTTTCGTACAAATAAAGTTGAAGGTCAAGTCCGATTTGAATCAATAGAGAAAAATCAGACAAGCACAATGCTGAAGATTTCATCAAAATTGGATGTAAAATAAGAAAGTTATGACATTTCAAAGTTTCGCTTATTTTTAACAAAACAGTTATATGAACGAGCCAGTTACATCCAAATGAGAGAGTTGATGATGTCACTCACTATTTCTTTTGTTTTGTATTGTTTGAATTATACAATATTTCAATTTTTACGAATTTGACAATGAGGACTCAATTTTTACGAATTTGACAATGAGGACTTCCTCGCCTGAAGCACAAAATGTTAAAATAATGGAATTCCACGTGTTCAGGGAGGAATGAAACTTCATTTCACATGACAATGACGAGAAAATCAAAATATTTCATAATTATTTCAAACAATAAAAAAACAAAAGAAATAGTGAGTGAATAACATCATCGACTCTCTCATTTGGATGTAGCTGGCTCGTTCATATAACTTTTTTGTAAAATGAAGCGAAACTTTGAAATGTCATATTAACTTTCTTATTTTACATCCGATTTTGATGAAATTTTCAGTGTTATGAATTTTTCTCTTTTTATTCAAATCAAGTTTTTGTTGGGTGGACTTGTCCTTTAAATAAATACACAAGCACGGGCAGTGTTTCAATGTTTTTTTTATTGAAGTCGGTGATGTCACATGAGATAAATAATCTACAAGATGTACATCAGGCCATTGATTGAGTTTGCCATGCCTGTTTGGGCATTTAGCATTACCTGCCAACAATCCACTAGCATTGAGTGGGTTCAGAAGAGGGCTCTGCGTATCATTGCCTGGCCAAATGTCTTGACATCCTCGGACTAGAACAAAAAGATACCAACAGTCGCTAATCCCCCACTTTGTACAATTGTTGAACTCTGTAATATTATGTAATTTTATATGCAGCTTTATTTTTTTAGCAACTGTAACACTTTTTGTACTCCCCTTTATTGTTTATCTTTAATCTTATTGATTTTATGTTGTTTGTCACCTTTTTATTCCAATGTTCTTTTTTTACTTACTTGAGTTCCACCTACATGTAATACGACTATTCGATATGTAATTCTGCCCAACTTCAATAATTTTTTGGTTCGTTTATTTTATTTTTTTACTATAAAGCATATACTGTACCAGTCACATTTCTTTGACTATATACCTATTTGCCTGTTTCGGCCGGAGAACATTGGATTCAGTGCACTGCATGAATTTGCTGTTCTCTGGTTTAGGCAGGTAAATGGGTGTGACTGGTGGTGTACTATCTACAGTATATCACATGGTTAATTCCAGACTTCATACCAATATATTGTAACATCGTATTTATTTCGCTTTAGTTTTATGACTGTCATACAAGGCTCAAACTAATTTGAAATTGCAATTATTCACAACATTGATTTGGTTTATATTTTTATAGGACTTATATATTATTTAATTTGTCTTGCTATTTACAATTTTTTACATACATGTACATATTTTTCTTGTTTTAAATATGATATTTTAAAAGTGTAAATGTTAATTTATATATGTTTTTAATACTCGCAACTTTGCTGGTGTGATTTTGACGATGATAGTTTTACAATTTCAATCAATAATCTTTTTTTGAGATTGTCCAAATGATTTTTTCTGGCTTTATTTGTTGATTATTTGTCAAGCACTAGAATTGTGATATATTTTAATCTTTTAATAATATACATGTACATTTTTACTTTGTAAATATGATAATATGAGTCTTCGGACTTTTTCATGTACCATTTTCACAATAAAACCAGAATTGAATTGAATTAAATTAAAAAAATAAAGAGTGAGAGAGAGGTAAAGACCAAGTGACATAAAGACATTGGCGGCAGAACCCAAAGAATTAGAGGGGGTCTACCTTAGTGATGGATAAATGTAAGTAAAATAATTTGACAAGCAAAAAAAGGTGATCAACCTAAATTTTAAGGGGGGGGGACAAGAGACATTTTAGGGGGGTCCACCAGAATTTAGGGGAGGGGTATGCAGGAAACAAAATTGACAAGCAAAAAAAAAGTTATCAACTAAAAATTTATGGGGGATCATCCTCCATCTCAATTTTTTTGGGGGCACCTGCCCCCCCCCCCCGCCGCCTATGAATAAATATGAACCCGGGGGCCACTTACATTGACGAGTGGATACCATGCGTGACCAAAAAAAACACATAAAAAGGATGTCTTTTTCACGATAGGGCACGTTACGTACGTAACGTGATAAGGGTGTCAAAAACACAAAAATAAGGAAAAAGGGTATCTATTTCGCTAGGAAAATTACGTATTTAGGGTCGAATTTGCGGGGATGATAAAACAAAATTAAAATGCTTTGTAAAGGATGTCCTTTTTGCCCCAACACTTCGTGTTTAGAGTCTGATTTGCGCGAGGTGTAGGAGGTGGGGTCGTACTAAACCAAATTAGGTAAAGCCGACGACCAAGGACCCGTAACAATAAAACATTCCTGTACTTAATTGTTTTAGGGTTCATTTCAGGGAATATTTGCCAAGAGTATCGTTTGTTTCCAATACTTGTTAAGGGTAGGGTTTCACACGCCGATACTTGTTAAGGGGTGCATTTTCAGAATATGGAAATTACGTGTTTAGGGTGCTTTTCGAAACCCCATGGTCGCGCATGGTATCCACTCATGAATGGAAGTGCCCCGCCCCCCCCCCCCCCCCCCCCCCCCCGGAGAACACTGATTCTTTGGAAGTTTGTGGTCTTGATAAAGACCGTTATTAATTCACGCACAAAGCAATTTTAATTGACATACCTTGTCATGTTCCCTCGGTCTCTTTCAGCGGGAAAATATTGAAGGCGGCATGATTCTTTTTAATACTTACGCTACTTTTCCACCTGCAATAGAATATTAAATTGCATGCAAACTCGTGTCATCTTTATCGTCGCACGCAAATCGTGCATCATCATTTACTATTGTCAACATAAACATGCTCTATCATCATCCTCGTCGCCATCATAATAATCCATAATGCCTAACAAGTTAAAATCTAAATCACTCATCTCAATGTTGTGACTTAAATTATCATTTTATGGCAATTCATTGACACAATTATTGTCACCATTATCATCACATAATTCATCCAAAATATTTGTATTCACAATCAACCAGCCAATCATCACCACTACCGCCATTTCCCGCAGCAGACCACAGCACACATCGCAAGGTAGGTTTTTATTATTATTTATTGGCCGATGAACCTTGGAGATGCAAAACAAAAGAAAAGATCAAAAGGTAAATATTTTAATATTATTTTCCATTACGATCGATGACGATGTAAAAATAAATTTAAAAATGAAGAGCGAGGTGCTGCTAATCTTCCTGGCTCCTGCAAGGAAGATAAAAATGATAACATGTTAAATCAATGTTCCACATAATTTCATAAATAGTAATGACATTCATTACAATTAGATACCGGTAGGTTGTTGTTGACAAAAGTACCAATACATATTGCAAACGTACTCCAGACCCCCAGACAGAGTCAGATCGCTCGAGTTGCACGGTCTCTGAGCTCTGCTACGTTATATGGAAACAAATTTAGACCTAAATAGAATTTCATTTTGAAAAGTAAGTTATCTCGTACCGGTACTGAAATGTTTTCTTAGTTAAGTCATGCTTTTTACTATTTCATCCTATAGTATAAACGCGCTGTTTTAACTACCATTACAATGGAAGCGTCACTGTAGTCCCAAACGTACGCATACGTGCTGTTTTGACCACGTATTCAGCGTTCGCGGGACACGGCTTTTGAGTTTTGACTATCGTCACGTATAGGCCGCACCCCGACTTTGCTTCTTTTTCTCATCAAAAATAGTGCTGCCTATATACGCCGGCAAATACGGTAGTTCATGATTAAAATGCGCCTCATAAAATGGGCGATACCAAAGACAGTCCTTTCAAAGACCCTCTCGTGCATTCGCCCCCTGAATGGGTATTATTCCATAGTACTTTGCAAGGTTCCTTCGCGAGAGATGTACGCGGATACGTACAGTACAGCGGCACGTTCGTGCCCGCGGAGATTTACGGGGTGCGTCATGGAGACAGTCGATGGTCAGTCAAAATCTAGCACTGGTGCGTCATATTTTTTCGTCCAGGCACAGTCATCGTAAGAAAAGGTCCGTCACAGTCGAGACACACAGGTGCGTCATGGTACATGAAAATCCGACTCACATCTGACAAGTGACGCACCATTCCCGGGGGTCGGGGGGTGCGTCTTACAATTGATAGGTGTATAATTGCCAAAAAATGAAGAAAAATCAAGTTAAAAGGAACAAAAACAGTGACTTACCTTGACTGTCGCGCAAATTCACTTCCCCGTTTTATGCGATCTTAAGTACATAAACATATGGCTTTTGTGTCCCCAGTACAGATCGTGCTAGAACTTTGGTCTCTATATTTGGTGAGTGAAGCCAACTGAGTTCAGCTGAACAACCAACATAGCAGAGACCGAAGCTTTTGGTCTAAGTTAGAGGATGAAATCTGTATTGTCAAATTTTATTTATCTATGAACCTACAGGTACTAATGCATATAAACGGATAAAAATTATTTCACTATAAATGGCAAAAATGAGATGTTTCTTACCAGACCCGATCTCCCATAGATCCCTCGATACGTTTTTCAACAAAGCCCTGACCTTGAACCGCTTCGTGATGACGTACTTCCGACCTGCGATGCCGTTTTGAAGAACAATTTATAGATGAAAATTATTATTTCACAAATACTAAAATTTAATATGTGATTAACGTATTGAATTTTAGTTTTTCTGAAAGTGTACTGAAAACAAGGTTCTTATTAAGCTCACAAATGTGCTCGATTTGGCCTCAGAGTTTTTAATTGTAAAATGTATTTTTGATTAACATTTTGATGTAAATATATGAATATATTATTTCTTTTGTCAGACTTTGAGGCTAGCTTCATCCGCCTTCTGGATAAGATTACTAATGGATCGTATATTGAAGTTAACCAGACAGGTAAGATTCAAATCCAAGCTTTCCATTTTTATAAGATCTCATTACATTGTCATTACGTTGTCATTGTTTATTTTGACATTGAACTGATAATTAGCATGGGGAAAATGTCACTAACCAATTCAGTTACAGATAATTCAGCAGAAGTTGAACTCAAGGTTTTATCAAAATCTGATAACAAATAAATTTATTGAATTTTTTTTATTTTTATCAATATTTTGTAAAAACAATTATATGCATGCCATCACAAATATGCAATAGGTTGGCTGATGATGCCATGTACCAACATTTCTTTTTCTTATGTTTACATGAAATCCTAATGTATGTGTGTGCATGTCTCCCTTATTACAAATAAAGTTGCAACAATTATTATCTTAGAGTCAATCTAATTGTGTTCATTCTTAGAGGATATGAGGACTGTAGGACAAAATTTGAATAATCATAATTTCATGTATTTAAGTAAAAAAAATGAGGGGAGATATGACATTATCAGCTTGCTTATTGCATATTTACAAATATATGCATGAAACTGTTTGACCGAAATAAATAATGCAAAACAAATAAGAATGTCAGAACTTTGTTTTTCCTTGTCCAATTTTTAAATTTTCACTGTTTTTGTTTGTCTGAGTTTTTGCTTTTGTTTTTGTTCAAACCATATTATTTTCAGCTCGGAGTGCCTTTTTAACTGGGTCCTATCACATACATGTAAAGGTTTATGATTTCTCTGGTGTATGACCAATCCCATAAATCAGTCACAATCATTTCTTAAAGGCCCTGTCACATTGCTCCGTGCAGGCTTTGAGTGACTTGCGGACGGCCATTTTTGCTACCCGCAGGTCGCCCTCAGGTCGACAGCAGCATTGACAGTATCTTGCACGCATCTCACACGCAGTTGTCCGCAGAAGCGCACACAAGCCTCAGGGGCCGCGGAACGGGGGGGGGGGCTTCAGCCCCCCACTTTTTTCGAAAAACGTAAAAATGACCATATGATTGTGATTTTTAGCATGGTCAGCCCCCCCCACTTTGAAAACCATTCCGCGGCCCCTGAGTCTGATCTGCGCATGAACATGCTCAAAACATTGTTGTGGGTAATTGCCTGCAACTCACCCGCAACAATGCAACAGGGCCTTTAATTAGATATGTGGTAGTGGTACAGGTGCCTAACTTATGTCAAATGTTTTGGCTTCTTGTAGGAACTCAGGTACGCTACCAGCCAGGTCTTCTCGTAGGAGGCAGCATTGAACATGATTGTAACATTCAGAGGGCTTTAGGATATTACATGGAAGCCTTGATCTGTCTTGCTCCGTTCGGCAAGAAGCCGGTCAAGGCTGTCTTGAGGGGTGTGACCAACGACCAGATTGACCCTTCGGTGAGTGAAATTTAGTCCAGTCAAGACCGATTTGTAGCGAAATTGGAAGAAGAATTTTAATGTGGGTTTTACTTGTACAGTGAGTACTAGAAAACTAAACTGGGAGTCACTGTTAGTTTTGTTACAGCACATTTCTGTTTAAGAGTGTTAGCGAACCAATTTTTTGTAGAAGATGTGATCCATATGATAGGTCTTTTTTTTCACTTGTGAAAATATATGTTCTGGAAGTTATTGTAAAGGAAGAGCAAAGAAATAGTGTATGTAATGGTATCATTAAGATGTAATTTAGAAATATGTGTCTGCTGGGAAAGTTATGTGACACCGTCTTTTTCTTTGAAAGGACAGAGTGAAGAAAACATGCTGTTAAAATGCTCCTACTTCCTAACTGCCCAATGAAGCTTGGCCAAATGCAATGCTCATTCTTGCATCAACAGAAATAATTCTGGAGAGCACTTAATCCATATTTGTCATGAGGATAAACTTAAATTATCTTTCTCTCTATCTGCAGGTCGATGTGATCAAGGCAGTGACATTCCCTGTCCTCAGGAAATTTGGAATCGATGAAGGATTAGAACTAAAGGTAGGGGAAGAAACTTCAGAGGCACTAGAAATCATTTCAATTAGGATGGCAGGCCTTAAATTTTAATATTTAAAGGGCAAAGCCACTTTTCTTTGGGGGCATAGGAATGAAAAAGGACACCAAATATGTCCAAGGTTAATGAAATGGGCATAGATTGTGGTCAATGGGTCATCTGCGGCCAGCCATGAATTTATGATAATTAAGCCATGGAAAGGGGCTTGCTATCAGCAATACATTGTTTTTAGCTGGAAAATTATGTTGTACATTTATTAGGGAATGTTGATTTAAACTCTGCCAATTTTTCCTTAATCCTTTTATGTTGCTTGCTTAAATTTGATATTACTGTCATAATGCAATCATTTCATTGACTCAAGTACATGGCCTTGACTTTCGATAGATGCCTTGGATATTTTGGTTTCCATTTTAATTCTTTGTGTTTGTGTGCTGTGATGTAGGAATGTACCATATAAAGTTGGTTTGCACTTATGTCATTAAAAATAGCATCATTAGATCTGGCTCTGCCTGCTTGCTTGTTTTCTTTTCATTTCAATCTTCTTGTGATGAAAATTTGATTGGTATTGATATCTAATCTTTTTTAAATGAAAACATAAATCTATAACGAAACTATAAATTTTAAGTGCAGCTTGTTAAACAATGGAATCCAATGAATAAATTTGACCATATCCCAATGCTGGCAAAAAATTTCATTTTGAATTTGTAGGTGAACAGGAGAGGGGCGCCCCCTAATGGCGGGGGAGAGATACTCTTCAGATGTCCTGTCATACGTAACCTTCGACCTCTGCAACTCACCAAGCCGGGCAAGATCAAGAGAATCAGAGGTGTAGCGTATCCTTTCACAGTAATCTGGATATTTTTAACCCCTAGGGCCTGGTGCTTGAAAGAAAAACTCTTTTGTCATTTGTTATTTTAAACTAGCATAATGTAGTTTTTGTGTATGTGACCAAGTTTTTTATGATAAAGCTTTCATGCAACAGGTCCCCAGTGTATGAGTGAGTGGGAGAGAGAGAGAGTGAGAGCAGAAAAAGTCCAGAGTCGAATGGCAAGGGTAATGATAAAATCAGGGGAGTAGTTTGTGAAAGGTCTTCATCATCGTCGTCGGTGTACGGAAGAAGGCAGGGCCTGTCAAGACTTGACGCTTGTCTTGTTGGATCAATCGTCTGAATTGTTATCCGACATTTACCCTAGTAACAGTGCTTCTCAACCAATCAAAATCAAAGAACGTTGTCGGACAATGTCCGACAATGTTAATGAGACATTTCTTTGACCAGCATTGGTTAAGATAGGTAATCTGGCTTTAGTGGTAACCCCCCCCTACAGAATGATATAGGATGACACTTTTCTATGTACTTCTTTTTTCTGTTTATGAGACATTTCTTTGACCAACATTGGTTAAGATACGCCATGAGAGTGTCTCCAGCCACACCCAATAGGATAGTAGATGCAGCTAGGAGTATCCTCAATCAGTTCTTACCGGATATCTACATATACACGGACCACATGAAGGGACCGCAGTCTGGAAAGTAAGAATAAGGATCTGTGAGGTGTTTTCATATAAGCTATTTGTAAGTTACGAATGACTTCACGCGCAACTGGTGACCCTTTCTGGTGAGGAGCAGTGGTGTAGTGGTTCTGACTCTCGCCTTGTAAACAGAGGGGTGCGTGTTCAAATCCCACCATGGTCTTGGGTCCTTTGGCAAGGCGTTAATCCACAGTTTGCCACTCTCAACCCTGATGCTAAATGGGTACCCGGTAGGATGTGAAAGTCATTGTAGCTTGTCCAGTACTGTGTGCGCCTCACCGGCGACTGCCTGGAATACTCCCCAGGGAGTGGAGGATGTGCACACATTGTGTGTGGGAATGACTGATTGAATCCGATGACCGGGGTAATAATATATCTGTAAAGCGCTTAGACATGTCGTTCCGATGTATTAAACGCTTTATAAAAGCGGATTATTATTATTTCTTGTGCTGCATGACGATCCCTGTAACTGACTTGGCACCTAAGGACATGCATAAATTTGCAAAAAGCTTTATGGAACATCCACTAGACACAATATTTCTTGGAGTTGTTTTACAAGTTTCAAGTATGACCTAAAGTTGGCTTAAAGGTAAAGGAAAGTAGTTGCAGCAAACAATTATTTCACGAGAAAGTCTTTCAAATCAAGGTTAAACTATACCATGTTATCATAGATCTAATTCCTGTGCAATGAATGCAACTTATCTTTGGGAAATCACAAAATCTTAAGCTGAAAACCGATAATTCTCTTGATCACTAACACAGAAATGCATATGTTGCATAGCGTTTTAATATTGCTCGGAAAAATACCTCACATTTGATGGCTTTCCTTGCTCATTTCTAAGCAATTATGCATTTTTTTTCCAGAGCAATTATGCATTTTTTTTTTCCAGAGCCACTTGCCACATATTTTTCATTCATATGTGTACATACAAACACTTGGATGGTAATTTTATTGAATTCTGTTCAAACTCATTTCGGGATCGTTACCACAACTGGTATTTATCTTTAATGCTAACACACGCACGATTTTAAATGTGGAAACCCATTGGTTCATAAAGTAGCATGTGTCTTCTAAGTATGAGTTGACCGATTTGCTTCTTACCACATGCGAATTCAGGTGCGACTTTGAGTCAACTGTATATCACAAACGCATGCAAGGCAACGGCTTCAGCCTCCAAGATGGCTGCATGATGACGTCAATTTATAAGGTCTATACACTATTTTCATTCTTCATATCCATAGATCTCCTGGTTTTGGGTTATCGTTGGTCGCGGAGACGACGGAGGGAAACTTCATCTCTGCCGAAACAGCATCTAACAAAGCTGGTGAAGAGGCCAGCATTCCTGAAGATCTTGGAAAACAGACTGCTATGTTACTCATGGAGGAGATATACCGGGTATGATATGTAGCCTTGTGGGACACACATTCATTAATTAAACTGTAGCTACCTATAGTTATTAAATGAGGATTTCTAAATTTATTCATACTCCACGCTTTTGGGTAACACATATGAAACGGCCCCCTGGAAGTCAATGTAGAGCCCATAGAAAGTGAAGAATGGCAAAAAGAAGCTGCTGAAAACTGCTTATCTAAAAAAAAGAGCCAATGGAGTAAATAAGAGTCAAAAGGGGCCTAAGCTTTCGATCCTAGCAGAATCTTCTTCGGAGGCAAAATGACAAACATATAAGGTGGAACATTATATAAATTCTATTTTGAAAGTAAAGAACTAAGTATCTATTGTTATGAAATATTTTCTCACAGTTTCCAGACCTGAAAAACAGTGTGCAATACCAGAATTTAGATTCTTTGTGTTTGACTAAATGGTCAATGTATGGTATGTTTATGTTGTAAAATAGATTCCTTCATGTTTACTACCAGTACTCTTATTTATTACTTTCCTCATTTGCCTTAAGCTCTAGCAGGGAATATAAAAGACTGTTTATGATTTTGTTTTAAATTCTTTAGAAACATGCATTATACAGTGCGTCCCAGAAAAAACAAAACCGAGATTTAGCGATGATTTATCATAACTTAATCACAAATAAAATAGACAAATGACCTACCAATGTAAAGCTTAGAACCTCCTCTTTCATCTGGTATTACTTAGATTATTTCTCCTTCACGCATGAGTGAGCAAAAACAATTTGAAGAAAGGATACCAAAAACTCATTTGGCGGGGGGTATCTGAATTTCAACAAGAAAATCACATGTCTTAAAAGTTCAATATCTGCTCTTTAATTTGATACCTCAATTACAGAAAATGGTAAAGAAATAACAAAGTTCTGGTTATTTGAAATAAGGCTTGAATTTCCATAATTTCATTAAATAAACTGTTTTCACCGGTTTTCCACAGAAGCTATCGCATGGTTAACAAAAGACTTAATGCATGGTTGATCGTAAACAAAACGGAGTGTCAACTGAGTTTGAACGCTAGCCTGTAAAACCTCTTCATTTCATGAAATTATTGAAATTCAAGCCTTATTTCAAATAACCAGAACTTTGTTATTTCTTTTCTGTAATTGAGGTATCAAATTAAAGAGCAGATATCGAACTTTTTAAAATTGTGATTTTCCTTTTGAAAGCCAGATACAACCCGCCAAATGACTTTTTGGTATCCCCTCTTCACATTGTTTTTGCTCATTCATGCGTGAAGGAGAAATAATCTCAGTACTTTCAGATGAAAGAGAAGATTCTAAGCTTTACATTGGTAGGTCATTTGTCTATGTTATTTGTGATTAAGTTATGATAAATCACCGCTAAATCTCGGTTTCATTTTTTCTGGGACTCGCTGTATAAATTCTATTTTGTTTAGAAATATTTTTTTTTCATGTACATGTATGTGATATTTCATTAAAATGGATAGAAAAATTGCATGATTTACTCTTTTCTACCTATTCCAATTACAGGGTGGATGTGTAGACTCACGACACCAGTCACTTGCATTGTTATTGATGACTCTGGGTCAAGGAGACGTTTCCAAGATTGTCACAGGCCCTCTCTCACCTTATACGTAAGTCAACCATGAAAACTTAACCCTATGGGAAAAAAAGTATTATGTCACAAGAGCTCTACAAAGATTTAAGAGTAATCAAAATTTGATTATTTCACAAAAAAATTGTGAAGAAATGCACTTCCCTTGAAAAATGAAAATTTTTAAGTTTCAGTAAAAAGATTTCAATATGCTATGGGTGACCTTTGGATTGTTTTTCTGAAAGGATACTTAAACAAGTGGATGGTATTTATACATTTTCACTCGCATTTGTTTAATCATACCATGCATGTTAAGGAGTTTATGATCCATAATTAGAATGATGATTATTATGATTATTTAGCAGTGTTAGATTCTTATTTGCTTTCATGTCACCTGTGTTAGGGACGTGAAAAAGGAAGTAAATCACCGTGACCCATGGGTCTTTCCTCTTTATGTAGCTTATTGAGGTTCTACAGTTGGACTAATGCACTGGATCCCCCCCCCCCCTTTGTACGAACAGGGCCGTGGGGTCTCAAGGTGCAAAGGTTGTAACCCTCCTCAGGGGCCTTCATATAAAATCCTTTCCAAGAGATATTCCACCATGACATAGCCATTGTCTATGACATTGACTTCTTGATATGAAAGTGACTGGCAATGATTGTATGGTAAAATGAATATATCTCCCGACTTTCACTTGGGGGCCGTTTCATAAAGCTGTTTGCAAGTTCAGAGTGACTTTAAGAACGACTGGTGAATATTTCTTACATGCTTAACCATCGCCACTGAATATACCATTCACCACAAGAAAGGATCACCAGTCGTTCTTAAAGTCGCTCTTGACTTACGAACAGCTTTATGAACCACTTACCTGTATTCTTTCAAAGTGCATGAAGAAATCATACATTCTGAGAAAATCTCTTGTTATTTTTCAGCTTTCACTGACATAAATGATGATATTTCTTAGAATGTATCCATTTATTGTTTGGCCTTGTATTTCACCAAGCATTTGTTTCTCTTTGTGACCCCACAGGATACAGTTCCTGAGGCATCTCAAGGATTTCTTCCAGGTCATGTTCAAGATGGAGGTCTTGCCTAGTGATGTGGATGAAGACGGGTCCAGGAGGTCGGGAGGAGACAAGGTGCTCCTCACTTGCATTGGAGCAGGTTTCACAAACCTTAGTAAAACTATCATGTGATTACGAAGAGGATGAACTAGATAATGATGTGGCTGATGATGGAGATTGGTGCTCAAACTCGTTGAAGGCAAAAGCAGAGATAAGATGCATTATGTCTAGTAGAGGGTTCCAAGACCTCAGAGAAGGTGATCCAAGGCCAAGACAAGGACCGTGATATTGGTCTTATCGAGAGCTTCTGTCTGAAGTTCTAGACCCAAAGAGAGTGTTCCAAAGCAAAAACAAGGTCTGTTATATCTAGTTGAGAGTTCCAAGACCTCAAAGTAAGTGCTTCAAGGCCAAGCCGAGTCCATAGCGGTCTCATCAACAGCTGCTATCTGAAGTTCCACAACCCTAGAGCAAAGATAAGATCTGTAATGTAGTAGAGGGTTCCAAGACCTCTAAAAAAAGTGCCTCAAAGTCAAGACAAAGTCCATAGTTGTCTTGTTGAAAACTAATATCTGGAGTTCCAAGATCTCAGGGAGAGTGCTTAAAGGCCATGATTTGAGCTGTAGTATTCTTGTAGAGAGCTACGTGTACTGCCTGCAGAGGTTATGCAGAATTTCCTTATAGGCTCACTTCATGAACACATTGGGGGTTTGCAATTGATCCACTTAGTCACTTCTATGGAAATCCAGCACAACCAATTGCTGATGTGGTTTACGGTACACCATGTGGAGTGTTATAGAAGCAGTGGATAGAAGAAGAGAGGAAGTGGATAGGCGAGAAAGTGGAGATTTGAGAATAGTCACCAACATCCGGCACTGGAATACCAGAAGGGTCAGGGAAGCCATTGAGATACATCAACACAACACTGTGCCTCAAGACCCTGGCCTCCACATCAACAGCATCTGGCACCCAATCCTACGTCACCACCAAACTTCTAACCAATCCACAAACAACCAGCCGTCCACCGTCACTCCACCGAGCCCTCCTACCCAACACAGCAGTCTGATTGCATCGCCTACTCAACCAGGGACTCCGCCGACACACACACCACCGCCACCGACACCTCGCTACAACCTCCGCCGACGACCCAACACCTCATCCGTACACCAGGCCACCCACTCACTCCCGCCGAAGCTCACCCGACGAGTCCGCCGACCAACACGCACAGATCGCCACCATTGATGTACACACCGCCGACACACACACACGCCGCCGTAACTCACGCCGCCATCTACTCACCACGTCCGCATACGACGCCCACTCGTTTCCCGCCAAAACCGCCGACCCACACACAGAGCGCCACCTACGACGTCAACCCGCCGTGACCGCCGGCCTAGAGCTTTCCCCCACGTCCGCACGCACGCCATAAGTACCGCCGCACGCCGAGCGAACACTCACTCCTGAAGACGGACAGTCAACCTGTCCGAAACGTCGAGTCTCTCTACTACTCATCATCTCTACTCGCCGACGCAAGCCAGCATCTCCTCATCAGCTCTACTACTCAAGCTGTTCTCACTCAACATTCCTTCTGGTTTACAGTCCTTTTCAGGACTATTCTCAAGAAAGAATACTCTATTCTCAAATCTCCACTTTCTCGCCTATCCACTTCCTCTCTTCTTCTATCCACTGCTTCTATAACACTCCACATGGTGTACCGTAAACCACATCAGCAATTGTACATGCCACCATGCAAACCTTCAAACAACATCCAGCACAACCAATGTCTTGAATTTGTAGACCTGTTCAAACAGCGGTCCAACTCAGATCTATACTTGTAAATACATCATTATCTTGTCAAATCAGAGTACTCCTCGTCGTTTCCAGAGGGAAGTTGTGCAAATTTTCTAAAGAAGAATTATGACATTGATGGATTTCCATAGTCTAGATTGATTGGATCAATCATAACTCTTTGTACGATGGGGCTCCTGGCTTCACGACAAAAGGGTTTGCAATCGAACGCCAAATGGCAATGGCCATCCCCAGAAGAATGCAGAGAAGGGGTATTGTAAATCTGAAGGAAATCCAACTGCTTGTCATGTAAATATCTTTCGATTTTAATTCGCCAAAGTATTAAAACTAAAATTTTCCATGATTTATTTGTTATTGTTTTCGGTTTTGTTTCAATGTCATGTAGCAGATATTGAAGTGTAAGTTTGAGTCACATTTATTTTGAATATCACTGTTTGTGTTGGTTAGGGTTAACCATGAGGGTGGGGGGGCACTCTATAAAAGCCTTCCCCACAAGTTGCTGAAATTTCACATTTCAAATCTTTACATCCATTGTAATGGACTGTGCTTTTTAAAGAAAAATAATTATATTTTTATTAAAGACTGTTAATTGTATTATTAACAACTACAAAAAGCTAAAATAAAATGATCAGCAATGTGAATACGATATATAATTACAAATTTGCAGATTTCAGCTGGAAAGTAGGGACAAAATCTTGCCTTGGTAACTTCAGAGCCACATAACAAGGTGTTTCAAATTTGGAATTAGAGGATGTGCAAGACTCGAAAGAATAAATTCATCTAAAATGTTAGGAATTTACATTACAAATTTATTAGTAATAATGTGGGGCTGGCTGAATCATTCCACTATTCTTGGGGTAATTAGGAGAGTAGGAATGTAGTGAGAAATAAATGACCGTGCCTCATAATCACACTCCTTTTCTCCATTCATAAAAAGAGGGTGCCAATTAGTGACGTTTCTGGTGTCCCGTTTACATGTTGGAACTTTGACCTTTATGCCATCAAAACCTGGCCTGAAGTCTCATATCCTTTTCATAAACCCATCCTCCAATTAGCCGCCAATGAGTAATGCGGATAATTCAATAAAAATTGCGTTCACAAACTCCGAAAATAATCCGCACTATTTTTACGACCACACCATGGCAATTATCCGTATTATTTGGAAATGCGTTCATTAAGTCAAAATCTGGTCCTCCTCCGATTTTACGACCAAATTATGCTGCTATTAGCCACATAATTGGGTTTATGAAAGGGGTATAAGATACAGTGAATGAACATGAAGGGCCTAATGTTTAATATTTAGTAGCCCACTTAAATCTGACTAGTTTCCTGACAGTTTTTGTGGCGTAATTGGCTCAAATTTTCTTATTGAATATTAAAAAATGGGACACCAAAAATGTCACAAATTGGCTCCCTAATTCATAGAATTCCCAATCCACAAGTACATCACCCTTTAATACAGCCAGTCAGCCACTGTTACGTAACAACTAGTCTATGAGAATATTTTTTAGCAAATCACATCTTGTGTTTTTACTGAACACAACTTTTTTGTAAATTCAAGGTTGAATCAATACAAGAATACCAATATGTAAAGTTAGGATAATTGCAAGCCTTTAGGTTTGAATTGAATCCCCAACTGATCTAATCAAGACGGAAAGTGCGCTATACAAATCTCATGTATTATATTATTATTAAATCGTAACCGATTTGTTCCGGATACATCTGATATGGGCCCTGTCTTAAAAAGAGGTAAGATTGATCCAATAGATAAAATATAGGATTTGTATAGTGCACGTATCCACCTTGCTAGGTGCTCAGACGCTCCTATAATACCCCAGCTAAGCTAGTCTACCGATTCTGGTGCACACAGCTTTTTTAGGAATTACTTCTTGCCGGTACCCATTTACCTCACCTGGGTCGAGTGCAGCAGTGTGGATTAATTTCTTGCTGAAGGAGAACACGCCATGGCTAGGATTTGAACTCACGACCCTCTGGCCAATCAATCTCATCTGTATGGAAATCCTATACCATCATTTTTTTCTACAGGAAATTTGAAGGAACTCCTTAGTAAAAAAAGAGATTCACACCCACTGAATCTTCATGAGAATGATGAATGCATGAATATTTATCACATCTAGAAAATATTTTAAACTCATTTGCATTTTAGATGTTGACGTTGCTGTCCATCCATAGTTGTGGTTGATCAGATCAATCAGAACTCTTTGTAATACGGGGCCATGATGTAATTCCACTTAGATATCATTTTCAACATTTTTTTTTTAAGGATTGCTAATAGTCCTGTATTTCATTCAACAATTCAGAACTTTGAATAGATGGAATCAGGGCCCTGCATAACAGAGTCTATTGATTGATATTGGGGCATATTTTTTACGATTGATCATTCACAATAATCGATGCAATCAATCATAGGAATCCGCCCCAAGATCGATCACCAAGCTTTATGTTATGGGGTCTATGTTCAAATAAAATGTTATCACATTTTGTTCCTTAATTGCATTTCAAGGCAGACATAAGATGTGAAGTGTCCCTGACTACTTCCTTTCTTCACCTCATCACCCAAAAAGAAATATAATTTTTTTTTTGGGGGGGGGCTATGCTTCAAAACCTACAAACTCAATCTGCTGCATTGGATAAGCTTAAAGAGAAATTCCAGTAGTTGCGGTAAACACTGATTTCATGAGAAAGTCTGTAAAACAAGGCTTAATTGTCGGTATATCATCGAGGATCTAGATCTGGTACAGTTACATTAACTGAACTTTGTGAAATCTACACTGAAAAAATGTTCACACCGAAGATCCCCAACACAGATAAGCGCACGTGGGACAATGTATAATTATTGCTTAGGGCGTCAGGCCCGACGCCCTACCCGATTCCTGTGCTTATTTGCTGATTTCTCAGCAATTACACAATTTCTTACAGAATTCTTTGGCACATGCGTTTTATTTATACAAACAGACACTTTGGTGGTCACTTCATTGGATTCTTTACGAACTCATTTTGATATCGTTACCAAAACTAGCATTTACCTATAAAGATGGCAGTGAATAGGGATGTTCCTTGCTCATTCTATTTTATCTTAAAGTGATTGTTTAACATTGGTTTGACTTTTAAAGTCTGAGCTAGTAGGTCACACTTGTCACCTGTGCCTGTGATATGTTACAAAAATGAAGCCCAGAAAAAATTGCGGTCGAAAATCATTATTTAGTGCTTCAAAAATTGAAATATAAAGTGACCGGAAACACCATCTTAATTTCATCACATAAAGTTATGTGTACTATTTAGGCGTCTATAAGACGCCTATTTACAAAATCGGGGTTTGCCTTGTAGTTTTAGCTTTTCATTCTCAATAATGGTTGTTTTCAGGGTTTATTAGTTCTAATACATGCACTTGTACACATGTTTCATCTTGGTTTGAGAATTTTTTAAATCGGGTGCTCATAAAGTTAAACAATACCTTTAATTTCCAGGTCTCTTACAGCCTTTCAGGGGCCAAATCGCCCTGCGTCTCTATGTAATTCTTTCCCTGCACCGAATAGATGTAACGTTTGACTAACTACACATCGTCGAGATCATTAGTAAGAATTCACGCATAAGGTACCTTTGGAACAGTTGTAACACGCCCGAGTCATAGCCAAGGGCGTTTGGACTACATGTATTACCAAGGTAACAAGTGCGAGTAATTTACTGCCAGAGCAAAATAATGTGTATTATTTGTTTTATAAGATAATGTGATGTGGATCCTTGTCATTTGATAAACCATCCCCATCTCAAAACAATGACTGGTCAACAGAACTATTTCTTAGCAAATCGGACTGTTAGCCGAAATTATTGACTGGTCACATGATAGATTTCAGCCAATCATATGCCTAGGATCCATATCACCATTTTATCATTCATAGCAACACAACAAAGAGTCTTGACAATAAATTTCTCTTTCTACTTCACCATATTTTATTAATATAATAGTAATAGGGTCTGAAGCTAAGAACATTATACAGACGGCACTGTACAGACATACATACAAACATACATACATGTACATGTAAATAATCAGTGATTGTAGAAAATGCTGATATAAATGCTGCCCACTGGCAGAATGTGCGTATTTATCATGGCAAATAAAAACTCCCCAAATACCATCTATACATGTAGTCTCAACAATATCATTCTGTTATTAAACAGAATCAATAAAAAAAAAGTGTTCTACAGATAAATGCTATTGCCTTCAAAAAGTATGATATATTTCATCCAATTGTTGCATTATAAATAATTTATTATATATTTATTCACATATAAAGTATTTTTCTGTATTATTGAACTCTGTTTATGGAAGCCAGTAACAAAACATGTACATCTTTATGATTTCTAGGTGACATATTCAAAATAGCTAATTATAATTCTGAGTTCGATTAAACCTGCATGAACTACAAATTATAAATGTTCATTCAGCTTACTGTCACAAGAAGAGGGATCCCCCTCATTGAAAAATGTGAGAAAATATTGACAATTAATAGCTCTGCCTGAAAACAAGGTTAAATAGATGTCATTGTGATGAATCGTGGGAAAAAGTTCAAAATTATTCAGGGGCGTTTCATGAAAGGACTTGTCGGACATTTTATCCAACAAGTCCCATTTTATCCGACAGTTACCATAGGAACAGTGCCTCTCAGCCAATCAGAATCATGGAAAGATGTCAGATCTGACAACATGTCGGATGAAAATATTGAAGAAACGCTCCCAAGGTTAACACTTTTGTGTTTTATTATGTGCCCCCCCCCCGGCTACGGTTTGAATTACTAAACAATATCTGATTTTGGAAGAAAAAAAATGGTCCCCTTTTAGATATAGCATTATCTATGTCTTGCTTTAAAGTGAAAGTGAGTCACATGAATGCAAGTCATTTATTATTTGAATTCAATACCATTCAAAATAATGATAATCTGCATTATGGTACAGTTTTAATAATATCGTCCCTTCACTCCCTCCCTTATCCCCTGACATACCCCAGGGATTAATGCCAATCTTCTACCCCCATATCGTCGGTGGTCATCCGAACTGTATTATCACATGGGTTTAAACCCATTTCAGAGAAAATCAACTTCAAAGTTTACTATAATTAGTTCCCCAGCCTTACAAGATTTCATTGCGAGAAATGCACATGGTTGGAAAGACCAAGACAATTGCTTGACATTGGTATCTTTATTTTTACACAAAACTAAAGAATCCGAGAAAATATCGCAAAAGAGCTACATGCTTGTAGTTTCGGTCTGAGGGGTTAAGATTTTCCCTGTACAAAAACGCCATAGGGAATACAACAACCCTGACCGCGATTTTAAATGCGCGCGGTCAGTCAAAACGCTGTAACGCTTTTCACATGCAAAAACAGTGCAGCTCCTAGTGCTGATACGATGGTTGGGCTGACTGCGCGCATTGAAATCAAGGTCAGTCAAAACGTCGTATCGCTCTAATATAGTACGTTTCCCATGGAATTTGCGCATTTTAATTTTTACTGAAAATTTGTAAGTCATCACCGTGAAAATACTCATATCTTAGAAGATGAAATAAATTGCTGCCTAGAAATTTAGTTATGAATAGAGTAGGACTTCTACATTCAATTTTATGAAAAAAATGTCAAAATCTCTCTTTTTTTTAAACCAAAATTGACTGATACAACGGTTCGGATGACCGCCGACGATATGATCGAAGCTACTACAAACTCAATTTATCTCCATCCATTTTCAGCTGAATGATCTTTTATTCCAAGTTTGGAAGCCCCTTCCCCCATCTCCCCCATCCAAGCTATGGCAAGCAGGAAAAGATCAGTTGATTTGAAGCCCAACAAGTGACCACTGTCAAAGCCAATTGCCATGTGACAATTATCTCAATGGTTTGACAGGCATAGATAAGATGGCTCCTACACCATAAAAGGCATTGCAAGAAACTTATGTTCAATTCAAAATTGAGAGTACTGGGTTGTTTCTAGAAACTTGGGATCAATTGCAAGTCTATTTTTGGTCCCTAAAATCAATTATATGTCTTGCAGTCTATTGCAAATTAGTGATTGATTGCTAATCTGCTCCTTGAAACAAGAAGTTTAATCTGATTTGCTATTACCTACCGTTGACCTATCAGTTGTAAAACTGCAACAGTATATTTGCAATTGACTGCAAATATTTTCTTGCAACACCCCCTAAGTCACAATAAAAAAACAATTCCTTTGATTTTATACACACTTGATTTGCTTTCAATTGCAACAATCAAATTTCTCGCCATGCCAAATATCAATTAATGTGGGACTCACCTTTGATGAGCAATCAAACCGTTTCTTGCAACGCCCAACAAGTTTACATGAATATCAGAATTAAGAAGCCTATGAGTGAATAAATTCAGGGATATGCTTGTGGCTGATAAGCACCTGATAAATGCTTTGTAGGAAATGGATTTTGTCATTTTTTTTTTAAATTGTACATGGGGCAATGGAAAATCATGAAATGACTCATTTGGATTTGATGTGAAAATCAGATTTAAACTTCTTTTCTTACATGAATTCTATTAAAGTAAGTTTATTCTTCTGTAATCATAATTCACCATCCAAAATGTCATTCTTTCATTTTGTTTCGAACAGCACAAGACGCAGAGCTGGATGGCTGCCGCAATTCACTTGTTTAACACAATATGTAAGACACAGATTGCGATTATTCTCTAATCACTGTACGTTACACTCTTGGAAGACATCCTAAGACTTCAGAACACTTTCCGAAGATAAAAGAAATATTGGCACAATTTCTTGCTTTTTTTCCTCTAAATTAGAGTACTATCAAAATATGACACATATTTTACATAAATACTATGTTAATCATAAACATTGCACATGGTGTAATCTATTAAAGCATAAGATAAAATATGATAAAAGTCGCACAGAGAATGGCTGTCTTCTTTAATAGGCAGTGGGGTTATGACAAAAAATATATTCAATTGAAAGAAAGAAAGAGAGAAATGAGAAGAAAAGCTAAACAGAGAGAGTAGTATTACATAAAGAGTTCAAACTGAGGAAGGAAAGAAAGGAGAGAAAGAAAGAAAAAAATGAAATAGAAAGCGGTCAGAGAAAGAGAGAATACTAGAGAAATGGGGTAGTCATAGCTTCAACATAATGTATACCAGCACCGATATGATTTGGGTTATCAATGTAAAGCTAAATAGAACAGCTTTTTTTGTTTCTTCTTGAGGCCACCACACACCTTATGACTACTCTGCGACCCGATTTTGGAATAAAATGTACTAGAATTTAATGCTTATATTGAGACATGGCAGATCTTACTGTGTAAAGTTCTAACAAATAACTATAAATCTGTGACTCTGATATCCTTATTAGAATAAAAGCAAACTTAATATCTAGTCATAATGACGTCATAGCAATCTATTAATTGGCCTTTACATCAAAATAAAGGCTTGCAATCATCCAAAATTGTTATGTTAGTGTTCTTGCATTTAATTTGAACCTCAAATAAAAAGATAAAATGAGCAAAATTGTTCCAAAATCGGATCTGGACTACCTGTAAGGTGTACGGTGGCCTTTAAGAACCATGAATTTACTGTCAAGATAAATCCCCCAACATGGATGATGTAACAATAAATTGCCATATTAAAATATGTATATAAGGTCTAGTTGTGTACTGTTAACACACACATGAATTCTGGTTGAAAACACATACAGATTTCAGCGTGAAACACTAAGCTAAACTGCAATCAGTGGTTTGATATGAATGGTTAGAGAGAATCTCAATTTTCATCAGGTTATTATTCAGGACTAATTGTCATTTAAGCATGACTGACTGATCTTCATTATGAAGATTGGTGTGTTCTGATCTGTGTCAAAAGAGAGTTTTCGTAATTGCAACAGGGACCGATTCTACAGCATAGTACATGTATTGAAAATGCTGGTCAAATCGCAATGGACAGCCGAGAGGGCTTTGTCGAAAGTTGGTGATCCGGAAGAGCAGATCGTCCCAAGAAAAGGAGCTGACGAAAAACTGCAAATATATCGTTTGTCCAGAGTCATGGACGAAACTGCAGTTTTGATTCACTGATTTGCGACTAACAGCGTGTCTCTACAGAGAATCATTAAATGGTATTACCCGCGTAAGTATTCAGAATTCCAGAAAACTTCCCTGTAGAAACAGACCGATTTAGTTTACTGATAAACCGCATCGTGCAAAATACGGTTCCTCATAACCACCTCTGGGAGGTGGTTATTGCCCTGTTAATCGGATTATTTGCTCTGAAGAAACAGGTCGGTTTAAGGACGATACGGTTTTTCGATACCGGAAAATATATACAGTTTTTCACCATTCTCTGCAGAAACGCGCCAAAAGACTGCTTTGCCATAAAGTGATTTTGAAAATAGATTGTCTTATGTTCCAGAAAGCGTTTGAGTGGTAGTTGCGAAAACTCTCTATTTTATATATAGCTAACCAAAGTCAGAGCTGGATTTTTTCCAACAGAAATCTCAGAAGCATATTTCTCAACTAAAATGCATGTATTCACTTGAAAAGAGTTAAAAACAATGAAACATTTGATAGCTGCTACCAGTGGAAGACATCGGAAATAGCTTTAGGTGAGAATAGATGCAGTAGAAATATGGTAAAGCTGGCAATAACTGGTACTTATTCAGAATTCCTACTGCACTACATCAATTGATAGCTCCTATAGACATGAAGATATATTCTGGTGGCCGGTTTCATAAGGCTGTTTGTAAGTTACGAACATCTTTACGCACAACTCATATCCCTTTCTGCTATTATAAAATACATCCCTATGTAGCTGACTTGGCATTGAGGAAAGTTGTGTGCAACTTCACGAACAGTTTTACGAAACACTACCCAGATACTTCTATGCAAATTTCTCCAAATTGCATCATATACAAGAGAATAGGGTTCTGTTTGTTTAAATATTATTTTCTCTTTTTTTTCTCACTTTCTTCTCTTGTTTTCAACATAGCCTTTCTCCCTATCTCTCTTCTTTCTCTCTCTCCCTTTCTCTGTATTTATCCCCTTGTCTCTCCCTCTCTCTCTCTCTCTCCCTCTCTGTATTTCTCCTTCATTTTCTCTCTCTGTCTTTCATTCTAAACCACTAACATACATTCATACCAATCTGTTCATACAAAGCATACTAAATCAACAATATACTTTCTGAGACAAAAAATACATCTCTGGCAACTATCATAATATAGGCAAATGTACCATACATTTCCGTTTCAAAACCACCGCTGGAAGAAGATTCCAATATCATTCATATACAAGTTTTCTGTTATTAAACTTACATTAAGCTTGAGATGATTTTAATAGATAAATAAAAAAAAAAAGATTGGATCCTAAAATATTATGATAATCAATGAATGTTCGAGACAAGGTCCAGCCTTCAATCTATAAAAGCATGCATGGGAGAATGGCCATGCTGCTTGGACTCAAAGTTCAAAGGTCACATGATATGGCGATTTCTACATCATTAGAAGGAAGCATGGCATATCCCTGACTTGCAAATGGTACCTAATGTTCGGAACCATTCTCACGAAACAAGAACATCATGTGAACCATAGAGGACTTTTCTTCGGTGCGTCACACGAACCGAGGTTCCCTGCTTCGCCGCCTCTGCGTCGTCTGGTCGGGATTTCCGGGGTCCAGTTTCTGGCCACCCTTGGCTTGCTTTTGACTGGTAGCGTCGCCTCCTGGTGACGAGGGCGTGGTCGCACTTGCGCCCTTCCTCTGTGGCTGCTGGTTGGTATAGGCGCTGGGGATGTACCCTCCTGGCTCACCGGACCTCTCCTGTGATGATCCGCCCGACAGCTGCAGGAGAGTTGGTTTGTTTGGTGAGTGGGGTGTTTTGATATGATGACTTTCACCATCACTTCCTGAACCTAAGGGATAGTATTAAAAAATGTATCGTACTAGTAAATTGGTTAATGTACCGTACTAGTAAATTGGTTAATGTACATATATATATATACAATGAAATAACGAAGTATGTCCCCCCTTAATGAAAAGAAAATAACAATCAAAACTAAATGAAGAATAGTAAAAAATTGCTCAATTATTCCACTTTAACTAGATTCGTCTTTAATTCTACAGAAAGTGAAATATTGATTCACAATAAAATTCATACAAAAATTGCGCTCTAGCGCCATATATCAAGCATGTATACGCTGATGAGATGCGTTGCGTAGCAATGGAATCATTATGTTATCATCATGACGTAACTTACATCATAATCTAAAACGCTATGATCAAAAGACGTAATTTATGTCATATTCTATATATTGATATCTCTCATCATTGATTCTAGTGACAGATTCGTGGAACATAAAGTTAAACCCATGGTTTATGCAGATTTCCTATATAAATTTCGCTTATTTACCGCATATATCAAAAATAATCCAATGCTGATGCATATATACTTATGTCACAGTGCGCCAGTTTTAGTCTTTACTTCAAAAGACTTGCCTGACTCTAGCTTTTACTAAGCCCCGGGCAATTGGGCAAGTGCTTATGTAGCACCCTGCTATTATGCAAATGATCTCACCATCCTCATCACTGCTGTGTCCGTTCTTGACAGGTTGGGCGTGTCTGTTCCTTCTCCTCCTGTCCGGATGATCGCCTTGATCCTCGCTGCTCCCGGGTAAGGTGAACCCCATGGAATGTGACGATGATGACGGAGACGGGGTGGCGGTGGAGCTCGTCAGATGGGTTGAGTTGTTTGAACTTTGGTTCAGAGCGTGACCTGAAAAGGGGCAGTGTGGCAATCCAATTAATTAACAATAATAATAATAGCTGGATTTATAAAGCGCTTTTTGCCTGAGGATACAAAGCGCTGCTATGATTACCCTGGCTTTAGCTCGAGCTACCATCACCGGCGCTCAGTGCATGCAAGAAATTACTCCTACCAATTCACCTCACCTGGGTCCAGTGCAGCAGTGTGGATATATTTCTTGCTGAAGGAAAACGCGCCATGGCTAGGATTCGAACCCACGACCCTCTGTTTCAAAGGCGAGAGTCAGAACCACTAGACCACGACGCACCCACAAAATAAAATGGCGCATTTCCTCTGGTCTACAAGCGGTAGGTTATTCTGATCCAATCTAGTATTTGGTATAGCGCCTTTTTTTGGGGGGGGGCAGTTACAAAAGGCTTCAAATATAATCATCAATACGATTTTACTTGTTACTTACCTCTGTGGATATCATTTGGAGAATGAGCCTCATCTCTTTGGAAGTCTTCGACCGGTGTTTCTTGAGGTCCATAGATCTGAAGAAAAACAACATTCAATGCATTATCCAATGCAGGTACACACTTTCATTACGTCAAGATAAATCACATTTTGTTCCTCAAATTGGCAACATTATGTTAATTTATTTTCTATTCATTATTGAAAAAAAAAAAAATACGGATATGGCAGGAATCTCAACGAGTGATAAAGATAAACTTTAGAGAAAAATTGCCAATTTGCAGCTTTAAACAGTGATTGTGTTGTTCCCATGGCATTGCCAACTTAGAGTGTGTAATCATTCCACGAGACAGCTTTTTCTGAGCTCCTTAACATTCCTTCATTTCGAGATACAAGGTTTAAACAGCCCATGGACAAGATTTGTATGTAGAGACAACTTTGCAGGATATCTAAATTTTTTTAATCTACAAGTTTACATTGACAAAAGAGAATTATCATCATTACTTACTGTTACATATAGTTCATGAATAGAATTTGATACTTCACTTTTATCAAAGTCCCCCAACATTGAAGATAGAGCTTCAGATTATTCTTCTTCCATTCCATTTATTGCAATTATTTTGCCATTTCCAAATGACTTGCACATTTTTAATTTCATAAGATTTGTGGAAAATAAGCGAAATGAATGAAAAAAAAATCCTTAAAATAGAAACTCACCTCTGGATATAACGCCATAAGCTCTATCGCCCTCGTGTGGTGGTTCATGTCAATGAGTGCATCCAGTGACGAAGCATTAGCATCTCTGAAACAATGAAACACAAAATACAAAATATTGCAAGAATCTCTAAATACCAAGATCCAAATAGAAATATGTAACACATTCAAAAGAGGAATGAGTACAATATTCGTAGGTAATTTGTCATCAAACTGAAAATAGTACTGTAAAGATATCTTATCTGCAAAGGCCTCCACAAATAAAAAGTTGGTTAAATGCTGCTACGACTAAAACAGCTTCTGTTAGACACACATGTAGCAGGCAAGCCCATTTTGAAAATGGCAATTTCTCACGCATCTGACAGATATACAAGTCTAGTGTTTTATCAACACTGGAGAGAACAATTGTGTTTTAAATGTATTGGCCTACATCATGTGTAAATCAATATATGTTTGATATACAGTTCACACCACATGTGCAGATGGCACTTATGAATATTCACGAAGATCACATTAATGACTATTCAAGAAGATGGCACTAATGAATATTCATGAAGATCACATTAATGACTATTCAAGAAGACGGCATTAATGAATATTCATGAAGATCACATTAATGACTATTCAAGATGGCATTAATGAATATTCATGAAGATGGTATTAATGACTATTAATGAAGATGGCCTTGATGAATATTCATGAAGATGGCATTAATGAATATTCATGAGATGGCATTGACTATTCAAGAAGATACCATTAACAAATATTCATGGAGATGGCATACATGTAAGTGACTATTCAAGAAGAAGGCATCAATTAATATTCATGAAGATGGCATTAATGACTATTCAAGAAGATGGCATTGATGAATATTCAAGCAGATTGCATTAAAGAATATTCATGAAGATCGCATTAAAGACTATTCAAGAAGATGGCATTAACAAATATTCATGAAGTTGGCATAAATGACTATTCAAGA
Organism: Lytechinus variegatus; assembly: GCF_018143015.1. Classification (NCBI taxonomy): domain Eukaryota; kingdom Metazoa; phylum Echinodermata; class Echinoidea; order Temnopleuroida; family Toxopneustidae; genus Lytechinus; species Lytechinus variegatus. The sequence continues at coordinate 31,336,844 of NC_054750.1, forward strand.
AGATGGCATTAATAAATATTTATGAAGATGGCATAAGTGACTATTCAAGAAGATGGCATTAACAAATATTCATGAAGTTGGCATTAATGACTATTCAAGAAGATGGCATTTATGAATATACATGAAGATGGCATGGCTATATGCTGATTAATACATACCTTAGTTTGAGTAGAGTTGGTCCAAAGACGATGCCAAGATTACTACCAGACATGTGATTCAGAGGTTCATCCGATACCCTGTATTCAAAAGTGAAAAGAAACGCATAGAGAGTCAAATCCGGAAAGAAAATAAAAGACAAGTATTCTGCATTATTCAAAAGTATACTTTTTCAAAACTAAGAAACTGTCGTTTACTGATTTTATGAATAAAAACAAACAGCACAAGTCTGAACGATATTGAGTTCTATTTCACTAGTCAAGAAATTTTGAGCAATAGTTTCAATCAAAGTTCAGGATCTACAGCATACGTCACTTGAAAGCTACCTAAGATGGATAAGAGTTATTTAGTTCCATAGAGTCATGGACAGAATACATTAGAATCATTGACAAACCTTTTTAAGTGATACATGAGAACTTTGGCTGTGTTGTGGTGGAGTTGGGGGAGTTTGTTGACGACCTGCTTGAACCTGGCAATGACCTCCGCATCGTCATAGACCACACCCTCCTTCTGAGGGAACTCTTTGGCTGCTGCTATGAAGTCTGGGTAAAGGTTAAAGGTCAACAGTGGTTCGGGGAGCTGTAGGTAAAAATAAGACATTCTTTAATTTATATATATACATATGTTATTCAGTTAGATATGTCGTTGTAATATGATAAGTGCTACATGTATATGAAAGCGGAACATTAGCATGTCGCTAACAGAAGCTCAATTCGAAGAAGCATGTAAGTCCGGCACCCAATAATAAAGGACTTACCTGAAACGATAGGTCGCCATTTTATTTAAATTCAAATAAAACAATTGTAGAGCTCAAAAATAAACCAGCCTTTACAATGTTTCTCTTCTGAGCTTAAAGGCATTAGTTGCAGCAAACAATTATTTCATCTTTTAAATCAAGGATAATTGTCAAAATATTATCATACATCTAGATGTGGTACATTAACGTAAACCTATCTTAGCTCGAAATTGTTCATTCTGATGATCACTAACACAGAAAAGCATATGTGGGACAGTGTATTACTATTGCTTTGAAAAATAATAATAATAATAATACCCAATTTTTATAAAGCGCTTTTCCCAGAATGGCTCAAAGCGCGTTACAGCATATTATTACCCCGGTCATTGGATTCATTTCAATCCCGCACTAAAGTGCACAATTTCCACTCCCTGGGGAGCATTCCTTGCATTCATCGCAGCCACATTATGGCGCTGGCAAAATCAAGCATACAATATCTTTCTCATCCCACCGGGTACCCATTCAGCACCTGGGTCGAGAGTGGCAATGTGTGGATTGACGCCTTGCCAAAGGACGCTAGACCGCGGTAGGATTCGAACACACGATCCTCTCTTTATAAGGCGAGAGTCAGAACCACTACACCACGGCTCTTCCAGACGTTTGATGGAATTCCATTCTTATTTTGCTAATTTCTTGGCAATTACACATTTTCTTCAATAGCTCTTTTGCACATATATTTTTGATTCATTGAATTCTGTTAGAACTCATTTTGAGGTCGTTACAACTGGTATTTATCTTTAAGTAACAAAAACAATAATTATAATATAGGGTATTTATACAGTGCGTATCAAAAAAAGTTTACACTTAGAAAAAACCCTGTAAAGTTATATTTTTGAAATATCCTGAAGATTTTTTCACATTTTAACATTGGTACAGATCCATTTATGCAAATGACGATATAACTGTCAAAAAATATTTCCGCTTGAATGAGCAGCACTTACTTTAGAAAAGTTAGTGAAAAATGATTTGCGCAGAACTTTGTAATAGTTATGCAAATAAAAGTAGACCTTAATCATGGATGAACAAGTAGAATTTAGCTAGTAAGTTGATTTGAAGATATCTTTCAGCTTTTTAAACTTGTTTCCTTGCCCGAAACACTTCCACCCCACTTCCCCACACACCAAGTCCATCGTGACGATATGTGCTTGAAACTGAGCTGTGATTTACATGAAATGGCTACGGCTTGATTTTCATTTTGTTAATCATTCTCATGCTTGGGAATAGTGTGGAGAAACAAGTATTAAATGGAACATGAAATGTAAACACCCTTTAAATGATAAAAACTTAGTGAAAAAAATGCTGGAGATGTCTGATAAAAACTTTTGTTCAGATTCAGGTATGTCCTCAGATCCAGCTGACACAAAAAGGGTAAAGGTTGTGCTTACTAAGTGTTGAAATTTCAATTTGGGTGGCAATATTGTTACAAAATGCTTGAATGTATCCGTTTTATTTAAATTGACTAAAAGTGCAAGGGAAATGTATGAGAAATGTTTCGCAGGGTAAGTTTGATTTCGCGCTTTCCCCTTGACACAGCGTGAAAACGACCATTTCTGCGCAAACAGATTTCTGCGAGCTTTACAAAAATGGACCGTGCTCACTCAAGTGTAATATTCTGTCAAAACTTTTACTTTCATCGGATAAATGAGACCCATACCCAACATTATATATGAAAAAAATTACCCGCATGATGTATATTTTTTAATTCCCAGGGCTTTTTCAAAGTGTAAACTTTTTTTGATACGCACTGTATTGCTCACATATTCACCTTGTTAGGTGCTCAAGGCGCTTCTATATTACCCGGCTAAGCTAGGCGTTCATAGCACACACAGCTTTTTAAGGAATTACTTCCTACCGGCACCCATTTACCTCACCTGGGTTGAGTGCAGCACAAAGGACTATGGATGAGGGATGGACTTTAAATTTTTAAAATCTATTTATGAACTGCCCTGAAGTTATTCATTCACATAGACTTATTAGATGGACCAACTAATAGCTGACATATTTATGTGATTACATATTACTGTATAGAGAGTGGTAAACTGACCTGTCTCAGATAAAGCTTGAGTGTACTGGTAATGAGATGTGGGGGACTCTCCGAGAGGTCAACGAGGTCGGCACCGTTCTCAAAGGTTTGACACAGCTTCTCAACTTTGACCTTTAACCCTGCAACCCTATAGATACCCTGTAAACAGAGGAAAGTTGTATGGAAAGGATTATTAAAAGTAACATAAAAGGAGCATTTCAAAATAAAATGATCATCTCATCTTCAGACAGACACAGAACCGAGGAGCCTGTAAAGTGTCAACTTTTGCCAAATTGTTCCATTTGTCAAGTTTTAATTTGTCCAAAACATTAACTTGTTCCAAAAAGGTCATTGTCCTCTTGGAATATAGTTTTATCATCCAACATATCAAAAACATGATCAATTCATGGACATATGATCAAGAGTAAGAACACACTTCGATTGATCAAACGGCAATGTAGGATTTGGAGGGGTCCAATGTTTGGACACTAAAGGAGATTAAAATCTTTTGCTCTGTAATTTCTAAAAAAAAAATCATGCATTAAATATCAAAAATAATTGTGAGTATTGGTTGACATTACTTTCATTTAATTTATGAAATATTGATCGCAGAGTTCCTGAAATTACAACTTGTCTCAAGATTCAAAGAAGTGAAGTAAGAATTCCAAAATGGGGAGGGGACATGAAAAATAAGATGATTACTTTGTGAAATTGTCTCAAAGACCGATGTCGATGGAAAGCCTTGATTACCAATGCTTAGGACGGACAAGACAGTGATATGCAGCATAGAAGCAAGCAAGAAATAATTGAGAGTAATACACAAATATGAGCTTTTAGAATAAGACCTCAAATGAAATGAAGGACTACCTTGACTTGCAAAGCTTTCTTGTCAATCTCTGAGATGCACTTGGTCACGATGAAGGGCACCTCCCTGCCTGTCGCCCTCAGGTGTTCCGACAAGTTCACCCCGAAGACGTTCATCTTGCCCATGAGCCGCTTGCCACCGCAGTTGATGGCCAGGGACTCCAGGCACTTCTTGTGGCAAGCCAGTCCGCACCGCTCGCATTCCGCCCCGTTGAAGTAGACGTAGCTCTCGCACTCGCGGCACTTCGATGGGGTACGGAGCTTCCTGATCATGTGCGTCAGGGCAGCCTTGGAGAGGGTCAAGTTCTTGAATGCGTTTGGAATCGGTTCAATCAGTCCTAATGAGAATAAAATGGGGTTGGGCCGTTAGTTTGCTTTGTCTGGCTGCTACTTGCTGTTGATTCTCGAACATAATCTAAGTTCAGCGACCCTTAATGACATTTGACCTTGGTCGTGTGACCTGTCAATCGCACAGGATGTTGTTATACTTGATCACTCTTTGTAACACGAATGTATGAGAAAAAGTCAAATAAATATCTTATATTATCTTATATCAAAGTTTCATGAACTGGAACCATAAACTTTTATTTATGATGGCAATTCAACAAATACCCCCAAACATAGGCAAAATTTGTTGACCCCAAATGACCTTTGATAATGTGACCTGAAACTAATGCAGGATGTTCAGTGATACTTGATCACCCTTATTTCAAAGTCTCATGAACTAGGGCCATATACTTTCTAAGTTATGATGACATTTCAAAAGCTTAACATTTGGTTAAGATTTCAAAGATTGCAAGACCAAAAATGTACTGTTTGGTCCACTATTGAGAATAACAGTTGGAGTATCATCTCCAAGTTTAATATCTAATGAATGCACACCCAAAACATTTCATTTGCATTGTTATTTCCTGACATTTTCCACTTTGTATACTGATTTCGACTGGATCGACGATTGGCAAACTTACTGTTGGGTCTGCTGTTGACGACAACAGGTGGGGCGTCGTCCCCTAGCTCATCGCCCGAGGAGAGCGCACCCCCCGTATCCCTGCCGATGACCCTTGGTCCATTCCTAGGACTAGCCGATGGCGATGCTGACTTGGTAGAACTGCCGCTGATACTCTCAGAGTCACTGACAGGATGGGCCTGCCACGCCTGCATCCTCTGAGATTTATCTGCTCGAGAGGCAAAAGGAACCAAGCGAGAAAAGCGATATTTCAAATAAAAGGGCAAAATGTTTGTGACATTTATAGAAATAATCATGCATTACAAGTCTCAAGCCTTAAATTTCAAACACTTTAAGGCAAGGCTACTGTGGTGCAAGGCACATTTCTCCTTCGGAGAGGTATTGTGGCTGTTGAAAGTGGATAGGTCCCCAGACCTTGAACCACAAGGTCAGGGGCTCGATTCCCACCACAGCACCTCGGTCCTTTAGCAAGGCATTCATCTCCATTTTCCACTCTCCACCCTGGTGTAGTTTTGGAAATCGGTCACCGGCAGGAAGTAACTGCCACTGATACTCTCAGATGAGCCTGCCACGCTTTCAATCACTAATAATGATGTTCAAATTTATTTCATGAAACAAATAGTTATTGATTTTCTCTCGAAAATTTGCTCTGAGCCAATACAATGGAAGAAGTTCAGTAGTTTATAAACAAGAAGTCAAGAGAAAAATCAGCATTTGTTTGCTTCATGAAATGCTTGCAATGAAAACGCAAAAGGGAGTGATAAAAGTGAGATTTCCTGTAAAACCAACCTCCCTCAAAGACAGACCATTTCTTTTAGCAGCCCTACAAATTTGGAGCAAGCTTCCCTAAACTCTTGAAGTCTTTGGAACAACAATTCCATGAATTATCAACATACTCATCATCATATTATTATTATCATTAATGTAATCATCATTTATCATTATTGTTCTTATAACTTTTAGTTTGTACTATAAAACAGAAACATGGCCAAGAAGTTCATGAAGATAGCTATACTTCTTAAAAAGACAGAAGTGAATAAGGAGAGGAAACAAGAATAGCTTCATTACCCGATCGTCTTGATCCGGAGTCGGACCTGTTACGAAGGAACATCTTATCATCCTCAAAGCTATCGTACGACTGCGAGCTTGTCTTCCTCTCTCTCTGCAGCGAACTCCTGCAAGGGTGAAAATAATGGGAAAGAAGTTGACTAAAAAAAAACCCTAAAAACAATTTTTGTTGTAAACATGATTTTTTTAAAAAGTACAATGTTCACTGATCACGCATGATAGCATACAAAGAAAATGTAAGAGATGATTAATAATAATACATAACATTTATAAGGTGCGTACTACTGTTATTTCTAAGTGCACTGTGTTCTGTTTATGGTTTGTACTTGGGTAAAAAAAAAAAGGAGCAGGGGATAATGAAACAGGTAATACAACTATTGTAATAATCAAAACTAAAAAACTGGTGTGCACCTCCAATTGACCGGCCCACAACTGTGAATCATCTATTAAACAGGTAGGTTTTGATTAGAGTTTTGAACTGATTCACAGACTTGGCATTATGAATGTAACATGGTAGCTTATTCCAAAGGGAAGGGGCAATTGAAGAAAAAGCGCGGTGACCATATTTTGTAGAGGTTCTCTATTTATATCCCACATCTTCTCTAATAATTAGTTTCCTTCTCAATACCTTTTTTTTTCATTTAATAACTTTTTGGCTAAATTTGCTGCTCAATTCTTCAAGCTACACTGACTGCCTCCTTCAATCCTGAAGATTCTTGCAGTATTGTAGTACCGGGGACCGGCAGGTGCAATACACTGGGTGAACACCCTACCCTTTGACAAATAGTGTATTGGTTTTGATGTGCATAGGTTGTGACTCTCCTATACACGGGACCAACATTTGTGTCCTTTCCGATGGACGGAGTGTTTTCCAACTGCATTCACACCCGCACTGAAGCACGCTAACACACAACGCTAGCACCATTTTTTTTTTGTTAGACGTTTTCTGGCATGCTGCGGGACTCGAATCCACCACGTTGAGATCTACTATCTTATCTGGAACAGGCGCTCTAACCGACTGAGCTCTAATCCACCAATGGAATGGGGTGTTTCATAAAGCTATTTGTAGATCAAGAGTGACTCTTAAGAACGACTGGTGATCCTTTCTTGTGGTAAATAATATTCACCATTATAATGTTCATTGGTGATTATTTCGACCGTAAGAAAGGTTCACCAGTCGTTCTTCAAGTCACTCTAAACTTAGGAACAGCTTTATGAAACATCCACCAGGATTGCACTGGCGGGAAGGATACGGTCAAGATCGGGTTAGGAGTTGACTTACGCATTGTTATACGGCTCAAACACCAGCGGCTCTGTGTCTTGTAATGCATGCCCCGTCATGAACCTCTTGTGATGTTTGACGTAATGGCTGAACTGAAGGCCGGGTTCGTAAGACCGGATCTGCTCACAAAGGGTTTGAAACTGGAACAAACATAAATGAAATATGGATAGCAAAAATCATCATCTAAAGCATAAAAGCAAATAAAGACAACATAATGTTGCACTACTGAAGCAGATTAAAAACAAACATTAAAATTGTTTAGCACATCAATGGATATCAATATATTAACAATTTATCGCAGAATTTCCCACTGGGTCCTCAAATGGGCAATCTCATAAAATGTGTAAGGATTACCTCCTCCATGTGGGCCCTTCCTGCTTTCCAGTTCAAATTGTTTGAAGAGCTTTCATATTATCATGGCTAGAGTATTATTAAGTTTTGAAGCGAGGTTAGAAAGGAGACAAAAATGAGGGTTCGGCATATAAAAAGACTGATTAATATAGAAGTAAATATGAAAATTTAAAAACCTCATATCACAATTTTTTTCCCCATTGGGATTAACCCTATCTAGGCCGGGGTATTTTGGGAGTTCATAAAGCCGGGGGGGGCCTCCCAGGCCCCCCCTTAAGATCTCGGCCGTCGACCGCGTCGAAAATTGGCACGCGGTTTGCCTGGGACATAATCTGCAAGATTGTATAGTAATTTATTTCATGCGAATTGCTATTGAGTGATTATGCTAATTTATGCGTAATTAGTATGCAAAATCATACTTTTACCTCTAACTCCTTGAATAAAGCTCCAAATGTACTAATTTTTGGTATACAAACTCTTTGTGGTGTTTTTAGCAAGTGTAGATGAAAAAAATTGCGATATCAAATCATTTTCTTATGTATTATATTGTTTTTTGCAATTTCTTATGTATTTCCTTGTTTTTTTACCTTTTGTTTTTCATTGTTTTTTTCAATGAAATTTGTTGGGGACTCTTCTATGATCATAAAAAGCATAAAATAAATATATTTAGACCAACAAAACTAAAAATAATCATACATTTATGAATTTTGGTTGAAAACACAATTTGCATTGACTTTGTACACGAAATCACGTTTTGAGCAATTTTTGGTCCGACATGCACTTACATAATGTTGCGTAATTTCGGAACCACGTACCCGGGTAATGCAAAATTGGTCTCAAAAGTTGCGCAAGACTTGAAAGTAAAAAGTCGGTGAGGGGCGCGGTCAAAAAATTTCGCACGGCGAAATTATCGCGCAATTCGTTGAGGGGGGGGGCCTCCGAGGCCCCCCCCCCTAGATAGGGTTAAAGGTAAATGCCAGTTTTGGTAACGATATCAAAATGAGTTCGTACAGAATCCAATGAAATGACCACCAAAGTGTCTGTTTGTATGAATAAAGAATATGTGCCAAAGGATTCTGGAAGAAATTGTGTAATTGCTGAGAAATTAGCAAATAAGCACAGGATTCGGGTCAAGCGTCGGGCACGACATTCAAAGCAATGATAATACACTGTCCCCATGTGCGCTTATCTGTGTTGGTGATATTCAGTGTGAATATTTTTCAGCATAGATTTCAAGATTTCACAAAGTTCAGTTTATGTGACTGTACCAGATCTAGATCCTCGATGTTATACTGACAATTAAGCCTGGTTTTACAGACTTTCTCATGAAATCAGTGTTTATAGCAACTACTGGTATTTCTCTTTAATTGGTGTAATTTCAAATATACACTTCAACTCATGAGAAATCATAATGAAATACCACACAAGTTCAGGCATGTATCTTAATGAATCATGTTAGATGGTATTCAATCAATTTCATTCAAGATTGTTTTTGTGGTGGTGCAAAATATACAGAACAAGTTTTACTTACCTGTATTGGTGCTGGCGCAGATAGTGTGTGTTGCATCTGGAAGTAACTATGTGTCACCTGAAAGAAATACAAATATCCAATCATACCACATTCCATCCATAATAGCAATAATTACATTGTAAAATATATTAAGCGCCATATAAATGTGGCATATTATTATTACTATGTTTTCAATCATTTTCTTGGTGCGTTTTGGATGAATATAATAAGGTTCAGGTACCCCCTCTTGGGTGCCTGGATACTCAAATGCACCATGTAAGTGATCTTTTGCTTTACAATGTTTAACTCGTAAAATAATATCTTATCTTTAGTTTCATTTGTAATTCATGTTCAAATCGGTTTTGCACTGCAAGACGCGGTGTTTTTAATAAAATCTGTTTATCTCATTACTATCTTATTTTTTTAAAATAAATCAATCAACAATTCACACCAAGAAGCCATTATCTGAATACTCTCAGCAACACTGTACTCATACTCAACCATTTCACAATAGAAAATCATTTAATGTCATTAACTTGTTCATGTAACTTTGGAGCATTTTGAGACTTGGCACATCGGTCCGCAATCTGAAACTGGGATTAATTTGAACTCTGGTCTAAAGTCAAGGTTTAACTATGAACAGCCAATTTTCATACAATTCATCAGCTTTTTTCTACACCCAAAACATTGATAACTATCAGGAAGTGATACATGTGTATAAGACAGTTGTTTTCACCACAAAAAATGAGGAAAGACCCCATGAGAAACATACTGCCCAACTTCCAAAAGGAAGCAAGGGACACATCAGTCAAATTTGAGTTACTGTTGTTTCTGAACTGTCCTTTCTACATGTATGTAGCACGTTAAGGCAAAATTTGGGGAAGAAATGATCGTTCTATGGAAAGATATTGGAAGAAAATATGCAGTTAACTTGCATTGACGTCTATGTCAATGACGAACACACAATGCTCATTTACAACAAATGACACTTTTGTAACTTGCTTCCTTTTGCCAAAGTACGGTAGCATACTATGTAAACATAATTGCATTTTTGGCTTCATAGTTAAACTGGACATCAGAATCGGAGTCATATAGTGAGGCGTCCTTGTATCATTGGGGTATGAACACTATAAAAGAAATGTTGCAGATATTTGTCACATCATATGTGAACGGAGCCTTATATAATCTAACATTCAGAGTGACTTACTGCTTTCATGGTCTGGTCGCACATGAAGATGATTTCTCTGAGTTGTACCAACAATTTTTGCTGAAATGGAAACACAGAAACATCAATAAAGTCAGATGCTACTAACAAAAAAAATCCAACGCTTTATAGCAAACAAATTTTCTCTAGTATTACGCAAAAGGCGAAGAGAAAATTTATAATTTATGCTCCTCTTTCTTCTGATGATCATATCCATCACTGTCATAATTTTTGTTTTAAGCTTGTTGTTATCGCTGCATAGAGGGTGTGCAGGGGAATAAAAGACTGACGAGGACAAGTGAAAGGAAATGAGGAAAATATCCTTTTCTTCGAGTATTTTGTAAAAGGCAAAGGGAAAACTTCTAATATGCTCTTTCTTCTGATGACGATCATATTCATCGCTGTCATAAATTTTTGTTTTTGACGTTTGCTGTTGTTATCGCTGCATAGAGGAAGTAAAGGGAAAGAAAAGACTGACAAGAACAAGTGAAAGGAAATAGGGAAAAACACGGTCAATACCTTATTGTAAATGACAAGGAGAAAATATGACCGACAAATAGCAAAAGAAACATGAAAGAAAAGTATATAAAAGAGAGAGTAAAAATCGTAGATTTAAGAACTACAAATGACCTACATGTATGGGGAAGGGAACAGAAAAGTCATCACTGAGATTTTATTTTTTCATCAGATTGATGATTTCCTACACAAGTGATCTCTACCATCTGTAGATGGTTTTGAAATAGAGTGGAAAAGGAAACGGTCATATCCTATCTGAGTGCTGAATGCACAGACTAACCTATGGAAGTGGAAGGTGTGTACTTCATATCAATGAATTGTTTCCTTTTTCCTCTTCTGATATATCGATCTGGGGCCGGTAACACAAAGGTTAGCAATCGATCGTAAATTCTATTTGTACATAATAATCAATACAATCAAGCGTAAAATCGGACCTAAGATCAAGTGATTAGATTTGTGTTACCTGTGCCCTAGTAAAGGTCTGTTAAAAAAACTGATTATCACAGGCAAGTAGCAGGCTACTATTAAAAGCTTCAGAAATGAAGACATTTAATAGGTTAAGACAATTTCTTTCACATAGAGCTAGCCCTGTGATTTGGTTAGAGATGGTCGCAAACCTTGACTCGTAGCATGTCTTGTTGTTTGTTGTTAGTCTCTGCTACGCAGGCTTTATACGTTGTTTCTGCTTCTTGCGCCTGCAAAATATAGAGCGGGGAAAGAAATGAAAACATGGTGTTAACTAGCACGGTAAAAGAAAAATAACCTACTGGTGATATTCCTACAGTATTTATTATATTATACCCATTTTCTACGAGCAGTTTGTTTTTTTATGGTCCTAGCCATATTTTGTACTATTAATTGCATAATTATGTACACTGTATGATTTGTATATACATATATTTATGGTTGAATAGAATGAATTGAACCTATACAAAGTGATCTGAAAATGAATGAGGAGTGTGATAGTTAAAGGACAAGTACACCCCAACAAAAACTTGATTTGAATAAAAAGAGAAAAATTCAACAAGCATAACACTGAAAATTTCATCAAAATCGGATGTAAAATAAGAAAGTTATGACATTTCAAAGTTTCGCTTATTTTTAACAAAACAGTTATATGAACGAGCCAGTTACATCCCAATGAGAGAGTCAATGATGTCACTCACTCACTATTTCTTTTGCTTTTTTATTGTTTGAAATATGAAATATTTTGATTTTCTCGTCATTGTCATGTGAAATGAAGTTTCATTCCTCCCTGAACACGTGGAATTCCATTATTTTAACATTTTGTGCTTCAGGCAAGGAGGTCCTAATCATCAAATTCGTAAAAATTGAAATATTGTATAATTCAAACAATGAAAAACAAAAGAAATAGTGAGTGAGTGACATCATCGACTCTCTCATTTGGATATAACTGGCTCGTTCATATAACTATTTTGTTAAAAATAAGCGAAACTTTGAAATGTCATAACTTTCTTATTTTACATCCGATTTTGATGAAATCTTCAGCATTGTGCTTGTCTGATTTTTCTCTATTGATTCAAATTAACATTTTTCTGAGGTGGACTTGACCTTTAAGATTTGATGCTTGAACACTAAAGCGGTAGTAAGAATATTTCAAGTAATACAACATCTCACTGTTCCTTCGACAAATACAAATACATACATGTATGTTCAAGAGCACTTTCCCTACTTGCCCCTGTACTCTGGAATTCTCTTCCATTAAATATAAGAACTGCACCGTCGTTCCCCACCTTCAAATCAAAAACTTACTTTTTTTTAATGTTTATAATGTTCAATATATCATATTGTTAAATTTTGTAGGCTTTCATTTATTGAATTAGGTACCTTTTATGTATTTATTTAATTTGTTCTAATTTGTATGAAATATTTTAGTTTTAAGGTTTAGGTTTATTGGATGATTCATACAAGGTTCAATCTATAATTTTAGTAATTAAAATTAAATTTCAAATATCAGGCCTATTTCTAACATTATCATTTTCCAAGGCTTCCTTCATCTTCAGCTTCCTTTCTCTTTTGCATTGTGACTTCCTCTGCTAGAGTTCACAAGGGGAGCATTTCATGAAAAAGCATTGTCAGTGATTTCCACTGACTAACCTGCTCTAAGCCAATCAGTTGCAAGGATTTCAGTAACTTATAACAATATCCAGTAAAAGTCACTTATTATTTTCTTTATGAAACGCTCCCCAAAATACCCCTTACACTGTACATGTAAATATTTAGGATGGGATGAAACAAGTCTTACTTTCCCCCAAGGCTTCATCTTCTGTCCTCTTTCTTTTATCTCACTTCACAGAGTGAGTTGCTCGACTAGAATTCATCAACACGCTTTAATCTTTAGAGTAGCTGCTTAAATCATCGTGTTGGAGAGAAGCAATTAACAAGTCTTACCTTCCCCAAGGCTTCGTCTTCTGCCCTCTTTCTTTTATCCAACTTTGGATGGTGAGTTCCTCCACTCGAGTTCATCATTTCGTTCTCTATCTTCGCTGTGGCTTCCTTCGCTCTCTCGTATTCGTGATATCTTGAGTAGTAAAGCTGACGTGACTTCTCGAGGTTCATGCGACATTCAGTCTATGAAGTATAGAAAGAGATCCGTGTACCATTGAGCTATTTCTAATGAATTACTGGAAGAGAATGTCTTGAGTTTAAAACTTACAAATGCACATGCTTATATCTCTGAATGTGTTCAGCAACATGATAAATTTGTAATTTTCTTTTGACTTCTATTAAAGTGACCTTTTATGTTGAACACATTGGTAGTTAACAAGGGCTATATTTCAATTAACATGGTTATTTCAAATGAAAAGAGGGATACATTTAATACCTCATAAAATATTTGTCAAGCACTATATCAAAAGAGGTTATTTTTATAATCACTATCAACATCATCATCATCAATATCATCATCACCATCATTATCATCATCATCAATATCATCATCCTCATCATCATCAATATCATCATCCTCATCATCATCAATATCATCATCATCAATATCATCATCCTCATCATTGGTATTGTTGTTATCACCATTATCCTTGGATTATATTTTCAGAGTTCCAGTCCAAATTTCAGTCATAGTTGATCAGGAAGTTTGATTCATGTAATTCAACAAATGAAACTGTTCTTTATTCTGCCCTCCACTCCCACATACACGCAAAAAAAAACAAATAAGTTTTCATAGCCTTCTTTCTCAGAAAAGGTGAAGAAATGTCTCAAAAAAAAAACAGTTACGTATAATTTTATGAACAATTTCACACACATTTTTCTAAGTAATGAGATACATAGAGCAAACACCAATCTGATACCACATACCATTTCTTTCTTGACCGTATTCCATTGAAGCCTTATTGATTTTCTTTTCTTGTCGTGTTCTGCCCTCCTTGCATCTAATTGCTGATGGTGGAAAAGAAAAGTGAAATGCCCTTCAGACCATTATAATCAATACATTTACAGAGCCTTGTCCTAGCCCCATTTCATTCTTGAGGTAATTTTAAAGAGTTGTTCAAATTACAGCATCATTTTCGTGTTGTGTTTGGATTTGCGAGTTCCAGATGAAAAGCCACATAATAACTTTGTCCTTCCTTTCGTTCTATAAGTTGTTTTGATTGTCAGATCTTGTAGGTATTGATTGGTAATGGTTGGAATGAAAAGAACTACATTGTATGATGGGGGAACAAAGACTACACAGTACAGACTCTGTTTGCAAATGATGATACCTATAAAATTTTAAAAAATAATGGTCAACTCTATTTTGGGTTAAACATGGTAAAAATCAACACCCAAGCAAAATAGCACAAAACTCACTGAAACTTAAATCCTGTTATTTTTGCTACACACCGCTCATCAATATGCCTCTCACTTATATTGTGTTTTTTTAAGGAGTCCTAAAATATATATTAATAATACTCAATATTTGTAACGTGCTTTTCCCAAATGGCCCAAACGCTCACAATTTCAATTAACATATAAAAGATATATTACTCAATTTCCAACGCAAATGTCTACATGTAGTACTATGCCTCTATGTGTAAGTTCCATTAACATTACATTAGGAAAATAAGAAATTCAAGAGAAAAAAATGGTCACATTCCAAGGAAACAGACCACTCAGTTGTTATATATAGACATGTGATCCTTTATATACAGGTTGTTGCTGAAGCAACGCCAACTGTGCTGATATAAGATATCAGAAAAACATTCAAGGTAATTCAAAGAAATTGCAAGAGATCACTTTACCTCAACAAACTTGTGGCCTTGTATGTGAGTGTAGGTAGCCTCGCAGTTTGTGGCGTATTCAATGTCCTGCAATTCAAGAAGACAATAGACCATTTATCACAAACATTGTTATTGAAGAAGTATAAATGCGATCATTTAAAAGAATGAGTCATGCTACAATCAACACTTTCTTTCCTTATACGTGTAACAGATGTGGGGATTTTAGATCATTAAAAAAGTTTTGTATTGTCTTATTCTTTTTTGTTTTCTTTAAGCATACAAAGTACATTACAAAACCTATATAGGATCACATTTCACATGACTCCTCTAAGTGTCAATGAAATCAAAACCAATTCAATAGGAAACAAAATGTTCAAAACACAGTATACTGATAACATTATTTATGAATATACGAAACATCCTATCTTATTAAACTAAATAGGCTGTGTGGCAGTAATCTTGATAGTAATGAATGACATATAGACAGGCAATTCCAGAAGAAAAAAAAAATGTCCAAACCCCATTTTTCTCCATATTTATTTTTATTTCAACTACTCAAGCCATAATATTTTTAGAACATTGTAACTATCCATACTAACTAGTATACAGAATTAAATCATTTACGGAAGGTCCAATATAAAGGGGGTCAGACCTTAATATATGGAATTGCTCAAAATTTAATGAATTTAATTCAATAATTAATATATCAAATCTTACACAGGAGTGAGGACGATATTGATCATAAATTCACTTATCATACATAGGTCTTATTCTTGTTTCTTCTAAACGTATGTTTTTCTCTTTCTGTGGGAGGGTGAGGGGGTCTAGAATACTCACATGTTCTAGTGACATGAGATACGTTGATTGGAAAGGAAGATACGTCTGCAGGGGGGAAAAACATGGAAAGAATCCAATTACGCATCCATTGTCATGTTACCTTGAAAAATTAACATCGTTTAACTGTGACAGTACGGAAGCTACAGCAGTGTACAGTGCATATTGATGGCTTATATACACTGGGGCTCCTCTATTTCTAAGATCTCGATTTAACTAATTTGGTATACATTGTCATTGATGTTTAGTCTACACTTAACTTGGTCTGACACCCACTTAGACTCAGCGGCCCATATTCTTAACTCAGGTCTAAATTCAACCCTGGTTTAAAGATAAATTCCAGTTCTGGTAACGATCTCAAAATGACTTTTTACAGAATCTAATATAATGACCACCCAAGTGTCTGTTTGTATGAATAAAAAATATGTGCCAAAGGATTCTGAAGGAAATTGTGTAATTGCTGAGAAATAAGCAAAACAAGCTAATTCTCATTTAATCTTATTCCAAGATGGCATCATTTCCATCGTGTCTACTGATTATTTTGCACTTTGTCCGATGAAAATTTGATTCATAAAGCATATATAGACCAAGTTGTATTGGACCAAGCGGGTATTAGACAAAATCGGTATACTAGTAGCTTTTTCTGGAAATAAGACAAAATGGTTATGGGCAATATAGTAATTGGCCCAAATGGTTAGAGATGTAGGGTGTGTTCAATGTCAGTTTCAAAAATTAAACGGCAACATGAATCATGATTCAAAACGTGGTTACAAAACATGGATATAGTGAGAAACAAAGGGTTGTTATTTTTCCTTCATTCCTGGTCGTTAAAGTAAACGTCTTTCAAATCATGATTCGGAGGAAAATTTAAACGTCGAAAAAGATGCGTTTGTAAACGCGATCAGCTCAAATTTACGACCTTGAGCATCACGAATGCAACATTTAACACAATTGCGTTTTGAAATGTCTTTAAATTGGCTCTTGCAGTGGAAGCCTACGCTAACAGGTGCCAGAATTGACCTTCCCTGTGATGGGTCAAACTGAGTAATAAAGCTACGCTAACGAAAGCAGGAAATTTAAAGACATCAACATATAAACAGCTTTTATTTTTGACACTGAACGGTGCACTGCTGATCATGTTTGTATAGGTGTTTTGGAATTGAGTTTTCAATCATAATTCATGTTGCTGTTTAAATTTGAAAATCGACATTGAACACACCAGTAGATGAACTAGGATAAGACAACGTGGGGATAAAAGCCAAACAGACATTAGAAACACAGGCATAGACCAGTTCATCCAGTTGGCAATTTATATTCAAAATGACTAATATCTCACCTTCTAGTCTGAGGCAATTAGATCAAAACATCTACATGTATAGCATCATCGCTCTTAGCAACAATGACAGGTGAACAATGTGGCATAAACAATTCAAAAGGCTACAAACATAAATGCAGACGATTGTAGACCAGCATTTTCAATGATAATAAACATGATAAATGGGGGGGGGGCATAGAGTATTTTGTATACAATTATGTAGTACCAGTATGTGCACTTTCTTTTAAAGAGTACACAGACAACAGACACTTACAAATGCTTATATAATGTGAATGAAATACTAAGTTTAAATGTATTTTTCTTAGTCCAAGGATATACACTACCAGTCAGTATTAAACTATAAAAAAAAGAGCAATAGGTTCAGTAAATCTATTGTTCTGTGCTTTTCTAGGGTAATAGTGAGTTAAATGAGTTAAAGAAGTGTGGCTTGAAGTGTATGCAAGATATTAATGGTTTGATTTGATATTTTTGTTGATTTTTTCTAACTTTGTATTGTATTTCAACAAAATTCTGTATAATCATTTCGTCCATTGGGGATCATAACAATTTTAAAATGAATAGATTTTTTCCATTACAATGAGAAACTCCATCAATTGGGAATAAGCGCATATCATAATTCCCTCCCCAAGGGACCACTTAGGCCCAACCCATTATCTCAAACTCAACCTTAAAACTCGATAAATGGCAATAAACTTGACCTTTCAGGCCCTCAAGGAACCACATTCCTAGGTCAAGCAAGGTCATCGTTCAGATCAAGCTATACACCCAATTTGCTGGGAATGTCAACCATTTTGATGGCTTAATTAGGTAATGGTTTGGAATGCGATCCTACAATTAGCATTCATCGTTGTGCATTCATAGGTTCTTGTAGCTGATGAATAGCAGGATTCGAACGAGCAAGGGCTTGAACATTAATTCCATTAAAAAGGGAAAAAAAAAATCAAATGAAAAACCTTTCAATGAAAGAGGAAAACTGTTAAATCAACAATATATTGAAGCAATGGATTAACTTTAAGTCATCAATATCAGCCCTGATATTTAGGAGTTCCTATGGGACTGCTACAGCACATAAACACTCTAAATTTCAAGGATTTGAAATAAAGTCATATCGGCTATGTACAGTGACCAGCTGAACATTAGAATTTTATCAAAAGTTTTAATTTCAGATTTGTTTTCATAGCTAAAAAAAGATTTGTATTTAAATATTTTGAGAATTAAAAGTTAATACTAAAGATTGAAATATCCCAATTTTCACCTAGTCACTATTTACAGCCACTAGAAATTGATAATCCTTCAAATTCAGAGTGTATAGTTTGTAAATGTCATAAATGACAGCATGGACATTCACAATATACACTGAACAATTTTCTTTTGCAGACATTAATATCTCCAATGATTATGAGAAATTCTACTCTTTAAGTCATACCCTCAATCTCATTTAAATCAAGAAATGCAATTTGGAGCAATGTACCCTCTTATTACAGGAGATCTTGAACTTTCTAAAACTTAATTGTTTAAAGATAAATACCGGTTGTGGTAATGATCTCAAAGTGACTTCAAACAGAATCAAATAAAATGACCAGCCAAGTGTTTATATAAATAAAAATTATGTTCCAAATGGCTCTGGAAAAAAAAATGTGCAAGTGCTGAGAAAAGAGCAAAATAATAAGCCCAGAATTCCACAAAATGTCAGGTATTTTCCAAACAATATTAATACACTGTCCCACATATGCATTTTTTGTGTTAGTGATCATCAAAATTATCGGTTTTCAGCTAAGATTTCATGATATATTTCAATCTAACAGAACTAGATCTATGATAATATGGGTGGGATTTGACCTTGATTTTTAAAGACTTTCTCATGAAATAATTGTTAGCTGCAACTACTTTCTTTTACCTTGAAGTCAAACTTAATAGTTTTCTCATAATATCGCTAATGATCCCAGTACTTAATTAACACTGTGTCAATATCAAACGCATCTAATGATGGTTATCCAAACTCATTAAAGGATAGTTGATCAAGAGGTACTAATTGGTATGTAATATAAAATAGTAATGACAGCAATTAGTTCCGCTCAGACTTGATGTCGATATCACAAATGTAAGACACCTTAAAGTTCACACTGAAGAAAAGTTTATTATAAAAATAGCAGGATAAAAAAAGAAAATACTAGTGAAGGTTTGAGGAAAATCCATCAAAGATTAAGAGTTATTAAAAAGTTGATTTTTTTATTTGTGACATCATAGACATTTGGCTGTCCCAAACTTTGTTATTTAACTCTTCGCTCTTTATGCACCTTGAGCACTCTACAGAGTGGATTTGGCGCTCTACAAGTCTCATTATTATTATTATTATACATCATGAAATATAAATTGTATAAATTTCAAACTTTTTAATGGTTCATGATGACAATTTTTTTCCTTTCATGAGTTTGTGTGAAATAATGTATAATTTGATATACTGAAGCTACAATAAAAAACACTAATTTCTTAAGAAAATGATATTCCATCTTTTACTACACATTCATGGGGAAGATGCTTGTATACATGTATGATATCACAAATAAAAAATTATTGTCACTTTTTTAATCTATGATGGATTTTCCTTAACCCTATCTAGGCCGGGGGGGGCCTCGGAGGCCCCCCCCCCTCAACGAATCGCGCGATATTTTCGCCGTGCGAAATTTTTTGACCACCCCGCTCGCTGACTTTTTACTTTCAAGTCTTGCGCAACTTTTGAGACCAATTTTGCATCACCCGGGTACGTGGTTCCGAAATTACGCAACATTATGTAAGTGCATGTCAGACCGAAAATTGCTCAAAAACGTGATTTCGTGTACAAAGTCAATGCAAATTGTGTTGCCAACCAAAATTCATAAATGTATGATTATTTTTAGTTTTTCTAGTCTAAATGTATTCATTTTATGCTTTTTATGATCACAGAAGAGTCCCCAACAAATTTCATTGAAAAAACAATGAAAAACAAAAGGTCAAAAAAACAAAGAAATACATAAGAAATTGCAAAAAACAATATAATACATAAGAAAATGATTTGATATCACAATTTTTTTCATGTACACTTGTTAAGGACACCACAAAGAGTTTCTGTACCAAAAATTAGTACATTTGGAGCTTTATTTAGGGAGTTAGAGGGAAAAGTATGATTTCGCATACTAATTATGCATAAATTAGCATAATCACTTAATAGCGATTCGCATGAAATAAATTACTATACAATCTTGTAGATTATGCCCAAGGCAACCCGCGTGCCAAATTTCGGCGCGATCGCGCGGTCGACGGCCGAGATCTTAGGGGGGGCCTGGGAGGCCCCCCCGGCCATAGGAACTCCCAAAATACCCCAGCCTAGATAGGGTTAAATCTTCACCAAAATCTTTTGTTTTTTTCTGCTATTTCCATCTAAACTTTTTGTCAGGGTGAGCTTCCACTTTAATGGGGCAATTTTCCTTTCGCAGAAAAGGTGAAAATAATCATGGCAATTTTTCAAGTCTATTTTCATTTAGGGTAAAAAGGAATAACCTTCAGATGTTTTACATTGAAAATAGCTGAACTCTTTCAGGCCCAAACATTTGTGGGTATATTATATGATGAAAGGGGGGAAAGGGGGGTGTTAATTTGCCAAATTATCTCAAAAGCCTCCAAAGTCTATCATCTTATATAACCCTCCCCCTTTTTTCACAAAAAAAATTCACAACCTTGATATTTCAGTCTTATTTATACTTCCATTATCACTTTAATGTGCACAGATACTGCCTAGAAATAAAGTTGTAGCTAGATGTCTACATACATAATTGAACAGCATATCTGACATTGATATATCGCTCTCTGAAAGGCCTTATAGTTAAACTTCTCTGCATGGCATTATGGAGCCGATTACCTCCGAGCAAAATTGATGTCATTTCCAAGTTCTCATTAATAAAAGTATTCAATTAAGATCATAGCCTGTCTGTAGTCGGGTGTATGCAGGTGTGCTTTGGAGGTCAAAATGTCATTTGATTAATGGTGATGACAGAAATGTCCATTAACTGTCTGGCAACTGCCTTGATGGTATTAATTGAATTAGGAGCAATAGCGCAGCTGTATATTCATATCCCCGTTCGGGTGTTAAAGCCCCGTATGGTATCTCAAAAGGTTAAAAACTTTCAGAACAGCTCAGAAAAAGCTAGATTTATAGATTTATACATTTATGACATTTAAATATTACATGGGGACTAGAAAGAGTTTTCTAAAGACATTAGGTGACTCATTTTAGACATTATGCTGTTTAAAATTGTAGGCATCTTTTCTATAAAGCCTGTCACTCTAACAACAATTGTTTATTTTTTAAACAAGTTGTTTTAAAAAAGTATTTAAAAGTTTTTTTAAAAATAGTTATCAAGATGACAGGCTTTAAACAATGTGCTTAAAATTTTAAACACCGTTTTTTTGTCCCCTTTTTTATATTGAAGACCTTTTGCTCGTCACATTTTTGGGGTACAATAAATGTGTGGTTGAAATTTTTTTTTTTTGCTTGTCAAAATTTTCCTCCAAAAAATTTGCCCCCCACCCTTTGGAAAATCCTGGATCCGCCCCTGCATGTACATGCAAGAATCAAGCCAAGGACTGTCAATAACTTGACCTCTATGGGGGATTGAATGCTTTCTGACGCAAAAAGCTTAATCTTGCAAAAATTAATTATTCTGTCTGTGTGTTTTTTTACCAAGGATATGAAGAAGTTTACACAAACTACCTCCCTAAAATATACCATATGCATTAAAACAATAAGCATTTCAGTGTCTGATTGATATTTCAAATTCATAATGAGTGCATTTCAACGTATTTCAAACTATGAGGGTAGGCTTTCTGCAAAATCTCTGACGTCACTCAAAATGTGAAATAAAAGATAACTCTTTTAAAAAATGTTTTGTAGGGAATGTTGTTTCTTCGAAACTGTTGGCCTATAAAGATATTATTTTTTGCCTTCAAAACGCAAAAAATCTACATTAAAGTGCCTCTAAAGAACATCATTATAAACATAAAGAATTTAACCTGTGCACGGAAATTATATTAAAATAAAAAAGAGAAACATATACTGCAATGATAAATGCTGTCATTCGGGGGGGGGGGCACAAAACTCAGTGCTGCTTCGGAATTGAAAGAAAAGGAAGCATATCATTAAAGATCCAGTACAAATGTAGATCAAACAGATTCTGTAATTTATCTTTCCTTTTAAGTACCTTGTCTATTTTATCATAAAATCAAGTTCACTGTAAGGTCACAACAACATGTCTACATCATGCACATATGCCAAAGAGTATATTCTTATAATATACTACAAAAATTATGATGTATCAGTTGGTGTTGGAAAGAGTTTTAAAGATTTGCACACTTCAGTAACTTTCTTGAAAAACTCCACAAGTTTGAAATAAAATTCTATTTTATTATTGAGGAATCCATTTGATTACAAGCTTTTAACACTGCATTTCCTTAACCCCATACTATCCTTTTATCCCAGACTATTCTTTACCCCATATCATGAATAATGATGATTTTACTGCACTTTGCTAAAACGTAGTGTGAAACTGGAGTGGGCTAAGCTGAACCCTGAGAAATAGGTGGGGCTAAGACCCACCCCCCCCCCCCTTAGCCCCAGTGTTAAGGAAAACATGTGCAGTGTGAAAAGCATATCATATACTTGTTTCAATAACGTGAAAGAGGGAAGACATTTGTATGTCTAATATAACGTTGGAAATAAAAACTGAAACTTTTGAGCTTGAACTTGAATACTGCTTTGTTTTATTGTATGTTTACATACAAATTATGAAAATACTTACCTGATTTTCTTATTTACGAGATAACTCATACATCTACTTGATTTGCTAGTTCAGCCCTCTGGACTGCCATACCCGAATAGAACTCCCAAGGATTTAAAAAGCGCGAGCGCGCCCTCTCCCGTTCAGGCTTACTACCCATGATCACCGCGCAATTAGCGTCCATCTTCCTCACCTTTCGCAAGCCCATACGTTGAAACATGTTGCTACGCAAGGCGGAGGGTCGGTGGGAGGGTATCAAGTAGATGTATGAGTTATCTCGTAAATAAGAAAATCAGGTAAGTATTTTCATAATTTACTTCAATAACTCCATACATCTACTTGATTTGCTAGACCAGCACGGACTCAAACCGTAGGGAGGCATGTTTTCAATTGTAAGCCTAAGAAAATTTAAAAGAAAAAACAAAAACGAAATTTAGGGAGAGGGGGAAAAAGCCGCAGCTGCTTTAAGCGCCGAAGCAGCAAATCTCGCCTCGCTGGACGGAATGTCCTTCAAGTAGAAAGAAGTGAAGGAGTTAGTTGAGCGCCAAAAGGCGGCCCTCAAAAATGTCGAGAGGAATGCCCTGTATACTCAGGAATACTAAGTATCATGGGCCCTCGGCCTAGTGTCAGGAGAACAACATCACCTGCTGACTAGAGCGTAAGAATCGAAATTTGTTGAAAATTTCAACAAGAATCGTGATCGGAAAACTGAAGCTTTTAAGGCTCAGTAAGTGATCAATCGACCAATCTGAGAAGGCGAGATAAGCCTCCGCGTGGGAGAAAGCGCCCAGAATTCGATATCTGTCTCAAATGCGTGAGGGCAGAAATCTGCAGAATTCTGATAGAGAGCTGTGGTAAAAAGTTACTAGCGGTCCGAAGGGGACCAGGAACGACGGAGAGTAGGGATTTAGGAAGAAAACCACTCGTAAGGCAGACAAGGGTCGAGAAAGCGACTGAGTGCCATCCTGTTAATAAGGAATGCCGCGGACATGTTGCCTATGTAGAATAGAGCAGTCTGGTCAAAATAGCTCAACCGGGCGTGTCAGGGATACAGCGCGGTACACATCACGACAAAAGTGTGTTAGACCGAGTGATCGAGAGAGAACTCAGGATCCCCTTTCTCCCATACTGATTGAAGCACCCATCTGAGGGTGCAGTGCCCGCGGTGGAAGAGGTGGCTTGGCTCAAGCCACCATCGCCGAGAGAGCCCGTGAGGCTAGGCTGCGATGGCTGTCCGCTGGGCGGGGGAATCCCTAGCAGCAGCAAGTGTACGCCAGAGGGAGCTGGCGAAAAAAAATCTGTCACGATATTACGTGTAAACGACCATCAAGAGATGCTCTAAACGAACAGACATCGCCAGATATGATACCTCAACCGTTACATTCCCAACGGAATCGAATGAGGTAGCAACGGCCCTGTCCTATCAAGTTAGGGACGGAAACTGGCTAAGAGTGTCGAAGTCCTCGCTTGAAGAAACAAGCGAAGGAGACTTGAGGAAGTAATCACAAAATTTCCATCAGTCTGCGGTGAGAACCAGTTGTTTATGAAAACAGTCACAAGGCCTGTTTCTCAGGTGATCGTAAGAGCGAGCACCGCCGGCGCCGGTTGCGGCAGCGTGGAACAGTCCGATATCGGTAAGATAAGGAGCTCCAAAAAGCTGCGGGGGGGCGGCAAAAATGACGCCCTAAGCAGCGGGGGATGAGAATCTAAATTTCTAAAAGAAGAACTCCAGTGAAGTAAATCACTTACATGGAGAGGCTCATCCACAGTCGGCCCGAGAGAAGGCGGGTCGTAGTGATCGTGGTTAGGAAGGCATAAGCATACATCCATCCACTGTTACATCATCCTCGGTCGTGCGGTGACCCTGGCCACATGCCTTGCATGGAAGGAGGATGAAAGCAGCATGCGGGGCGACTCGAGTGTGCCGTGAAAAAATTTCTAAGAAAGAAGCCGATTCGACTAACGGGCACGGTAAAGACATCCACCGTAGACCACTCCGCACAAGGAGGGAGCGGCGGAGACGCCCGCAAGATTGACCCACATAGAGGGCAGTCTATAAGATAGACAGTTAGAGCTCGACCGATGGTCTGGCGGTGTACAGTTTGGTGTGAACTCGCCGACCCGGTACGGTGGGTGTGCCCAGAAAGTAGGCATAGAATGCCGACAGAGAATCCTGGGGCTTTACACAAGTTTGAACGCACGTACATAGCCAACAATCTCATGAGATGTACGGCGGTTACTTTCCTCTGAGATGATGTTTACCCAACCGGGAAAGACTCGGGGAACAGCTGTGAATGTCAACAGGAGGGATATCTAGCATATGAAAAGCTGATTCCTTCCACGTATTCGGTGCGGGTGCTGCCGGCGGTGTCCGGGGGGACGACCGGTGATGGCAGCTCGGGCAGGGTTCGTACGAGCCGCCCGAATACGAGACAAATAGGTTAACATAACCATAATGCACCGGGTGGTGAAGGCATAGCGATTATTAAGCACAGGAGAACTTTTAATCGCCGTGACATTCAGATCCGATATACATACTCATAAGCTCGGAGAGCTATGAGATAGTGAGACATACCGCTGAGCGGTGATGGTGCTCATATCAGAGTCGCCCTCTCTTCAGCGGCGATCGCTGGAGAACGGGTGTCTGTACTATAGCCCTGACTCTGGCGTTGCAAGGGTAGGAGCTAAGTAAGACAGGGCACCCTTACTTTCGAATAGAAAGTGAGGTTCAGGCCAGAAAAGCGACGGTCCCGTCGCCTGGGCGGACGGTCCGCGGACGTGATAGGTTGTCCTCTCAAAGCAGCCAAACATTCTCACAAGAGAAGTGCGGCATGCGGTATGTAAGAGATTCATACCTCCAATCTACGGGCCCGCTTAGGGGGAAGAATGGAGAGAGTTACCGCTGAAGGAGTCGTCGCCGTATGTGAGCTTGACGTAGAGGGTGAATTCGGGAGTACCTGCATAATAATCGCCCCCCCCCCCTGCCTCTGCCTTCTCGCTAGCCTCGAGAGGCTTGAAAATTTCGAGACGGCGGCGCCGGAGCCTGGCGCTTCCGGGCAGCAGCAGAGCGGGGGTGGGTTTACACCCACGGAGCTGGCGGCTTCCTCGTCGTAGGAGCCGCCTCGTCTAGAGCGACCCCGTCACTCTCCGAGACCCCCAATTCGGCCGATTGAGCTCGGAGCGCCTGAAGAGGCGGGGCGAGAAAATATGGACTCCCTTGCTTCATCAATACCCCCGCTCGGAGGGTAGATGTGAGGTAGATACTTGTCAAGCAGCGCCTGAGCGCTTACTGAAAAGTCGACCGCGGGATAGGGGTTGTCCTCGTAAAGGGAGTCTCGCTCTATGGACTGAACCAGGAGGTTGTCCAGTAAGCGCCGGGGTGGCCCCGCGTGTCGGCTGGGACACGTGCTCTGAGATCGACGAAAATGCTGGAAAGCACACGCGATCTTGGGGCACCCGGTTAGTCGGTGCACTGGCTGGCGATTTAACAGAATTGCTCGAGGATTTCCCGGGTGTCTGGTGGTTATTGCCCACTTGTCTCGCTTGATGCTCAGGGGCATCAGCGGGGTGAGTAGACGTCGAGGGTGGGGTGAACCCGCACTACTCGAAAGCAGAATGTAGCAGCATGAATAGCTGTGACATCTGACCACCGACACAAGGGTCTGAAGGAGGGACGCCCATGGCAACAGGGCTGGCCGACCTCACCTTCGACCTCTTCTTCTTCGCGGCCTCCGCCGGTGTGGCCGGGGCAGAAGAAGGCACAAGAGGCACGGGTGATTTCTTACGATTTGCCGCCCCTGGCAGGGCGGCCGTCAACAACGAAACTTCACCCGAATCTGACGGGGTCAGATTGTGGTCACAGTCTGATGTGTGACGCCTCTCGCGGTAGCAGAATGTAGTAGCATGAATAGCTGTAACATCTGACCACCGACACAAGGGTCTGAAGGAGGAACGCCCATGGCAGCAGGGCTGGCCAACCTCTCCTTCGACCTCTTCTTCTTCTTCTCTTTCTGCGGGCTCCGCCGGCGTGGCCGGGGCAGAAGAAGGCATGAGAGGCACGGGTGATTTCTTACGATTTGCCGCCCCTGGCAGGGCGGCCGCCGACAATGAAACTTCACCCGAATCTGACGGGGTCAGATTGTGGTCACAGCCCGATGTGTGACGCCTCTCGCGGTAGCAGAATATAGCAGCATAACATGTATGACTGTAACATCTGGCCACCGATAAGAGGGTCTGAAGGAGGAATGCCCATGGCAACAGGGCTGGCCGACCTCTCCTTCGACCTCTTCTTCTTCTTCTTATTTTGCGGGCTCCGCCGGCGTGGCCGGAGCAGAAGAAGGCACAAGAGGCACGGGTGATCTCTTACGATTTGCCGCCCCTGGCAGGGCGGCCGCCAACAACGAAACTTCACCCGAATCTGACGGGGTCAGATTGTGGTCACGATCAGATTGTGGTTACAGTCTGTGTGACGCCTCTCGCGGTCAGGGGCTGGGCGATCTCTCCCGATGCTGTCAACGGAGGACGACTTATACGGCAGAGATCCTGACCTGTGCCGGGGGGAGAGAACCGCACTCTCCCTCCGGACTTCTGGTGACCCGGTAGCCGGTGGGTCGCATAGCCCTATGGGTGCTGCGGCGGCAGGACCTAGTTTAGGCTTGGAAGCCTTGGCTACCACTTTTTCCTTTGTCCGAGACCGTGGCACCACAGTCTCGGCCTTCCTTCTCTTAGCATCCGACCGCAAATTCGGAATGCTGATCGACGCACCCTCATACTCACCGCCGCTGGGCGCTCACCGCGGCGTCCCTCCTGCTCGCCTGGAGGCGGCCGACTTCTGTAACTTGCAATCGGGACGGTCCCCGTGGAGGGCACCAGGTCCTCTGGGGCTGTGTTAGTCCCATTCAAAGATACCTCTCTCTACCCTGAAAAAGGAAAAACAAGAATTTTTCTTTTTCTTTTTTTTTTACAAAGATCTCGCTTAGATTAAAAGTGGAGACCGGAGTGGTCTTTCCCTCCTCCTAAAAGGAGTTTGTTTGAGCAAACAGAACAAAACAAGAGGGGAGGGGTAGGGAGGAAGAAGAACCTAAGAATAGTTTAGGTATCTGCCTGTAAGAAAATAAAAAGGAGGTCGGAGACTTTGAAAAAAGAAACTCCTACAAGGTTCCCCTACTATATTCTCTTTTTTGTGCCCGAAGGAAAAATTCGAAACAAAAATTCAAAAATGAATGCAAGTTCAGAAGAGAACGAAGTTTCCACCTGCGAAGAAACACAAAAACAAGCATTTCAGAGCAGGAAGAAAAGGGATTGAGAGACAAATAATTCCAGATAAGGGAAATTTTACGATAATTTCCAAGAGGAAAAAAAAAAGTAACCTCCTGTGGAAAGGTAAAGAAATTCAGAACAGGAGGAAGGAGGAACGTCTCTAGTAACGATTCCAAGAGGAAGAACGACACAGTAAATCCTCAAAGGGAATCGTAGAGCCCGCCTGTCGAAATAAAAAAATATATAAGACTAGGAGGGAAGAGGGAATTGAACGAAGAAAACAATTCCGGGACAGGTCAAAAAAATTTCTAACAGGAAGGAGACCCCACCTGTAAAGAACAAATTTTTTTTTTTTTTTTTTTTTTTTTTTTTTTTTTTTTTAGGGGGGATTGAATAACCAAACAATCATCAGGTATAATTGCGTAAGCCGAATTAAACAATCCCCGAAGCGTCTGTGAATAAAATATTAATCAAGAATTTTATTCAGAACAGAAAGGAAAAGGAATTGAGCTTTAGGATCCGCCTGTGAATAAAATATCAATCAAGAAATTTATTCAGAACAGAAGGAAAAAGGAATTGAGCTTTAAGATCCGCCTGTGAATAAAATATCAATTAAGAAATTTATTCAGAACAGAAAGGAAAGAGAATTGAAGAATTAATCAATCAATAATCAATCGAAAATCTTAATAAATCAATTCCAGAAAGCAAGGAAGGAACAGAGTTGAAGATCCCAACCTGCAAAAAGAAATAACAATAACACCCTCGACAACAAAGTGTAGAGGCTGTCTAGAATTTAATTCAAAAACGGCACCAAAAGCCACCACGCTTTGAACGTGAAGAACAATAACCATGACAGGTGGTGAAGGCTTGCTGCCACGTAGGCAGGCCAAGCCCGGTGCCTCGCGAACGCGCTAGCGATGCGGCGCGACGAGAACTCAAACGTTAGAAAAACAATTTAAGTGTCACCAAAAACACGTCTAAAAAGTCACGCCAAGTGTAAATTCTGAACACAATCTTACACACAAATGGAAAGATTGAAATTAAAAGGGAGAATGCACCACAGATAAGCGAAAATAATATACCAAAGCTCAAAAAGATTTGAGCTCTTAGGAGACTTATCTGAGCACGTCTTGACAGGTGGCTTGCCGAAAGCAAAAGAGGAAGATGGACGCTAATTGCGCGGTGATCATGGGTAGTAAGCCTGAACGGGAGAGGGCGCGCTCGCGCTTTTTAAATCCTTGGGAGTTCTATTCGGGTATGGCAGTCCAGAGGGCTGAACTAGCAAATCAAGTAGATGTATGGAGTTATTGAAGTAAATTTTGATGGCTACAAATATCCTGAAACTGTAAATCAATATCTAATCAAATCTTACCTCTTCTCTGAGTATTGGACGAGTTGTAGCAGCGAGTTTTGACAGACTTCTTGCAAACTCCATCTCTGTAAAAAAAAAAAAGAATTATACAAGCAATATGTCAATTAATTTCAATTGTGCTCATACAGGTCAACTTGCAAAAGTCAACCTTTCATAAGTCGAATATACACCAAAGATTTTTTTTTAGCCAGATTCTGGAAAAAAAAATGTGTTATACAAATACTTCTAAAAGTTTCTTTTTTGTAAAACCAATATCTGTGGATCAATATATTTTACTACGCAAAGTTATCTGTATAAAATGAAATATAAAATATATATAGGCTACAGACAATTTTAAGTATTCTGGTTGAAAATCTATGCTTTTATTCTTTTTTCAATCTCAGCAAACAAGCTTAGAAAATAAAACATTATTTGCACAATTTCCATTAATCCCTGGTTGTCAGGAGACACCTTATACAAAATTAACTTTTTAAAATTTCCTAGATTTGTCTGTAATTTTCTCTGAAAGGTGAATGTTAACATCGGCAGCTCTGCTTTAAAGTATCCAAATTTGTTGTGCTTTTATTAACAGTAAAAACAATTATGTGCTGACATGACAAACTCACCAAGATGGACTCTCTTCTCTACATACAGGATGACATCTTTGGCATATTTAGACCAGGCCTTAGCTCGTTCCAGGGCGAGGTCTACTCCTGCTTCTAGGTTCATCAACCACGCGTCAATCTCTTCTGAATTCAATTGACCTAATACATACAGAATAACAACAAGAAAGTTCTTGGTATTTGGACCAAAGTATACAAGATAACACCTTTGGCATATTTAGACCAGGCCTTGGCTCATCCCAGCGCCATGTCTACTATGGCGTCTAGGTTCATCAACCATCCATCAATCTCCTCTGAATTTTACTTGATACTTGATGTAGTAATCCCTTTGGCAGTTCATACAGAAGCTATACTGGGATGGTATTTAGCTGACCTAGAACAGAATACATTTGGACCACAATTTATAAGTATGACTTTCTTTTTTGGGGGTGGGGCATTATCAAAGGGACTACATATACATGGAATAAAGAATGCTCTTTTGTGAATGTTGATACAGCATGATCATAGTCACCTCCTAAACATGCCCCCCCCCTCGCATTTATTTTCACACATATCAGGGTGCTACATAACTTTTTAAAAGCACTTGCCCAGTCGGGCAAGTAGATTTTTAAATAGTTGGAATATACTTGCCCTATAAAATACTACTTCACTTGCCCCCAAAAATCCTTGAAAAAAAGTTTTACCTCTTCAAAGGAAAGTTTTGAGATTTTATAAACCATTGACCTTTCTCTCTTTTGACATGAACTGGGGCCTGTTGCAGAAAGATCAAACGCAAGTCCCAAATGCGCGCTGTTGATTGGTTGAAAATCAAGTCGCGCATGATTTTTAGAGTTGCGATCGATTGCAACTCTTTCTGCAACGGGCCCCAGATCAACCAGATTATTGCATTTCTTTTTCCAAAGTGATTTTATCTTGCCTGCCATGACCAGAATTACAGTCAATATCATATATCGACCCTAATCTTGGTCATTCTATTGTGAGGATTTTGCTTGCCCAATTAGGGCATTTGGTCATTATTTCAAAACACTTGCCCGACTCTAACTTTCACTTGCCCCGGGCAATCGGGCAAGTGCTTATGTAGCACCCTGCATATATTCCTATTGAACAAGAGATTTCCCTTGAAGTCTATGCAACAATGGGAAGAACCGATCACTCCCGCTGTGACTCTCAACACAGCATATCAGCAGCGGACCTTCCCCTTCAACCGGCCTGCATACCAGGGCCCCGTCTCACAAAGAGTTGCGATTGATCCGATCCACCACAACTATGGAAAGCCAGAAACGTCAACATCTAAAATGCATGTTTGCTCCAAAAAAAATTTCTAGATATGTTTCATATTCACAGGTTCATTGTACTCTTGACAATTCAGTGTGCTTCTCTTTGTTATACAAAGGACATTTTCACATTAAAAATTATGACATTGATGCATTTCCATACAGTTGTAGTTGATTGCATCAATCGCAATTCTTTGTAAGACCAAACCTAAAACACTTCATATAGACATTCATACATTGTTGACATATCATGTCTAGAGGTAATCATGAGGCGGAGAGTTCAAAGACAACAAGGGCGTCATGATAGTCCAGATTGGACCTTGTTGTTTGGAAGTGCCCTTTCCCAAAAGCTAACATAGAGGGCACATGTCTCCCAATCTCTAATCAGCGCCAATCTGCTCATCTTGACTCCCCAACAGATGAGTAGATTTGCGCTGATTAGAGATTGGGAGACATGTGCCCTCTATGTTAGCTTTTGGGAAAGGGCACTTCCAAACAACAAGGTCCAATCTGGACTAGCGTCATGAAGGCCTTGGAACTTGGAAGCATAAACTGTATGCACTATTAAGAAAACAGACTGGGGTGGATGCACTAGAGGAAGTGCAAGAGCATCTTCCACCCAAAATTAAAACACAAACATCAATATTATAAATAAACAAAGTTGGAAAGAAGAAAACCCTTGGCTTCTTTTCTTATTACATTCTACGCTTGGTCTTCCATGAGAAATCTTGAACAAAGCTCGCATTGTCAAAAGAAAGGTGTCTCTAGAATCAACAAATGAATGTTTTACCCCATTTAATACTATAAGATTTGTATTAACAGCATTATAGGCCATATTGGACATGTATAATGGGGGGGGGGTGGTGCCTATTTCTAACATGTATTTCATTCAACAGTAGATTTAACTGATCCACTATCAATTATGTTTCATTTCTGTTAAATTCTACAATTATATATCACTCAATTCATTGGCAATGGCCTAAACCCACAGTATAAAGCCTATATACTCCAAACATCTGCTTTTCTATTTTGCTTAAAATAATTAAACAAACTGTGGCTGGTCTAGCACCATGAGCATTCCTAAGGGTGTAAATGATATTAACATTTTGTTTTCAAGAAAACACAAAACAAATCTGATGCAAAGAGACTTTAATTCTCTGATCTTCAATAGGTACACTACAAACCTACATGGCAAGAGACTGTATAACTCACTAGTAAGTGCGACCTAATAGAGACATACATTGTCTAATGAATTAACTCATCTTTCAATCCCTGTCTTAGATACTCAACGATTAAAGCAAGAGAATGAACCTCATTATATGTGGCATATCGATAACTCACAACATCAACAGACAAGCGTAACGAATCTATCTGTTCACACCATCAAAGACAAGCACGCTATCTATATGCTAGACATCTATGTGTGTAAAGAGCCCTTTGAAAAGGACTTGGGCTTGGTATGTCTGGCATCTCAGCTATTTCCCTTCTCCAATGATTGTGCATGAACTCTTCTGACATTGAACCCCAGTCACACGGGCGCTTCCAACTCCTAACCGACCGATGGAATGCCATTGGTAACAATGTAAAAGGTTTGGTCAGGATGAGTTTGTTTTCGTCGGTGTGACTGCAGTGCTTACCACAATATTAAGCTTTTGAAAGTCCTTGCAGAGTTCTGTATCTACATGCTACTCAATGGCGCTATACATTTAACAGGGATGCCGTGGATCAGTGGGTGAGACCCCAAACTGTGAACAAGGTCTAGGGTTCAAACCCCCTCGGCTATTTGCCTTCATGCCATCATCATGTCCGAACACTAATGACAGGAAAGAGTCCAAGGCACTTTGAAAGTTCTTTGCCGAGTCTTGATGGCTCCATAAACCAGTTCATGGTGTACATGCAGTACAAAGCAGGGGTGTTGTGGATCAGTGGATAAGACCCCAAACTGTGAAAAAGGTCGAGGGTTCAAATCCCAATGCAGCCAGGTTGGCAATATCCTCAAAAGCTTAGGTACCCCCCCTCCTCCAGGTAAGAAATCCCAGGAAAAACCTATTCTGGGAAAAAAGACGTATGGGGTGGTTGGTACAGAGAAATGCAAGAGTATGCTTGAGAAACACATGGACAATACCTGATTTAAAAAAATTCAAGAAGTATCTTTCTTTTCTGCATTTCCAAATATTTCCCATTTTCCTTGAAAATTATCAAGGTAGTATTTACTGGTATTTAGTTTTTTACCACCAGTAGTAGTTCCCACTCCAGCCAAGCCTGATTGCAGCAGGAAGGTATGGTAGGGGGTCCTAAAACCACTGATTGTGCATGCAAGTTCAATGGGAAAAATAATGTGCACTCAAGTGTGTGTGACGAACAATTGCTATTCAATTTTTCTAAAGAGGCTGCAATAAATCATTAAATGCATAGAAAATCTACAGCTGTTCACTCAATTTCATATTTTCCTATAATAACATGAACATATTTTAGAAATTGAGGCACAGGAAATACTATCATACTAGCATGATAATTTGAGTGCATAGCTTCAGGACCCCTTCTACATCGGGCAAAGAAATCAAGAGTTGTTCAAAAACAAGGAGGGATTTTCGTTTTAATAGTGAGCTTTGTGATATTCCCTTCTTGGTCCATGATGTTTAGAATATCTATGACAAATTAGGATTATAAAACAATCCTTGCAAATATTAGAATTGTTATAGTTTTTATCATTTGTAAACAAAGTGCATTGCTTTATAGGTTCCCTATCATACTTAGACAAAATCTTTATACATCTTTATACTGTATGTCCCTCTTCACCCAGAATGGTGAATTGCATTGGGTAAAAACTGGTGATGCAGTTTGCCTGCCATTAGGTGGTGCTGCAACAGCCCGAGTTTGCTCAATCTCGAGATTTTAGCCTGATTTTAGCCCTCTTCACGATTAATCTCCAGATTCAAGAAACCCTGCCTCCACCATCGCAAGAGCGATTCCTGCTCGAGCGAGGCATCACTGCATTGTGGTCTGACGCCGGGAATAAATAATCCTGTTTGCATAAGCAACTGCGAATTAGCGGGATAATTCGTAAAATAACACACTTTTTTGCAAATAATCCCAGTTGACTTGGGATTGCAATCTCAAGATTTATAATTGCGTCTCCATTGCAAATAATCTCGAGATTGTTCAGATCGGGATAATTTGCCGGTTCAGAAATAGCGCGCTAATTTGAAAACTCGGGATGGTGCAGACGGCCCTACTAAGAGCATTTCATAGCAGCAGCTGACTGGAATACTCCCAAGGGAGCGGAGTGTGTAATGATGCCACAATCTTTACAAAAGCAATAAAAAGAA
Source organism: Lytechinus variegatus (assembly GCF_018143015.1). NCBI lineage: Eukaryota > Metazoa > Echinodermata > Echinoidea > Temnopleuroida > Toxopneustidae > Lytechinus > Lytechinus variegatus. The sequence goes on from NC_054750.1 coordinate 31,371,635, forward strand.
CTTTCGGTAGTCCAATTTCATTTTGTGGTCAGGTTTCTATTGGAAGGAAATTCAAGAAATAGCCCATCCTATGTAAAGCGAGAGTTCATCTCCCTTGTATCTGCAATCTCCACACATGACCATAACCCCATTTTCATTATTCATATGCACTTTGGATGCACATTCGATCAGATATTTGTTTATTGTGTTAACCCCATGCAATATACAAACATAGCAGCCATCAGATTAAAATCTGTATATAGCATGGAGCTCTCAAAAGGTCATCGCAATCATTGATGCATGTGCTTTGTTTTCCCCATGGGAGATTGGGATATCAAGTTCAATAATCTTTTTATCTCATGCTAAAATTCAAACAAGATTAAATATGATGGTTGATATTGCAGACAGGGTTAAACATGAATTTCATATTCCTTTATCAGTGGCAGATATGAACCTGTCATTTATATTCACAAAAGGCTGTTATTTCACATGTTGTATAACATAAGGCCAGCTGATATTATTACAAATAACACAAAATTGCAAAAGGGAAATTTAATAATTCATTTGGACACTGCTAAATTTTAAGGTAAAAACCAGTAGTTGCAGCAAACAATTTTTCATGAGAAAGTCTTTTAAATCAAGGTTAATTGTCAAAATATTATCAAACATCTATTTCTGGTTTATTGATGTAAATTTATCTTTGTAAAATCATGAAATCTTATCCCCAAAAATCGATAATTCTGATGATCACTTACACTATCTACACAGAAAAGCATATGTGGGACAGTGTACCAATATTGCTACAAAAAATACGCAACATTTGATGTTATTTTGCTCATTTCTCAGCAATTACGCATTTTCTTCCAGAGATATTTGGCACATATTTTTATTCATTCATACAAACACTTTGATGGTAATTTCACAAGATTCTGTTCAAACTATTTTGAGATTGTTATCACTACTGGTATTTATCTTTAACTTCTTGTAAGCATCAAGAATAAATGCAAAGAAGAATATAAACGATTTGAAGAATTCAGATTTACAAAGAAGTGGAAATTTCCCAGAAAAACAGGAGTCTCAGTGCAATCTTAAAAAAAATGAAGGTATTTTACGTCGTCTTCGCCGTTTGAAAATTCTGGTAACCTTAAGACACCACATCCTAGTTCAATGCCAATGTCAGAATACTTAAGGAAATGAATATCAACTTACTTCCTTCTCTGACATCGCTGGCTGTATCTGATTTGGTATAGGCTGGTCCGATGTAGTCTGGATTACTGTTCAGTGATACCAAGCTCTCACATGACTAGGAAAAAATGAAGATATAAATGAGTTTAAAGTAACTAATCAAGAATCAAAGACATCGCTGGCTGTATCTGATTTGGTATAGGCTGGTCCGAAGTAGTTAGGATTACTGTTCAGTGATACCAAGCTCTCACATGACTGGGAGAAATATAAACACATAAATGAGATTAAAGTAACTAATCAAGAATCAAAGACATCGCTAGCTGTATCTGATTTGGTATAGGCTGGTCCGAAGTATTTAGGATTACTGTTCAGTGATACCAAGCTCTCACATGACTGGGAAAAAAAATGAAGACATAAATGAGTATAAAGTAACTAATCAAGAATCAAAGACATCGCTAGCTGTATCTGATTTGGTATAGGCTAGTCCGATGTTTTCAGGAATACTGTTCAGTGATACCAAGCTCTCATATGATTGAAAAACAAAAACAAAAAACATAAACACAAGAATGAGATTAAAGCATCAATTGATCAACAATCAAATAGATATTACTGAATTGTAGCAAATTCATATCATGTTCACAGCTGTAGATTGCTCAATACATGTAGCAATGATTTATATGAACATTTTACACACTATATATGCAATTCTCTGCAATTGTCTTCAAAGAGAGAAAATAACAATATCAAGCATATTTCTATGTTTTCTCATTTTTTTTTTGTTTACAAAGATATATGTCAGGAAGTGGACAAATTCTGAGGTTGTGAAGTCCTGAAACTTGTGACAATATTTTTTTAAAGGAGAAAAAGACAGCTGATGCTAGACTTAATTTGTCATGCATGTCAAAGGAGCTGAACGAATGCATTAAGAATGTGGCACATTAAAGATCTCAATTTCCACATCATGCTTTATAATAATACCCCAAAGCTAAATTCAAAAAAGAAGAATAACACCTTTTAAATTTGTTTCCGTTCAATGTACAGCTGAGGTCATATGATCAGTGAAGGAGAATGAATCCCTTGAGTTTTAAATGTAGATTCGGTCCATTTCAAGCTTTACTCACAAAATGGATACTATTGAGAATATTTCTGAGAACCTATCAAAATGCTTCTTAATTTAATAGAAATATCAGGTTTATAGCAAGTTTTAAAACAAATCCAATGGAGGTGAATAGTACTTCATAATAAAGCTACATGCATCTAAGCCATCATTAAAACAGGCAGAGTGATTTGCTAGTGACATTTGCTGGTAAATTGCCGATTCGTCCACTCACCACACGGTCTACCTTCATTAAGTCTAATGCCATTACATCCATCAACATTTCGTCTAACAACCATTTGGTCAAATAACCATTTGGTCCAATCATCCCTTTGTCTAATCACCAGTTGGTCTATGAACATTTTGTATCATAACCAGTTGGTCTAATACTCATTTTATTTTCATTCATTTCGCCTAATTAATACTTAGTCCAATTAGACGAAATGGAATAAATAGCTGTTATCAGACGAAATGGTGAGTGGATGAAATGGTAATTAGACCATGTGGATATTGGAGGAACTAATGGTAGACCAAATGATAGTAGACGAGTTGGCAATTGGACCAATTGGCATTGGACAAATGAACATAAACCCATTTGCTATTACCTTAGAAGCCGGATATCCTAGATGTAACGTAGCCTGCTCAGTATCGCCCATCAGATACTCGGTAACACTGTTACTGAACGCTTGTGCCAAGGCATCAATTGCCTCAAAGAAATGTCCTTTGTCTTTCTCTTCATTATTGCTTGTCAGACCTGAATTAAAACAAGAAAAAATTGTTATATTTCATCAGACTGAAGACTACATGAACAGTTATATTCAGGAAAATCATTTTAGATCATAAAAACATGTACAGGGCAAATGGATATTTTAGTGGGAGCCAGCTATGTTCACTTATTTATTAAAAAAAGTCCCTCTGAGAATCAGGGAAATTCAACAACACTATTTACAATATTGATTTTTTTTTCTAAATTACGTTTTTAAATGCAAATGAGGGTTGTTTGCGCTATTGTATTGATTAAAAAAATCATGAAGAAAAGACAGATATATACCTTTGATTTGGGCTATGAGTACAACAGCTGCTGTGTGTATATCGGTTGATTTGAGAGCAGTATACTTGTCCAGGATACCTCGCAGGATGTTGAGAAGATCTCGTAGCCTCTCGTGGGCAGCCACTCGGATGGTCTCGGTTCGTTCTGCAAAAATACAATACATAAAGTCAGTTTAATGTTGAGGTATCAAGATGCATGAGGAACATTTCAGAGTTTTGTTAGTGATCATTGACTGACTTATTTGCCTTCAGCCAATCAGATGCAATGATCACAGTAGCTTATAACATCTGTTGATGAAAATCACTGACAAGAATCCTCATGAAACACTCTCCTATGTTTAAAAGTTGATCACATATTGATGTTTGGAAAAATAGATTAAAGTAAGAACACATCTATAGATATTTTCCATTCATATGGTGTTACAGCTATGGGAACGTGTAGGCTTAAGGCCACCGCACACCTTACGAACACTCCATGATCCGATTTTGGAACAAATGGCATTTTGTTCATTTTCTGAAGATGTGAATGAAAAGTATCTTTTTATAATAGGTTCAAATTATCTGAAAGAATACTAATATAACAATTTCGGACGATTGCAAGTCTTTTTTTCGTGGAGTAAAAGAAAAATTGGTTTCGAATCGTAGCCAATCGTATTATTGCTATGACATCATTACAATTAGACATTAAATTTACTTTTATTCTAATAAGGATGATAGCATAGTTACAGATTTGAACACAGGTATTTGTACGAAGATTTGGAACATGACACAGTAAGATATTCCATGTTTCAATATACTACGTGTCAATTTCAAATCAGGTCGCAGACCAATCGTAAGGTGTGCAGTGTGGCGTAAGGGCGTAAAGCATAAATGTAATGATTTTTACATGGTAGCCATTTTCTTAACCTGTGCGAAGTGCAGCAGAGTCTGGATGAATTTCTTGCTGATGAAACTATACTGCTCTGAGTGGGATTTGAACCCATAACCCTCTGACTGAAAGGAGTAAGAACAATTACATGGGTCAGGGGACTGTTTACAATTATCACAAAGCACCCTCTCTCAACCTGGTAATTCATCATAAATGCTACGAGAGCCGGAAGCAGCAGCTTACCTATAAAGACGCTGCTAAAGTATATCATCATTAACATAAGTTCATAAATTGTCACCTCATTGCCCAGCATAGCAGTGAGGTACAATAAAAAAAAAAGAAATCCTGAAATGTTATCACTGATACATAGTTTAACTTTTTAGTGCATAGCGTGAATAATTAGTTCACATCAACAGGCAGCTAGTTCAAGGGTTACCGGTATTTAAAATACAAATTCGATTATGGGCTTTGCTCTTTCTCATATGTACATACACCATGTACCCAAATAACTAATGAAAAGCAAGAACTCAAAATAATAAATTGAAACTGTTCCTTCTGGCAAAGCATACTATCCCAAGACTTGGATGTATGTACACCACAGCCCTGGTAAGGCTAATACAACATGAATAACAAACTCTTTGACTGACCGAACTCATCAAACCCTCAAGGTAGCTTCAACAAAAGGAGAGCCATTTATTCTATTAGCTAATCACACAAGACACCTTTATGTGGTGACAGCGTCTTTGAAACATAGGCCAACCACCTGTAAGTGATGAGGGTCAATTTGCCATTTAGGCAAAATTTAATAGATAATTTTCTGGGGCTAGTTTTTTTTAGCTATAAGGCAAAGTTTGCTATATTGCATTGCAGTTTAAATTGGACCCTATGTGAATTTCATGTTTTTTTTTTTTAGTTTTCCAGTGATTACATTTCACAGGCGAATTGACCAAAGCAAGTGGTGGATCCAGGGGGGTGGGGGAGGCATGGGCGGGATGTGCCCCCCCCCCCCCCTTTGAGAGCCATAATAAAAAAAAATTTGATCAACTTATTTTTTTTGCTTGTCAATTTTTTTGTGGACGAAATAAGCTTTAATTTTGGGTAAAAACCTCTTTTTATTGCTTGTCAAATTTCCTTGGGAAAATGTGCCCCACCCCCCCCTTGAAAATCCCAGATCTGCCCCTGACCAAACCCTCATATAATATTTATCCCTGCTTCCAATATCCTTAAAGGCTGCAACCCATTTACTCTGTAGGTAAATTATTCATCTTTGAAATTGTTTGAAAAAAAACATGAAAGAACTGTCCAATACAAGGAGTACACCCAGTAAAAAGAGAAGTGTATCTAAAAGCAACAATCTTTTATTTGGACAATCTCAAACTCCCATGGTAGTCAGTTATGAGCTCCTGTTGGCTAAGCCTATATGTCACTGTTAGCATTCTATGGTGAAACCAGCTCTTCCACCTTTAATGTAAATCAACAAATAAGTTTGAATAGACTTCTGAGATGAAGATTTACATGTGTTTTTCATACAGAACATTTGGCATGCACCAATTAATAAACATTATATCTTTCATTTTCTCATAAAATGAGAACCAGAACCTACACTCCCCAAAAAAATAATCGTCTGAATGTACAGCTCGGACCCTGGGATGCAATGAATAATGCCCGAGGGTGTATTCATCCGATGGGAAAAATTCAATTCAGGTCACTGACATGGGTTGGGTGGTGCTCGTCTATTCACCAGACACGCCCACCCATGCCCTATTCTCCACGCCTCGATTTCCACTACAATCTTTTATATTCTCTCTCCCTCTCATCACGTATCGCTCACCCCGAATAAGAATACTTTTAGCGCTTCCTTGTGAATTTTTATTTCTTAAAACATGAGCTATGAATAATACATCATCTGCTCCATAAAAGCCAATAGAGCATTATCCCTCATCATCATTACTTGATGCGAAGTTGACGCCCGAGGAGAGCTTAACAGATAATTATAATATCTCATTCCATTCTATAAAATAAGCACGTAATATTCTGTGCCGATCAATATGCAATAAAGTCACTCTTTCTTTAGCAATCACACCCATCCCCAATCTCCGTTGTTGTGATAAAAGTCCATTAGCTCAGATATAACCAATGAATAATTAATATTTCAATTCGTCGCATCGAACATTCTCACACATTAATCTCGGATCAATGCGGTCCATTCCGACCCCCGATAACATCCCTATCACGAGAAAGCGAGAGGTGATGGCGGGGGACCAACATGAATTCAATACACACTTCAGAATGACCTAAACCAAACATTGAGCTTTCTTCGCTGCACTAATGTCACACTTTTCACACCCACGGCTCAATGGACCCGATCCATAAATTCTTTTGTATCAATTTTATTGAACAGGAGAGGCTCATGTAGTCTAACATCTCAGACTCTAGTCTTTGTTATATCAATAAATATTCATACTGCCCTGAGATAAGAGAGAGAAAATATGAGGAACTATTAAAGGCATATAGGGAAAAAAGAGAGAAATATGAACAGGAAAACAAGAAAGCATATTAAAAAAAGACAAGAATATTTTATAGGAAACATGCGAACAGCATGTAAAGTAATAATAGGAAGAAACTATTAAAAAGGAGTGGATGTGTAATAGAAGGGCATGACATTTCCTCACTCCCTAATTACCAACAGGTAATCAATTACTTTTGTGATATCAAACAAGTGATTTCAATCAAGGCTGTTGTGTGAAATTCAAAAATTATTAAAGGGAAGAAGTAAATATTCTTATTTTCCTTTAATAATCTTAATACCCCTTTCATAAACCCAATTATGCGGATAATATCCGCATAATTTGGTCGTAAAATCGGAGCAGGACCAGAGTTATCCGCATTATTTCGATGCTGCAATTATCCACATAATAGCAGCATCGGGACCAGATTTTGACTTTATGAATGCATTTCCAAAGTAATTGCCATGGTGTGGTCACAAAGGTCACACTTTTCCAACGCAACCCCATCGGAGGGGGCGTGTACAGTTGCCATGACAATTATCCGCCTTTTTCAGGTCGGGCACTCGTAAAAAATATAGTGCAGATTATTTTCGCAGTTCGTGAATGCAATTTTTATTGAATTATCCGCATTACTCTTAGGCGGAAAATTGGAGGATGGGTTTATGAAAGGGGTATAAAACAGTTATATAGTTCAGTTTCATACTTCACAATCTCCTATGTATCTAAAATGGGCCATTCTTGCTCAAGTGTGTCACCCAAATAATGACAAATCTTTACTTTCATTAGTTATAATCTATAGTTTTTTTAATAAAGATTTACTAAGTCAGAAGTTATACATGTACATGTATAACATTAACCTTTGCTATAAAGCTATCATTTGAAAATATATTTGCTGTCTAAAATATATGCAAGTTCAAGGTCAGAGGTCAAAAGAAATGGGTTACGTGTGTGACTTCACACAGAAGCATGATTTTTAAAGCTTAATTTCATTGTGAAATTCCTGTGGATTTCTAAATGAAAATGAACTCCCAAAATTATCATAATTAGTTATTATAAATCTCTCAGAAAAGTCACAATTTGTCATAATTTATGAAGCCGTTCTCATTATGCTTTCTAAAACTAGTTTTCAGGAAACCAGTTTGGAAGAGCGCTTTGCTAGCGTTCCCACTTGATCACACGAAAGTGGTTTACAAAATCACTTCATGTAAAACGATCATATCGCTAGGGAAACGCTCTTGGTGGGGTGACACGTTTCGCGCGAAATTCGAAACCGCAGCGTAGGCATTCTACACCTGTTGTGTGGAGTAGCACGCTCAAAATGTGCGAAGAGCGCTTCCCAAACGGTTGTGTCCTCATGCTAAAACCAGTTTACCGAGGTGAAGCGATCTTGAAAACTTGAATACAGTCAATATTGTGAGACTACTCTGATGTCTCGCTGTCAAATTGCAAAGAACAAACAGAAGAGCCGCTCAATGGAACCCCAGGACTACAATGGAACATCACGTTACATTCTGGAGTACCTGTCTAGCCTTTTACAGTCCCAGAATCTATTCAAGAACTCTGTTTGTTCTGTGTTTCATTCTATAACAACCACTGTAGAAATGGATTTACCGATCAGGGAACAACAACATAGGCAGAGGATCTCTGCACCTAATACATTCCTTTATCACAGATACTGATTAGAATTTTTGTTTTTAATATTGGGATATACACCTATGGGCTCTTCTATACCAAATCAGGGTATTTTTGTTGAGTGAAATAGTTTGAAAAAGACTGGTATTTCTGTTTGTCAGACATGTCCATATTGCAGGAGTATACATGTAATTCATTAAAGTGAATTATGTACAGTTTAACGTGAATACATGTACTTCAATTTTTCTGATTTACCCAAATTACAGTACATATAGCTTCTGTTTAGAGGTGTGTGGGGGTGTGGGGGGAGGGATGGATCCTGGGGTATTTACTCCAGTTTCCAGGGTTTCCAGACAGTCTGATGTGATGATACATGATCACTGTTTAATAAAATACAGGAAAAAGGAAGTCAATGGAAGAATGCGCCATCAATGAGGCATGCTATCAATCCTCATACCTTCTAATAATAAAGGGCATTGCTTATTCGTAATCAGACCGAGTTTGATCATAGACTTCAGAGTGTGTTCAATGTCGGTTTCCAAATTTAAACAGCAACATGAATCATGATTGAAAACGTGATTCCAAAACGACAATATAATGAGAAACAAAGGGTGCGTTCAATGTCTTCCATTCCCGGTCGTGAAAGTAAACGTCTTTAAATCATGATTCGGAGGAAAATTTTAACGTTGAAAAAGATGTGTTCGTAAACGATCATCTCAGATTTTACGACCTTCAGCATCATGAATGCGACATTGAACACGATTGAGTTTTGGAACATCTTTAAATTTGCTCTCGCAGTGGAAGCCTAAGTGAGCAGGTGCCAGAATTTTGTGTTGGGTCAAACTGTGCACTAAAGCTGCACTAACAAAAGCGGGAAATTTAAAGACGATAGACAAATAATCAGCTTTATGTTTCAACACAGTGCACTGCTGATCATGCTTGTGTTCTGCGTTTTGTAATTGAGTTTTCAATCATGATTCATGTTGCTGGTTAAATTCGAAAATCAGCATTGAACACACCCTTAATCAACCCAAGTTTGTTCAATCTCCAGGTTCAAGCCCTTGGTTGTATGCCATTATGGTAACTCTCATGGTTACAGACTGACAGGGCTCAGCCCATGGCAATAGGGCTCAGCTAGCAGCCAATAAAAAAAAAATCGAAATAAAAAAGTTATGATAGTTATAATAATGACAAAATTTACTTGAAAGTCCTTATGAAACATGGCCAAAATTAGCAAACCTTTGCAGGATCAGTAATAATAATAATAATTGGCATTTATATAGCGCTTTATCAATCTACGACTGTTCAAAGCGCTTTACAATTATTCTTACCCGGTCACTGGATTCATAGCATTCCAAGCAGCCTGTTAGGCGCAAACTTACTAAACCAACCACAATGGCGGTTGTGTCCTACCGGTACCCAATTAGTACCTGGGTGAGAGTGGCAAAGTGTGGATTGACACCTTGCCAAAGGGCGCTAGGCCATGGTGGGATTCGAACACACGACCCTCTGATTACAAGGCGAGAGTCAGAACCGCTACACCACGGTGCATCATGTTGTACCCCTGGGTACCACGCTGCGAAGAGTACAATCGTGTAACGCTCAACAATCATGGACACATACTATGCACGCGCACTGACAGTCGCCCTATATGCGAAAATAATATCGGTAGCACAATAATAGCATTTTGAACATTGATGAAGTGTAAATTGATCTTTATTGAAATACTGAATGAAATGATAATAATACTTAATAAAGCACACATAAATCAATTTCACACTTTTTAGGAAGCCAGGGTACCCTCAAAAATATAATAATTCATCAAATGGGTGGATTTCTATTTGGTACCCCACTCCGACACCAAATAGTGCATCCCGTTTTGAAAACTCTGATGAAGCTGGGACCTTGGTTAAAGGAGTGACAACTCCCTCTAGGCACGTAGTTCAAAAATCATTGAACCCAACACCTTTGAACAATAGACTGGATGTTGCCTCTTTCCTCGGCAAACACACAACAAAAGAACTCAATTAAAGTAAGAAGACGTGAATAATGCATGTTTCAGCTTGAGTCATTTAAGAGTCGTTTAAATGGCTATTATGAGGCTCTGCATTGTCTTGCTTGTCTATCATTTTGACAGGCTAAAAAAAGATCAGGCCATTTTGCATTTCTATTTACAGGAACACGCTTCGTATTAAGATAACATTCCCCCTCCCAACCCCCATAAAAAAAAACAACCCAACCACTCCCCCTCAAGGCACGGTGAAATACACGTAGCAAGTATAAGAATTTCATTTTCCTCAAAATTTAAAGTGAAAGTTTACTCTAACAGTAAGTTGGTTTTACAGTAAAAGCAGAAAACAGACTATTAAACAGTTAAATTTTTCAACTTCATGTAAGTTGGGCACAATCCAGCCAGGAAGGAATCACAAAGTTTTGATAAAAAACATGGATTTTGAAGGTTTTTGACTTTGTGCTGTCACATGCAAGTATCTCCCCTCATAAAAATTGTATTTTTTTAAAAGGTTTTATGATGATTGAACACTTTTTCATAGCATGGAAGTATGTATCTGTAATTCCTCATTACATATTACTGACAGTACAAGTAAACCTATTTGAATTTTGATAGAAAATGACACTTAATGAGACATGTTAGTGGCTCCTCCATGAAATATGACGTTCCCAATCAAAACATTAAAAATCTGTTTAATACTCTTTAATGGATTTTTGCCAAACTGTCACAAGTTCCTCTCTCTCCTTTTTCTGCTTTTAGTAAAAACAATGAAATGTATACTTAACTTGAAAAAGCATTACACTTTCATTCTATACTAATATCAATTTGTACGTCATTGGATAGATGATCTCATCATGAATTATAATTCAAAAGTAATTTCCTGGAGAACAACCTTGATACCCAATGAACAAAGAAACTTGGATTGCAGTGAGCATATCTATTACGAGTAACTTTTGTACCTGCATGTTCTGTGACCTCAAAATAATACATGTACATGTACAACAAGGTTGTGCTCTGTTCATAATGAAGGCCCACTGTACGAGTGATTTTAAAGAAAGAAAATACAAAAATGTTTTCAACATTTTACACTATATATCTTCTTGAAACTTTCAAGCATGTGCTAAGTAGTGGATTGTCTCCAGATTTAATATTTCGGAATTCATTTATGTGCATGAATACAAAAAAAGAAAAAAGAAAAGGAAAATGAATAATTTTCTGAATTAAACAAATAATAACTCTGTTTCTATTACAAAAGTATGGACCAAGATATTAAAAAAAACTCTATACAGCTGACTGATTTGCCATCACTATCAAAGTATTAAGTTTGTAAGAAAAAAAATGTTTGAATAACCTATCTAAGTAAAAAAAAACTACATTACCAAGAATAGGTACTAAAATGATAAATTTCGTACATGTACAAAAAATACATTACACAAAAATTATGTACATTGGAAGTGATAAATGGTCAGTCGACTCAGTACACTAGTGTGTCATCGTTTCATCTCTGCACCCATGTTTTTGAAAGGTGGATGCAGAGAGGAAAGCACTCACATACGTCCAGATCTGGACTTGGTTATGTACCCCATGTTATATTCCTGCTTATACATGTATTGTAATAATTGTGAATCATTTACTTATTCTTGTATATATATATATATTATGTTCTGTTTATTCATAATTTGTAAAGCGCATAGAGAACTAGACCAGTTACTATGCGCTTAATAAGCATCCTCTATTATTATTTATTATTGCAAAATTCGAACAATAGCATATTTCAACATACTTCACATTACTGTGACTAACTAGCTTTGACAAAATGTTACGTGATGGTTCCCGTTATTTTTTTCTGCCTATTTTTTTTACATCAGACAAACTTTCTTCAAATGTAATTTACCATTCACTTGCTGATAAAGGCACAATTTTATCAAAAGATCTGCATGTGAAAATTATTTAATGAGGAAGATGAGCTCATCATTAAACATAATTAAAAAGTTATTTCCTGGAGAAAAACCTTGACAATATAGTAAACAAAGGAACTTGAATTGTAGTGAGGGTATATTTCTACTACACAACTTGAAAATAATGTACCAGCAAGTTCTATGACGTCAATTGCAATCAAGCAGCTCTGTTCGTGCACTTCAATGGCACATTCAAAATAAAAAAAAGTATTTTTCAGCATTATACCTGTTCTTAAGGTTACACCAATACAAATATTAATGCACTGACTTCTTCATATTCTTTTTTTTTGTAGTGTTATACAAGTAATGGTTAAAGGGATGGTCCTGGCTGAAAATATTTATATCTAAATAAATAGAGTAAAATTCACAGAACAAAATGCTGAAAATTTCATCAAAATTGGATAAGAAATAACAATGTTATTTAATTTTTTAAGTTTATCAATACTTTGTGAAAATAGTTACATGCACATCGTCATGAATATTCATTAGATGGGCTGATGATGTCATATCTCCACTTTCCTTTTTCTTACATGTATGTTATTACATGAAATCATAAATGTTTCATTTTTTCATAGATAGATAGATAGATAGATAGATAAGATTTATTGACTCTATCGACCCCCTCTCGGGGTATGAGAGTACAAACATAAAAACATATTTACAAAAGATATACAAGCAGAATTGAATTGAATTGAATTGAAAAGGTTTTATTCAAAATCATTGCACGTTGCAGCCAAAAGGCTGAATTGTGTACAATTTACAGGTATATACATGTATAAATAGGTGATTTAAAAACATCAAAACTTGAAATAATTAAGAGAATATAATGCAACTTAACAAAAGAACAGATAGAAGACTGAAAGGTGGTGGTGGTGGAAGAATGCTTATTGACAAACATCGCCACTCGAATTAAACAATAAAAACATAGATTTAAGCAAGTAACAAAAGAACTAAAGACAGGAGGGTGTCTGGGGACGAGCGAGCAGTCAAGTTCAATGCGCAGCTCCAGCCAGGGAATGCCAACCCCTCAACAACACAATTCAACCTGGGCAATGGAATTGGTTATTCAAATCCATCGCTCAGGCGGAACTTAGGGTCAGCTAACCCCACTGGAGCTATGCATTAATAGGGCCGACAAACAATCTCTTACAAAAAAAAAAAAAACATTCACATTCATAGCACACTCCTCATTCATCCAACAACCATAAGCACGTTAAATCAAACAACTGCACCCACCAACCTAGCAGTCACCCCTCACACCTTGCACTCATTAAGCATACAGATTATAAAAAAAAGAAGAAGAACCAAGGGGGGGGGTGGGTGGTCGCCCGTCCCAAGAAACCGTCCTGCTCAATCCTGAGAACGATTACTTAAAATTTGAAGAATGATGCAGTTTGTAAAATAACACATCTTCCACCACATGAGAAATCTTAATAAAAATGAGTAAAATATTGGCATAAAAAACATTGTTTCCCTTTAGTTGTTACAATGTGAAATACATGCATTAAAATCATGACTAATAAAAACCTGTAAACCTATTCAATTGTGTTTGAGTTTAAAAAATAGATGTGAACATAATAGTATATGAAAATATTCAGCCTATATAGAATACAGAGTAAATACAACATGTAATGTACATGAATGATATAACACAGAGCATTAAGAGTTTAATATGGATTGTATGAGATGAGTCTCCATTACGATGAAATAAGTTGCGGCAATAAATAACTAATGCACTAAATCGGTTGTCAATCCAATTCATTGTTTTAGTTCTTGGTAGAAAATTTTTGAATAGACCTTATTTCATATAACAAAATACAAAAGAACAAGTGGGAATATGACATCATCAGCCCACCTACTCAATATTCATAAAGACATGCTGTTTCACCGGACTAATGCAAATTTTGTAAATTTAATAACTGTTATTTGCTATCCTATTTTGATGAAATTTTCAGTATTTTGCTCTTTGAATTTTAACATATTTATTGAGACATATTCACATAACAAATATTTTAGCCTGGACAATCCCTTTAATGTTGCATCTCAATATTTTACCTTTTCTATTAGTATCTACTTTTTTTTATACTTTTGTATATTAAACAGAATCTAGCCAAGTTTCTTAAAATGTTAGGTAGTTTAAATGCAGATAAAGTTCCTGAAATATGACCATAAATGGCCTTTACGCCTGAAAAGTTACAAACAATGCACTGTGTTCTATTGGTTGCTACTCACTACCTGGTACTAGGTACAGGACTTGTGTGTAATACAAGATCCTTCTGCTGGTATGACGCTTTCCATCACCATTCAGGGATCACCTCAGAAGTTCACCTTTCACATGAGGGGAACTTGCTGACTGATACACTATGGAGTATGGAGTACATACGCTTTTTTGCTTCAAAGGCTTCAAGATCATTAAACTACATGTAGGCCTATTTATCTCCTTATTCTCGCCTTGATACACATTATGCTGATCAATAGGTTCCGGCTTTATACTGCTACTACATGTACACTCCAATGACTCCATATTACTGTTCCTTGTGACTTTATTTCATAATTCATAAAGGAATATGACTATCTGTTCTCACTTCTCATTAATGAAAAAGACATACAAAATGATGCAGAGCTGCATGTACTATATGCACTTCTCACCTATCTAACATCAATGTTATCATCAAAAGTTCATTTGGAGTTGAAATACTAGTTATCATACCTTTTCCTATAGATCTATCTTGTAGGAAAAGAAATATCTGCAATGCAATATTTATCCAATTCGACAAAAAGTTCAGGCTAAGACTTTGTGAATAGTATTATAAAAAACAAACATGGCTATATTTTAGTGAAAAAATCTTGAATAAAATCTGAATGAAGTGAACATTGCATTTGCAATGCTATATTGCAATGCTACATGTGCAGTATATTTAGAGAACACTTTTAAAGGATTTCTGCATTCTGCATGATGTTGATGGCTTTCCATAGATGAAATCAGTGTTGTGGTTGTCTCAAGACACGTTTCGAAACAGTGACTGTGTCCTGTCTTGGTCTCAGACGCAAATGTCTTGGACTCTGTCTGTCTCAAAAGGAAATGACTTGCGTCTCGGACAGCAAGATATCAGCAATAAAGACACAGAAAAGAGCTAAATTTTTTATTTATTAAATGTTAAAGATAAATGAAATGAAAATCCATATTTAATTGTTCGAAATAGACAAGAAATGAAATACCCCGAAAATTTGCTTTGCCCAATTGATCGTGGGCCCGGCAGCCGCTGTGCAGTGCCAGATCGACAAGGCTCTATGCCTTTAACCGTTGCACGCCAAACAGGGTAGCAGCAACTCCCATTTTTTAACGTCTTTTAGTCTGACGCGGCCGGGGTTTGAACCCCCGACCTCCCGGTTGTGAGACAGACGCTCTACCAACTGAGCCAACACATCAGTTGTGGTAACGATCTTAGAATGAGTTCAAACAGAATCCAATGAAATTACCACCTAAGTGTTTGTATGTATAAATGAAAAAAATATGTGCCAAATAGCTCTGGAATAAAATGTGAAATTGATGAGAAATGAGCAAAATAAGCACAGAATTCCATCAAAAGTTGGGTACTTTTCAAAGCAATACTAACACAATGAATAGTTATCATTAGAATTATCCATTCTGGGCTAAGATTTCATGATTTTACAAAGATTAGTATATATATTAATGTACCAGATCTAGATGTATGATAACATTTTGACAATTAACCTTGATTTAAAAGAATTTCTCATGAAATAATTGTTTGCTACAACTTCTGTCTGGTGGTTTTGGTGGTGGTGGTGATTTTTTTACCTGATTGCTAAGAAAGCATGAATGCTTGTAAGTGAGCAACCAGAGGACCGACGGCTTAAGGTCCTCTCCGAAGAACCTGGTACTGAGGATTAATGCCTTACCAAAGGGCACTAGCGCACCAAGTGGGAATCGAACCCGGGTCAACAGAATACGAATCCCCCGCTCTACCGACTGAGCTATCGTGCCTCCTTTAACTTAAAGGGGAATCCAACCCAAATAAAAACTTGTTTTTATAAGAAAAAGAAAAACCAGACAAGTTGATAGGTGAAAGTTTGAACAATATTGGAAAAACAACAAGAAAGTAATGAATTTTTAAAAGTTGTAAATATTGGTAATCACTATATTCATGGAGACTTCAAATTGGCCGCATATGGGATGTAATTGTGATGTAAGGCAAGGACTACTCTTTCATGTACTCCACTACATATTATGGCTCAAATGTCATTTTTCCCAAAAGTTTTATTTCAAATATTATTTTTCTTTCATGAGGACATTAAACAATATACTACCTGGGTTATATTTAGATTACTGCCCCAGGGGAGTGGGTACTTAGGAGAAAACCACAAATCCCTGATAATAAAGTACATGGCCTATGGGAAAGTTGTCCTTGCCCCTTGTCATAATTTACTTACCCAGTTGCCAATTTGGAATCTACATACTATTAGTGATCTCAATTTTTAAGCAGCAATAACTTTCTTATTGCTTGTCCGATTTCTTTCAAATTTTCACCATTCTGTTTCATTTATTTTTCTCCTTCCCCACACAACATTTTATGGCCAAGGCTGGATTCCCCTTTAAATCTCAATATTTGACTTTAATCTGTCAACAACTGGTGTCTCATGTCTTGTGGCCTTGAGACAATGATAGCATGTCTCATATCTCATCTCAGTCTTAGCTATTTCTTGACACAAGGGCCTATTGTCTTGATCTCAGGCTTGCCTGAGACTCATTTGAACCCAATACTGATTGATTATATCAATTGCAACTCTTCGTAAGACCATAGGTTCATGGTAATACAATGCTCTGAAGTGAATTGTATCCTAGGAAATTCCAAGGATCATCCGTCTTAACTTAATTTTAAGTATGTTACTTGTAAAGCAATTGACACTTCTTTTTGCTTCACTTAGCGTGAAATTCCCAAGCCTAAACTGCTTGCTAAACCACAACGCACTCCAATCCTACCATCACAAGAACTTTAAAGAGTGCAGGGGGGTCAATGTACACCCCAGCAACAAGAGAGGTGAAAGCCCTCACCTACTTGTATATGCATGTAAAGCGGCCCCCTACCTATGCCTCTTTCAACCACAATGCGCACCTGTAGGGAAGAGGCTGCTTAACGTACCTTGAAGACGCTCTGCGTTCCAAAACCATTGTTTTTATGGTGAACGTTTGTATTGATCTGTGTAAGGTTCGTGAATGGTGTCAACATGAGGCCGCTTACCAGAAGAAAGGACGAGGCATTGTCTTTTACAATCCACAAGGTTCAAAGTGGTATTGCCTGTCTCAACTACTCATTAATTTTTTACGCTCGACAACTATCGACTGCTTTTCTCTACATGCTTTTCTTGGCCTAAGTTCTCTTTCTCTCAAGATTGCTTTCAGACTGACTAAAAAACCGAGGTATCCTCTGATCGGGAAATTTACTCTAATCTACCCCATTCAGAGAATACCATGTATTTTTGGCGGTTTATTTCCAATTGGTCTAATGCCAATTCGTCCAATTGCCAACTCGTCTACTATCATTTGGTCTACATCAGTTCATCCACAATCCCAATGGTCTAATTGCCAATTCATCCACTCACCATTTCGTCTCATAACCTGTTGGTCCAATAGCCATTTAGTCCATATATTATAATAATAATATACACTGTAGGCATATATACCGAGGGTAGCCCTTCAGTTTCGAAAACTGTTCTACCAGCGGGCCCTGCTATCATTATTACTCCATCTTTAGCTGAGCTGCCTAGGCGCTCAAGCATTCAAGGAATTTCTTCCTGCCGGGTACCCATTCACCTCACCTGGGTTGAGTGCAGCACCATGTGGATGAGTTTCTTGCTGAAGGAAATTACGCCAAGGCTGGGATTCGAACCCACAACCCTGTTTCAAAGTCAGAAGACTAATCCACTGGGCCACAACACCATATACCATTTGGTCTCATTTGAATTGTGTTAAATGGGCGAAATGGATGAAAAGGAAATGAGTATTGGACCAACTGGTAATGAGACAAAATGGCAATAGACAAACTGGTGATTAGAGTTAGACGAAGTGACTATTGGACCAAATGGTTGTTAGATGTGATGGACGGTATGGCATTAGACTAAATGAAGGTAGACCATGTGATGAGTGGACGAGTTGGCAAAAGACCAATTGGCAATTTACCATTTTTGGCTATGTGAAATCAAATTAAAAAATAGCAGGTACTTTTTTTTAAATTACAGAAAGAACACTTTTCCAAGGTTGCTAGTATTCTTGCATTGTGAAAGCAAATTAAAAAAACAAAACTTTCCTATTCCAGCAAGTATATTGGGCACAGGCCCTGTAGAGAGCTTGACTTGCTAAATTGTACACCTCGTCTACTATTTCAAGTATACTTTGTATGCATATAAATTCCCGAATTTACCCCTCCCCCCCCCCCAAGATCTAATTCAGGTGGGTATGTATGTGAAAACTGATCGTCTGGTATTTTGATGTTTTTATATGAATTTATGGCCCATAAATGTATGGGTATTCTGATGGTGAGCGATTGTTAACTTGTACACCTCGTCTCTTTAGAGTACGGTATACTGTGTATGCACATAAATTCAAGAATTTACCTAGAAAAGATCTGGTCCAGGTAGATATGAATTCATGTGAAAACCGATCATCTGGTATTTTGATGTTTTTGCAAGTTCTCGTATTGAAATTTATGGGTATTATGATGATCGCTTCAGTCTGAAAAAAGTTAATGCCATTCCTATCTTCAACAATAAAGCTGCCTAATCAGCTAAATGCATACATCATTCTTTTTTTCAGAAAAGGTTTCCATTAAAATCAGCAGCATTCAAAAGCAGTCAGGAGAGCAAAAAATGTATGCAGTTCTATCATGACACATTTGCTTTGTACATCTTGGTGGCATGGAATAAGCAGGTGCATAAGTGCCGTTTAACGGATGCAAGTTAGCACGCCTCACTGTCCCAGATTATACCAATCAATTCAACTTAAATACTCCATTATTGGGTGCTTAAGAGTATCAATTTCCCAATATTGATCATTTCTGTTTTTTAATAGAGGATAAAGAACCACAACCATTCATTTTGTGCACTGTAGCACTTGCGTTCCACCAAAAGTGACATTTTGAAAGGAAATTACAAGTACCGGTACTAACGATGGCATGCATATTTTTTATCAACTAGAGAATAGGAGTTGTGACACTGATGAAACACTTTTCTAAGAATCCATTTTGGCAAAACTCCACAATTATGCAACTTGGTATAATCCCCCTTTGTAGCCAATACTTAAAATGATAAAATGCTTCCCTTTGGAGTGGAGAATGAACAATAATTTATAAATGTAGACTCAGGTTAGGTAGATAAAATGGTTAGCTATAAACAGGAATTTATTCCTTGAAATGCTAAAAAACACCTAATACTGGCAGCTGCGATACACAGTAAAAATGTTGCTTATTATTTTATACAACACCGATTACTATATGAATCTTGTTTGTTTAAACAACCATGCTTGATTTATTGAGAACTGAATATTAAAAATTGAACTTTGTTGTTTAAGATTTTAAAAACTTGTTTAAACTGTTTAATCAACTACAAGGCTCACACAATGTTGTAAAAATATTAAAGTGTTTTTCTGTGCAAAGGTGGGGTTGTCATTCCAAAGCATCTGACAGACTATATACAAGAGCCTATTGTTGTTGTTTTTATGAGCCCTTAGTCTAATTCATCACCGAAAACAAAACAAAAATGCAGCATTTGAAGAATCCATTTTGGTTACAAGATTTGAAAGAATTCAAACAGTTTTCATATATGTATTAATATTTTGGTGACAGCGTTGAAATTTTTTTTCTGTCTCCAAGGTCTCTGAACCCTCATTGTAATCTTTATTCAGGAATCTCTCAATGCAAATCCTTTATCTGGTATTGAATGTCCCTTTTGATAGTTGAATAAATAAATTGAATTTAAAATATTGAATTTAATACAAAGTGTCATAAAAAACTGACTATAAAGAGATAGATGTTTTCCTAAAGTGCTTAGACTAAAAAAAGTGCAACTCATCAAAACTTCGCTGAAAATAAATTGATTGATATGATAAACTATTGGTACACAAATATACAAAGAAAAACATTTGAATCACTTTCGAGAAAGACAGACGCAACGGCGGTGACTTTTATGTCTTTGCCAAAACACTTAATTTCTCCGAGTAAATGGCTTCTATTTCCTTCACTACCACAATACACTAATCCTTAACATGTTTTGTATTTGTCCCATCCAAAACTTGCATTAGGCCAGCAATAATTGGCCTACCTTCGCCCATCGATTAGCCCCTCTCTGAATTTACCTAACTAAATTGTCGCTGGAGGATTGAATTGATCAAATCATGTTCAGAACTGCAGCCGAGCGCGACGATCGGCAAACAAAACTGAGAAGAAGAGGGCAAGTGAAAGGGGTATAGGTGAAAGAAGGGGTGCGTGGTATTACACCCGTAGGGGTAGGATGACGGCCCTCTGCCTACCAATCAATCCCTATTGATCGGAGCGTCTAGTTAGGGTGCCGCGATCAATAACTCATCAATGAGCTATCTTTTCAAGTCATACACACTGGGAGAGAGAGTGAACGGTGCCCCGCCATTCAGGCCTAAACTGAAGTCAATTTCTGGCAATCATTCTGTCAAACGTGTGGGTTTTTTCATCTTGCAAGTGACGAACAGTGACCAAGGCTTTTGCTCGAGTGCCTCGCCACTAATGATCAATTCTGGGGGGCATGGATTTGAATTTTATTCATAGATTTCAAGCTGGTAATCAGTATATATTATGGAGAGATTAATCCTTTTAATCACAAAATCCATTTACTTTCAGCCACATATTTTGCTTGATGTTTTGGTTATTATGCTGGCGGCCCTTTCAGATCTTTGATCATTTAAAATGATGAATAAACTGCAAATGGATACCAGCATCATTAAGGAACATTTCTTTTTAAGTGGAAGCAAAATATAGCAGAAAACAAGAACAGAGTTGTATCACTTCTACAACTTTTCCCTTTCCATGTAACTTATTTCTTATACTGATTATTCTCAAGATGTTCGATAAATAATATAGTGAAAAAAATATATGACCAACTCTCATGTACGTTAATACCGTTATGAACATGGAAGTATAGTAAGTTTATATGTTGTGTGCAGATACATATTTTACTTCATACTAGTTGCTACTCTGACATGTCAAAGTATTTCCTTAATTTTATGAAAAAGGGAAAATAGCAGTTTGTGCTATTTGTAAAAGGAAGAAGACAAGGAGGCAAGGAAGAAAAAAAATGTTGTTTTTCTTCCTTTCTTTATTTTCTTCTACCACCACAATATTGAGGAAATGTGAACTCTGATCACCCATGTGGAGTACTCATTGGCCTGTATTCTGAAGTCAGGTTTAATTTAGACCATGGTCTAACTCCGTGCTAAAATTATGGGAAGCCAAAAGTGTCAAAATTTTGTTAAGTTGTATGGTTCTTATATTTACTGTGCTCTTTTTTCTGATTCTTCAATGGTGAAGACAATAATGTGTTTATACTTCTTAGACAATCATGAATGATTTGAGAGCCAAATGAGCTTAAATATGATATCTCTACTCTTAGTGATTTATGTAACAATTGGCTATCCATACTTAAACCACAACTTTAAACCTGAGTTTAAGTTAAACCCGACTTCAGAATACGGGCCATTCTGTTTAATATATGTACATTTAGAAATAGGAATGCATGTACAACTACAATGTAGAAGAAGATTATTTGCTCGCTTTGTATTTAAACAGTGAATTACAATAAAGACCTATTCAAAGAAACAGCTGGAATCAAGACTTTCAGGTACTCTTTTCTTTCATGATTAGTTCATGCTGCCTGATATCATTGTTGCTCAGTACAGAGTGATGATGACTGATTTGATATTGATAGAGTTATTCACACTTATAACTTTAATGTGACCGCTGACTCACATTTTGGCAACTCTTTCTAAAGCATAATTCCTTCCAGGGGTTAAACAACACAGCATGAATTAGCATGAACAACTACTCTATCTTGAGGTTATTAAAAATGGATATTTATAGAAAGCAGAACTTATGAAAACCAAGGTACATCTTTTAATTCGGTTTTCCCAAATTCTGCTTTCTAATACAAACCAACTAGGGCAATTTCTTGAAAAAGATGTAGCAGCTAAATTAAAGAACCAATAATAAAAGACTAAATTGTCAGTGCTGTTTCAGTGAAATTCTTGGTTTGATTGGCTGTGAGGCACTTGCCTCTGACAGTTGGAGTCAACTTTCATGAAACAGTCCCTAGGTTACTTCTACTGCTACATGTACTACCGTACTACTTACCTCCACCATCGTGGTTGAAGACACTCTTGAGTTGGTTGAGTGCCTCCGAGAAGTTGCGGACATCCCTGGTGAGTTGGAGGATCTCCTCCTGATTAACAATCTGTGTCTCCATACAATCAGAGACAGAGTTTATACTGGTCGATGAGTTGCTTTTAGATAGGCGATATCCAGCGGTCAGCGGTCCACCGCTGGACATAACAGCCACGCTAGCAGGTCTGGCAGGAGGTTCACCCAAGTTCCCACCGCGCTTTGTCTGCAACAAGAAGAACAAAAGAGGACATATTTCATTTTCACTCAGTGTAACAAGGATTGAATTAAATTAACATAAGGCCATTATTAAAGGACATATCCATAAATATGATGCCACTGGCAGAACATTCTGCAGATTTCGTCTCAAGGTTCAAATCGGATGCGGATGTTTTGTTTTTGCAAAATATGGAAATGATGCTTTTTAATCTCAAAGAGAGCTAATCGGGCAAGAATCTTGAATTTGAACAAATTCAAGCTGATGGAGATAGACTTACTTTCATGCTCCGCGGCCTAAGAGTTAGGTCGCCGTCTGGGTATCCCCTGGGTGACGATGGAAGTCCAAGATGGGAACCAGGAGAAGAACCGTAGTCCGATCCGTGTAAGGAATTCCTGCTTCCTGACAGGTCCAATTCCTGAAAGTAACACAGTGCAAGAACAAGATTGGATCAGTAGGTTCCTACACAGTAGAGTGCCTTGAACAATCTGTAGAATTCCCTGACAAAAATGACACCTCGAGAGGACCAAACCTTGAAATGTAAAAAATTATACCTTCGAGATTGAACACAACACCAAAGGTGTTGTAATAACTGCCAATTAGCGTAAAACTAACACTGTAAATTAAACACCAGAGTATGACTGGTATGACTTTTTTACAATGGATAACATCATAACACCACAATTTTTCCCGTGAAGGGCAAAATGTACGTAACACAACTGCTGCAGCAAAGTTTCATCCATTCAGAGGATCATTACAATATTCATCACGACACCAAATTACACGACTGCAACTCACAAATGATCTTATTATGAATCAAAACCGATCTAAACTGCCTTCTTCAGGTAGTTCCAGTGATTTGGGGAATTCCTGCCATATAGGAAATCTTCAAGGATCCAGGATGTCTTTTAACCACAGAACACAAAACCTTGATGTACACATGGACCTACCGCCTCTGACTGTCTCCCAACAAATCTCGGAGAGAAGTATTACTGCCAGTGACCCAAGAGCAAACATTTGTTCTTGAGCAGTCTAATTTGCTGGACATGGGCGATAAATCTTAAGTTGAGGAGCCAGTTTTGGCTTCATGTGAAACACAGCAAACACTCCAATCAGGACAGAAATCACTCAGCTATAAAATAAAATGTTATTTGCGTTCAACTCTGAGCAAACTCATAGGCAGTTTGGCACCGTAGGTACGATCCTCTTCAAAATACAAGTTCACATACAGGACAAATGGAAATCTAACAGGAGATCTTCATCCACTGACTCAACACTAGCTACGTTCACACGGAACACCATTAGTTTAAAAGGAGGTGTACTGCATGATGACAAAATTTCCTTTCATGTACATGTACAAAAAGTGTGTATTGGCAGAATTCATCAACTTAAAAATGAAAATGCCAAAATAGCCCCAAAATATGTTGACTTCAGCCAAATGAGGCATCACTGCTACTAATGCCTTAGTTTCAACAGCAATTATCAAAATTGTATGTGATTATTCTTTCAGAATTAAATTATTGATTACACTATCATTTATTTAATCTTCTAACAATACTTGGTATTAAGTTCCTATGAAGCAATGAAAATTATGCATTAAACATACACAGACCTTAATCTATACCTACATGTATCAACAAGTTTCATTAGATCCAATCAAATTCAACTATTGCGTAGTAGTATCTTCAGTGATGAGTTGTCAGAATATTCTATACATAATGACAAGCTCCAATCCAAATGTCATTCTTTAAAAATTTCATCACTTTTTTTACAAAAGGGCATTACATTTGTCACCCAAATGAAGATTTATTCAATCAATGACCTCCCACTGCTGAAATTGATTGGAACATTGATTGGTACAATCATTGGGCATTTATCAATCTTAAAATCAATTCAAAACCTTTCTTAGTACTAGATGAGGGAAATGCTAAACTTCACAGACTCCCATGTGAACGCGACTATATTCTGTCAACAAACCGTTATATGGAAACGTGCTTGATGATCTTCAGTGATTGGTGGTAAATAAGGAAACCATTGGAGATTAAGAAGTTTGTTCAGTAAATGAGTCAATGGGAGGGAATCTTACCTAAATAGGTTGGGCTTGTTTCATACTACTTGAACTGTACATAAATACTGACAACATACATAAGACTATGATGACATCAGACGTTCTTCTTGTATGACATCAAACATAAATGAACCTTTTGTAAGTTTTGTTGTTACATCACAAATATCAAGTAACAAAAGGAAATTGTAGTGTCGGTGCAAGAATGACCTTAGCAAAACATTTTCTCTCGCCACATCGGTGCAGAAATGCCCTTTAAATACGCAATGCACTTTATGCAAAACTTTGTAAAATGGCATTTTAGCGTGCATGCAATGCGCGAAAGAGTGGTGAGAAGGGCATTCTTGCACCGACAGAACAAAATGCTCTAAACGTATGACAGATCTTAAATTTAAGGAAAAGCAGGATCATGCTCCCTATGACTACATGTACGAGCCGACTGGCCAGAGAGAAAGTGAACTATTGATTCATTTCCAGATGCAATTGTCTGAACTATTTATTATATGAAGAGACTTCATCTTGACATTACATGTATGTATGTAGAATGTATGCACCATAAATAAAGTTTCAATACATGTATAATTATGAATTTATAAATTTAAAAAAAATAGAAACCTGGGGGTATTTAATAAAGCTGTTCGTAAGTTAAGAGCGACTGGTGATTCTTTCTTGTTGTAAATGGTATATTCATTGGCGATGGTTATGTGCACAAGAAAGGATCACCAGTCATCCTTAAAGTCGACCTTAACTCGTGAACAGCTTTATGAAACGGCCTCCTGAACTGTTTTTAAAACATCATAAACTTTACCTACATGTATAGGGTAATTAGTGAAATAATCATACACCAGCTTATTGATAATAGGCCTATTGATAATGATCTATAAAATGTTTTTGATCAACCATATTTACTCCTATTGTTATTTAAATGAAGAGTTAAACAAAGATGGCCAAAGAGGAATAATTTCACTCAGTTTCCTTTTGTATTGTAAAGACGGAACAAAGTCCGCAGGAAAGAAACACTGATCCCAATTCAATATTAAACAAACATAGATTTGACAAGTGATTTCTCAACTTCCAACTCCGCAATCTGTTGACAAAAATATCAATTTCCATTATTACTTCCCAAACTACGCTCATTGACCTCATCTGCCCTGATTAATTAACCACAATCCTATACCACAGGAAATAAGATAAGGACTGGTTAGGTGTGAAGATAAACAGTAGATTTAATATCAGTCACAAAACAATATCATCCTTCCACTTACAATTAAGATTACATTTTCAACATTATCATGATTTCATGTAATACATGATTTTAATTTATATCAAAAGATGACAACTTGACCTTCAAACAATTATCATTCTGATAAAACTGATATTAAAACTCTCAAAAAGTAAAATATCTACATAATTACTCAGAAGATAATTTGTTTACAAGAACAACCATCCCCTGAAATTAAATATATAAAGAAAAGTAATGAAATAATCATATTTTTAAAAGAAATTGAATAATAGAATGAACATTACATGAAATTGAAATCATCAAAAAATACATACTGTAAAGGCTGTACATAGAATTAACCATTTGGAATACATACATACATGTACTGTAGATGCTCAGTATTGGTGCTTTTATAAATTGGTGTTTGGTTTAACATGTCATAATCCAATCACAAATCAGTTAAAAAAAGGTCCTCAGGCAAAATAATCTTTCTTTCTTTTTTTTTGGGGGGGGGGCAATTTTTCACAACTTGCCCCCTAAATACTTTCTATAACATTGGATAAGCTTGACACATGAATGGGGATTTCCAGGGCTTGTTTTTTAGTTTCCAGGGTGCTTTTGAACATTCAGGGGCTAAATTGCCCCCAGCACCTATGTATTTTTTCCCTGCCCTTCACTCTATAAAACTCACTGGATTCATAGCAGTACACTGTAAAAACTGATGTGTTAAAACTGACACCAATTGGTGTTAATAGAGGACCACACCCTGAGAGGTTAAAATAACACCCTAGAGATTATTACATAACACCAAAGAGTGTAAATGTAACAACCATAGGTGTTGTAATAACACCTATAGGTGTAAAACTAACACCACCAATTTAACAACGGCGTATTAACTGGTGTGGTCCTAGGACTATGTACACCGGTTAACACTACAGTTTTTGCTGTGTGGTGTGAAAAATGCAAAAAAAAAATATCAAGTTTTTGATTTTTTTTTACACCAAATATAATTATATTTTATCCTTTAATTTATGTTCTTTCTTCTTTTTCTATATTTTTGGGGTGTGGAACAAGCCCTCCATCTTTAGCCAATGAATTGGACCGAAATTATAATCAACATGAGAATAACTATTCCCCATCTACATTATTTATATCTCTGGTGTTTTATTAAAGTGATTTGAAATCAGAGAAAATGCTACTCTAATGAAGCATAATATTTGAAATCACTTGCTATAAATGTAATATGAAAAAAAGTGAATTAATATTTCATATTGAAATGTATGTTCAACTAATATACAGTAACATAATTACAAATTCATAAGTTTCCTGCAAAATGTATTGGCCTACTTTAAAATTGTACGAACAAAAACAATAAAATTTATTTATCCTCAATGACAGTATGACACACATCACAATTGGGTAAAGACTAAAGTTGACAAATTCTTTACAAAACTTGCAACTTGACACTGTGCTCTGAAAGTGAACTAGTGATTATATATGCCATCATAATAATACTAAACATTTATAATTATATATTTGTCTGACAAATAGAAACTGTGACCATATGCTGTATATGTCGTAGACCAATATACACATGTAGAAAGAGGAAATGAAAAACCTGTCATATTAAATCATTCATTTCAGAAATGAAACATAGGGCTAGGGAGGTCGGTAGGAAATGAATTAACTGTCAAATCAAATCATTCCAATCTTAGAAACAAAACACAAGGCTCATAGCATGGGCCTTGTATGCATTTGTCTTTTAAATATCCCTGATGACTTTCGTATTTCAATTCCATTTCTACATGTAAATCATTCATTTCCACTTCAAGACAAGATAAAAACATTTCATACAAATGTAGAAACAAACATCTCTTGGTATGGGAGGCTCATAAAATGCACAATGGCTTGATCTGCACAAACATTCAAAACCAAAACTGGATTATTAACATTTTAATTACATGTATTAAAATGTAGATATGATTACAAGAAACAAATTACGAAACAAAATATTTGGGAAAAAAACTATATAAAATACATTTGAAGAAACAGAAATATTGCCTATACTTGACAACTGTACCACATAACCACAAGATCAAGGTATGGCAGGAACATTTCATTCACTAATAGCCAATGTTAAGTGTGCAAATAAATAGACCTTACATGTAATTCACCACAAAGCTATGTGTAATTCCAATCTGGTATTATGCAAAGCCAACCAAGCAGTGTATGTAAGTATATGAAATTCTGGATATTGAGAAACAATTTGTTTTCAGTCTTCAAGCAGTAGCACTTCCTCATACAGTATCAATCGGCAAAAAAATGGGGGGGGGATGGGTATACCGGAGAGGCGGGTGGCAGGGGCCCCGGTGGGGGGGTCATATTGACAGACTGTGACCCGATTTGACCAATCCTAAAGATCAC
This sequence comes from Lytechinus variegatus, assembly GCF_018143015.1. Lineage (NCBI taxonomy): Eukaryota > Metazoa > Echinodermata > Echinoidea > Temnopleuroida > Toxopneustidae > Lytechinus > Lytechinus variegatus. The sequence continues at coordinate 31,400,267 of NC_054750.1, forward strand.
TATCAGTAACACAGGAAGATGTGACATTAGAATCATTTCCTATATTGCACTCACTCCTTCAGGGTAAACTTTGCAGGATGCTTCGATATTGTACAGGCTTTTATGGAAGATGAGATATGAATTTCAGGATGTAGTTAAATAAATGTAGCAGGCACGACAAGTGCTCAATTTCATGATATCATGACACTAGACAAACATGTACATAATAAAATATTTAAAAATCTAGGACAAAACCCTTGTGTGAATATTTTATAAACTACAGTTTTGGGCAAGAATAACTCATCCCCCAACATTTTGTATGATGATGAAAAGGCACTTATCTGACGGAATATGCCTAACATTTTCAACAACTCACAATACATATTCATCAGGAGTGAACTTTTAATATTACAAGATCATTTATCAACAAAGTTTAGTCTGACTCATTTCTTGTGCATATTAAAGAAAACAATTCATTTTTTTATTTGCACAGCTCCTTAAACAGAGAAAATACGACATATACGCAGTTATGAGTGACTATGAGTACATCATTGATCAACAAAATTGCATACACCCTTTTTTCTATTGGCACAGTAAATCAAAATAAACATAAGTAATTTTAATAGTGGTCAGCCTACAGGCAAATAATTGATGAGAAAAATCACACAAAAACTTCCTCTTTGTTCATAAGATATATTTGCATTTTGTGTTTGTCACATTTAATTAGCATCATGCAGTACACAGCTTTAACTGAGGCATATGGTGTGATGACTACTATAAAAAAAATAACAAGGACAGAAATGATGAAAAAGCAAAATTGGGTATTTTCTTGTGACAACATATTTGAGTGTTGGATTTTTGTTCAGTTACATATCAAACATGGGTTTATATGACTAAAAAAGAAAAATCAAGATTCAAGATCCAGAATGTTATAAGCTGAATCGCCATTGAAGTCAAAATGAAAATATATAAATTGCAGATGAATTGAAATTATAGTAAATAAAAATATTAAGTAAAGATCCTGACCCATTTTTTCAGAAAGAAATTAATCCACATTCTGCTGCAGCTGCACTCGACCCAGGTGAGGTATATGGGTACCTGGCAGGAATTTATGTGTATTCCTTGAAATGCTTGTGAGCTGTAAAAGACTTTCTGGGCTACAGCCAGTGATTAAAAAAAACAGTCCCTTTTAAAGCAACAAGAGATGTTAAATGGTTTATGATATACTACATATTACAAGAACTGAATATTCATGATCATTATTGTGTGAGCCTGTGAGGGCATGGGGGCATCCAATGACAAGGGTCCAGGGTAATAAAATAATTATCTGGAAAGGGCCCTTGAAAATTTGTTCTAATTTACTACAGTACATGTATAAACCCTGTAAGTGCTTTGAAATAGTTCTCAAGATTTTCCTGAAAGTTGTGGGTTTTATTGACAGATTCTGCTATTTTCCTGATTTTTATGAGCATAAAACCTATTAATAGGCCTACATGAAGGTTGACTTCCTCCTTTAATTCAACCTGAATGCTCTCCACACCCTTCCAAACAAACAAAAAAATTGTTTGCATCAAGAACATAACTTACCTTTTCTTCCAAAGGAATTCACAAACGCATGAAATTCAGAGCAAGCACAAATAAATCCACTATTAATGAATATTACAGCAACCAATCCAAGAACATCACAAACTTCCTCAACCCAAACCCCCTCAAAAGAACCTGTACAAAATCCTAGGTTCATACGCTCTACGTGACAAAAAGTCCTACATTCCTTCCTCGAGATCTAGCGAGCCAACGAGAGCCAAGTTAACAGACGTCCTGCACATAACGTCAATAAAAACACAACTAAAAGTCACCAACATAGAGTGAACTCGCCGCACTTGATCAAAACACTCTGATCAAAACGCTCTGTCCATGGTTGGGTAGTCTCTCTCTCTTTACTTTTGTTGCACAATAGGGGTGCAAGCATGGCTGCATATGGGGTATTATGTGGTTACTGCTGGCCTATTATGTAGCTGTAAGATACACTAGGGAAATAAAAATACCTCAAAAGGTACTTTCATACCAGTCCGATCAGACAAAATACCTGGTACCTTGCTGGGTTTTATTCTTATATTTGTAACAATTTCTCTTTCTTGTTGTAAGGGCTTTGTGTCATTCTGGGAAAAGTGCATAAAAATAAAGTTAAAGAAATTTAAAAATTAAAAAAAAATTCTAATCCATAATTCTACCAAGATCAGAAAACATGCATTTGGTGTCTTGTTTTGTCTCCCTGTCAATACCACAATCAAAGTGTTAATTAATGTTGCAACTGAAAATTGACTTGATCTTCTGAAGAATTTTTTTGACAGAGGGGGGGGGGGCAGCAGGTAAATACACCGGGTGAACCCCCTACTCTTTCACAAAGAGTGTATTGGTTTTTAAAGTACATAGTCTGCATAGGCCTACATATCGTTGGCGTTCATCCGAACCGTCGTTACAGTCAATTTCTGGGGGCCAAAAACTACCCCTCTGCCCCCGACTGCACATACCGCCAAGCATTCAGGGTTAGGGTTTATGTAGGCCTACCAATTTTTTACCTTAGTATCATGACTTGAATCATGATTAGAAAGACACTTCTGTGGAATCATACACTGTAGTTGCCTTTAGTCAAAAGTCAAAATAAACATCTTTCAGATCACAAACATGAACCACAGAGAAGCGGCGTTTGGAAAGACAGTTCTGCAGAATCGTATTTGAAAATGGTCATATAAACGTAATGGGATTATTTTGAATCATGCATCTTATACCCCTTTCACAAACCCATCCTCCAATTATCCGCCTAAGAGTAATGCGGATACTTCAATAGAAATTGCATTCACAAACTCCGAAAATAATCCGCACTATTTTTTACGAGCGCCCGACCTGAAAAAGTTGGATAATTGTCATGGCAACTGCACACACCCCCTCCAATGGGGTTGTGTTGGAAAAGGGTGACCTTGTGACCGCACCATGGCAATTATCCGCATTACTTTGGAAGTGCGTACATAAAGTCAAAATCTGGTCCCGATGCCACTATTATGCGGATAATTGCAGCAACAAAATAATGCGGATAACTCTGGTGCCGCTTCGATTTTACGACCAAATTATAAACTGGGTTTATGAAAGGGGTATATGATGTCATTGTGTCGGCCTGCTCCCTTGTTCATGTCATACTGCATGGTGCCAGCAGTATAACACTTTTGCGTCTTTTTTTTCTCTCTATTTTTTATTGTTTCATTTTAATAACAGAAGTGTTCATTTGATTTTTTTTTTATTTGTATGTTTTATTGGGTCAACATGGACAATATATAAACCAAAATAACAAATAAAACATAATTAAACTATTTGAGTTTGAGTTTGAGTTTATTTATTTACTTAAAGATAAATTCCAGTTTTGGTAACGATCTCAAAATGACTTTTTACAGAATCTAATATAATGACCACCCAAGTGTCTGTTTGTATGAATAAAAAATATGTGCCAAAGGATTCTGGAAGAAATTGTGTAATTGCTGAGAAATAAGCAAAATAAGCGCGGATTCGGTCACTTCCGTCGGGTCTTTATTCCAGCAATAATAATACACCGTCCCACGTGTGCCTATCTGTGTTGGTGATCTTCAGTGTGAACGTTTTTCAGTGTAGATTTCAAGATTTCACAAAGTTCAGTTTATGTAACTGTACCAGATCTAGATCCTCGATGATATTCTGACAATTAAGCCTGGTTTTACAGACTTTCTCATGAAATCAGTGTTTACTGCAACTACTGGCATTTCTCTTTAACAACAATATCAATAACGATAACAATGTGTTAACATCACAGCACAAACGTAACTATTCTAGTATACAGATGCAATTGCTAACATTATAAAGGATAAAATGAGAATACAAACGATAAATCTGAATACATAAAATGTGACATGCATTTATAAACCTAAAACAAATGTTTTAACAATTTTTAAGATCCTAGTCACAGTTTCCAATATTGACGATTGAACAAAAAGATACGTATATATGGTTGACTGTTGTTGTTAAGAAGGAACCAGAAGGTAGCACAAGTGCTTTGATATTTTACATAAAAGAAATACGTGTGAACAGTAAATAATGCTATAAATGTTGAAGTCATACAAGTAATCATATCATCATTAGAAAAAAATACATAAATGATCATAGTAATTCTTTTTTTTTCAAAGCGGAAAGTTTTATGCAATGGCACAGACGTGATATCTAACACAACTTTGATGGCAAGTATTTGTATGCTTATACACAGTATTAAACTGGATACATAGAATGATACATGTGCAGATGACAAAAATTATATTTCAAACTTCTGTTTCTTAAAATGAGCCGTGAGTTACACTTTTGCTTCTTGCAGTAACCGTACACATCTATTTGCAATTAATTAAACCCATGTTGAAGTTTACCTCATAATTCCTGGGTCAAACTGCGCAATATGATGTGCACTGGGGAGGCTTGAAGTGAGAGGAAAATGGCGTTGGAGAGTGGGTCAATTAGACCCTTATTATGCACTTACCGGGGGGGGGGGGGGGGGGGGGGGGAGAAAAAAGGAGGAGCGGAAGTGTGTGACTGTGGGTGCACATGCAAAGTCATGCATGTGAGAGTTACTTTGATATTAAAAGGTACTTTCCACGAATGCAAAATGAAATTCTATAAAAATATAGAAGTTAATTTGATTTGAGGCATCTGCAAGGTTACACCAGTGGTGGATCAAGGGGAGGGGGGGGGGCAAATTTGGCTTGTGCCCCCCCCCCCCCTTGAGAGCCATAGTAAAAAAAAATTTAATGTGAATATTGCATTCTTACATAAGTGTGCCCCCTTCAAGAAAGTTACAGTGCTATTTTCAACGGAAATATATCCACCATACACAAGTGAGGAACCATTTTTTATATTTTGCTTTTCAAATTTTCCTCGGGGAAAATGTGCCCCCCCCTTGGAAAATCCTGGATCCGCCCCTGGGTCACACATTTTACAGGTATTTTTGCGATCATTGGGTGTCAAATCTCCATGTGGAAGTCAGAGTTCCCTCATAATTCAAGCGTAGCTGTATTTAAATTTACTCTAAAATAGGTTTAGCTGTATTTGTTTGCATTGTCTGACGGGGTACTACCAGACAAGTATTAACCACACAGTACCTTTCTCTGGTATTATTAGTGCCAAACTGTGTATATTTGTACTGAGAAATCTTTTAATTAGCTTTCAAACAATAAAGAGATTGAGAATAAACTCAATTCTTAGAATTGTGTAGTTCGCTTCCTGACTCATTAATTAAAATATATCCTATTCTATTAATCACAATCTTTACTACATGTATTGCATCACTTCACAAACAGTGCCAAAAACATACCAGCCTTTTTGCAATACAAACACATTTGTTTTCGTATGGACCTTGTCTGTTATTACAATCGTCCAGACTTGAAAAGATAGATTGTGAAATTATGCTCACATATATTGATATTTAGGGTAAATTACCCTTTTTCCAATATTTCATGAAATTCACTTTTTATTTCAATTGCTGGCTTTCATTTGAAGGGCAACTTAAGTCCACCCCAACAACAATTTGAAAATAAAGGGAAAACAGAGAAGAGGGATGGTCTTGCATTGCTATCGATTTCTGGGTTACACTTCGTAATTCCGAAGGTTCGTAATTCTAAAGGTTCTTTATTCCGAAGGTTCGTAATTCCGAAACACGTAAATTGCCTATACCTCGATGTTCGTTAATCCGAAAACGTAAAAGGGTTCGTTAATCCGAACATTTGTGGCGTTAATCCGAAAACAAAATAAGGTTCGTTAGTCCGAAAACGAAATAAGGTTTGTTAATCATTTAGTTTTCGGACTAACGAACCTTCGAAATTACGAACCTCATTTCGTTTTCAGATTAACGAACCTTTGGAATCACGAACCTCACTTCATTTTCGGACTAACGAACCTCATTTCGTTTTCGGACTAACGAACCTTTGGAATTAAGAACCTTCGGAAATACGAACCTTCGCAATAACGAACCAGGGAATCGGGAAGAGGCTCCCTGTTTAAACAAGACAGTATTATGTTTCTAACTTGGGCAAATGGGAACAGACCTCATTAACCAACTCTGTATTCTGGGGATTTGAAATTCCCATCAGGAAATGAGCTGTCAGCTGCCTGTCCTAACGTCACCCATATTTCATCTCACAAATATTCTATCTCTTGATGCTCCTATCATATCGGCCTTTGATGACTATTCACTCACTGTCTGTCTCAACAACACGCGTGACCTTCATAGCAAAGATATTCCCCCACATTCACACTTCGCACATTAAAAAAAATGTATCTCCATGGATATGCATGGACCAAACAGTAGTCCCGTTCCATAAAGAATTTTAGTAATATAATAAATAGATATTTTTTGTATTAAAATTACTATCCAGCCAATCAGATTGAAAGGTTTAATTACCTTTTAACGGTTATTGCATATTTGTTATTATAACAAGTTTTAGGAAATGGGGGCCCCTGATACAATATAGGGCCGTCTGCACCATCCCGAGTTTTCAAATTAGCGCACTATTCTGATCTGGCAAATTATCCCGATCCGAACAATCTCGAGATTATTTGTTAAAGAGACGCAATTATCGTGCTAGTTCGTAGGATTAATCTCGAGATCGCAATCCCAAGTCAACTAGGGATTATTTGCAAAATAGCACACTATTTTACAAATTATCGCGCTAATTCGCAGGTGCAGACGCACTCGGGATTATTTATTCATGGCGTCAGACCATAATGCATCGATGCCTTGCTCGGGCAGGAATCGCTCTTCTTGCGATGGTGGAGACGGGGTTTCTTGAATCTCGAGATTAATCGCGAAAAGGGCCGATCGGGCTAAAATCTCGAGATTGAGCAAACTCGGGATGGTGCAGCACCACCTCTTGTGTGTTAAATAATAATACATACGCAACCAACATTCATTATCATGAGAAGCCTTTGGGTCAGAACTTTCCATCAGCTGAACAAGATAGCAAAGTCCATAAAACGCATCTAATCCCAAATGCAGGGAGGAACAAGAATCAATCAGTAGAAATTAAAGTGAGAGGGAGGGGTGGTAGCAACTCACGTACATGCCAAGCATAACATTTTCACCGACCTGTTCTCCCCCGATCCCAAGCCCCTAATTCCAGGCGTATTAGCACAGAGAAGAGGGCAGGATCGGAGGCAGCTGCCCCCCCCCACCACCATGATTTTTCAAGATGTGAGGGAAAAAAGAGGAAAAGTGGAATACATTCCCGAGTATCAAAATAAGACTTTTTTGGCCCTCATTGAAATACCCCAGCGCCATCACTCCCCCCGCCCTACACTAAGCCCCTGGTCTCCCTCCACACAAGACATTTACAATCAAAGGTAATGTATAGTTCAAATGAACTCCTGGGTGCAAAATTACTGAACACTGGAAGAAGTTTGCTAACAACAGTCATTCCAATCATTACATGAAACTCCCTTTGACCTTTGGCCTACATATTTGAACTTTAATCCCAGTGAGATCTACATACAGTAGGATGCAGCGCACCTACGAGATTTAGAACAAGGTGCATTTAAGTTTAATATTTTTATTTTTGACAATCATTCAACAGTGAATTTAATGATTTCATCTCTTCAATACAGCATATGAGAATATTGATGAAATTATTAAATCATTGAAAAGCAAAATATAAAGTTGACCTTTCGTATTAATCAGAGAAACTACAGTATATACAACCAAAACTGAGTTGCTGTTCATTTATTCATCAATATTCATTTGAAGTTGTGGTTATTTGTTTTCATAAGTTGGCAAAAAACAAAACAAACAAAAAATATTTTTGTCTTTATAGCAACATAAACATTTTCATCATTTCTGGAAATAATACATGTACAAGAACAGTATTCTGTTTTAACAGCAGAAAGAGGTCACAGTCTATGTCATTCTGGAATAAAGAAAATCCACATAACTAAAAACAGATAAAAGTATTGAAAGTTCAATAAATAGTTTGTCCAACTTACTGTAGGCCTACATGTACATTGTATGTGTGTATACATGAAGAACAACCACAGTGAATTATTAAAGATGGTGATTTTTTTTCTAAGATGTGAAAAGATTACACTACTCCTTAATATATGTAGGGCCTACATGGATATGTACAGCGATTTTAAATGAATTAAAATAGGCTTTGGATAGTGAACCAATAGAACTCTGGATTCGGATTTATTTATTTTATTCAAACATCAAAGATACGTAGGGCCTATAGGCCTATGTGTAGATCTGCAATTTGCCTAGTCGCTTTCCAGTTATTCATTTTCAAACTTAAAATAATTCAAATGCCAATCTTACAATTCAGATGCAGGGTTTTCTAGTCACGTTTCACAGCCAATATGAATTCAGAATGAGATAGTTCAACTTGGCTATGCCTATTAAACCCATATTAAAAGAAACTGTAAAGAAAAACTTAGAGGCTGTTCTCACTACGTTCCTAAAACTAGTTTACTGGAAACTAGTTTAGTGGAAACTAGTTTAACGCGTAGTGAGAACGGTCAAAGCGGTCTTGGAAGCGATCTTCCAAACCAGTTTGGAAAACCACCTCGCGATGTAGTTTTCAAGATCGCTTTGCCTTGTTAAAGTGGTTTTAGCGTAAGTGAGGACACAACCGTTCTTCGGGAAGCGATCTTCGCACATTTTGAGCGCGCTACTCCACACGACAGGTGTAGAATGCCTATGCTGCGGATTCGAATATTGCGCGAAACGTGTCACCCTACTGAGAGCGTTTCCATAGCAACAAGAGCGCTTTACATGAAGTGATTTTGAAAACCACTTTCGTGTGATCAAGTGGGAACGCTAGCAAAGCGATCTTCCAAAGTGGTTTTCTGAATCGGCTTCCAGTAAACTAGTTTTAGAAAGCGTAATGAGAACGGCCTCTTAAGTTTACTGTGTTACTGTGTTCCCTAAAAATCACTTGTAAAATGAATAGTAGTAATAAAAGTTGTACACTCAAATCAATTCATGTAACAAATAATAAACAAAAAAAAGACGACTAAACAATCAAATAAAGAACAAGCTGAATTTCAAATAAAGTGAAGATGAATAGGTGTTTAATACTTCATGGGACTAGAATATATGTGTCATTCCAAACTATTAGAAATGCTAACTTCTTGGCACCTAACCAAAGGCTTCTAAGAATAATAAAATACCCCAAGAATAAAGCCGCCTGAGTAAGGATAATAAAGTCTGACTCAATGGGGGATGTCCTCATAACCCATAGTTTGAAGTTAAAAGAAATTCTGCAAAAATCAAAGGTCAAAGATCTCTCAAATGGCATAAGAAAAGAAATAGGGCCCCCTCCCCCTCAAACTGGGTATGGAATTTCCATGGAAACCGTGAGGCTGCTTGGTAGCGTTGCTATGGTATTTGTACTGAAGTTGCACACCAAGGCTTTGTCTGTTAGAACAATTTCCTGGTAGAAGGGTTCCAATTTTGTCTTGTCTTCTCTTTCCATTTAAAGATGCCCACAATCATTATATTGATTATTATGGCACATGAACGTCAAGATTGACTTGATATTTGTTCTATATGACATGATATTATTAATCAATCATGATATTATTAAGTATATATCTAAAATGTTTGTTCAAGGACAAGTCCACCCCAACAAAAACTAGATTTGAATAAAAAGAGAAAAATTTCAACAAAATCGGTTGTAAAATAAGAAAGTTATGACATTTTAAAGTTTCGCTTCATTTCACAAAACAGTTATATGCACATCTCGGTCGTTATGCAAATGAGGGAACTGATGACATCACTCACTCACTATTTTTTTTGTATTTTATTATATGAAATATGAAATATTTTGATTTTCTCATGTGAAATTAAGTTTCATTCCTCCCTGAACATGTGGAATTCCATTAGCATTTTGTGCTTCAGGCAAGGACGTTCTAATCATCAAATTCGTAAAAATTGAAATATTGTATAATTCAAACAAAAAACAAAAGAAATAGTGAGTGACATCATCAACTCTCTAATTTGGATGTAACTGGCTCGTTCATATACATGTAACTATTATGTTAAAAATAAGCGAAATTTTGAAGTGTCATATCTTTCTTATTTTACATCCGATTTTGATGAAATTTTCAGCATTGTGCTGGTCTGATTTTTCTCTATTGATTCAAATCAACATTTTTCTGAGGTGTACTTGACCTTTAAGGTGTGTACCACATCATCTGTTCATTCTTTGCAAATATTTGAATTTGAGCATATTTAGCAGAATTGGAACCCTTTCTCATTTTTTTCTTAAAAATTAACACTTATCTTACAAAGTTAGGGATCGTATACCAGAAAGCTACAAAGATTGCATCCTGAAATTTTCAGCCCATTCCATACTTGTGGAAATTTCTTTCCCAAAAAATAATATGATTTTTTACATAATAATCACAAAATACATTCACTGTATGTCATCCACACAAAAGTTAGAAAACTGGAATATTGACCAACACTTTGGAAAAAATTTACCACAACATAGACTTAATTTTTTTTTTTTTTTTTTTAAATTTGTATATCTGAAGATTTTCCAATTGTAGAGTTTGGGTTCATGTTAAGATCAAAGGAAAGGTAATTATTAACAATGTCGTGTGAAAGATATGATAAAAAATCTCAAATTTGTGAGAAAAATTACCACTGTTGTCTAAAAAAAGACAAAAGACCAACAAAAATAATTCTGTCTTGCACACAGAAATCCCTTCTAAAGCAAGGAATGCTTTCAGGATATACTCTTTGTGTCAGTTTGAAGTTTACTGTTAATGTAGCAACAGTCGGATCAAAAATCAACAAAATTATCAGATCAATCTTGTTAGACGCCAAATTTTGATATTCCTCTAATAATAATTGGCTGTTATATAGTGTTTTATCAGTCTACAACTATTTAAAGCACTTCACAATAATTATTACCCGGTCACTGAATTCATAGCTTTTTCAGCAGCTTGTTATAGGCACACACTAAACCCAACCACTTGATGGATGTTTCCCACCAGTACCCAATCAGCACCTGGGTTAGAGTGGCAAAGTGTGGATTAATGCCTTGCCAAAGGACGCTAGGCCATTGTGGGATTCAAACACACGACCCTTTGATTACAGGGCGAGAGTCAGAACCACTACACCACAGCGCTTCTGGACAGACACTACTGATACCACAAGACTAAAAGCAAAATAGATAGTTCCATTTCGTATACCAGCTATAATGCAGGACTATCTATAGTGATGGTAGTAGCTACATACAATGAATAAAATCATGACATACTTTGTTCTCTCCTGTTGTACGCTTTGATGGGTCTTCTCAATTTTTCTCTTCTCTTTTAACAATAATCATTTTTTTACAATAGAATTTCCCTTCCAAGATTGAATGAGTTAATTCTTACCTCATTGTTGATGACAATCTTTGGAGTGTTGTAAGCCTTCCTCATAAACTGAGGCGACGTTATCAGTGCCTTCACGTTCAACGTCAAATGATCCATCTTCACAGACATCTTGATATTAACCGAGTTTTCAAGCTTTTGAGAAAATAATTTTTATTGGACAATCACTGAAGTCTGTTGTAGGTCAAGAAAATGTACTTGAAAGTTGAATTCTCGATGGAACATCCTAGGGGAAAGACTGCACACACAATCTTATAATATGAAAGCTTGTTCCTCTTGAAGAGTGGCAAACACGTGACATATCATATATTTCTATTTTCATTTTCACTTGGCAAAATAGCAAAGATAACACAGCTTTTGAAGCCCTATCATCCGGATATGCAAGTTATGTGCATTCTCTGTATATTACAACCATGTTGTTTAATATATCCAATATGAAAGATGTTAGTTCATATCCATTTGAATGTATTTGGAGCCACAATATACAACAGCATCAGTCAATCCGCAGCATGAGAAACAAAAAGTGAATTCTTGAAATCTTGATGCTTTACGTGCACAGGGCCAACTTCAAGAAAAAAAAACTTGCAACTTTTCGCGAAGATTTTGGCCTCTTGCCATCAGTTCCTTGAACATATAAAAGCACCGAACATTGAGAAGATACAACGTAAACTATAATCAAGCATTGATAGAAAGTATAGATGCGCTTCCTTGATAGCCAAGTTGAATGAACTAAATATGATCCATGCACACTAAAGATGCCAGGGCATAACAAGGGCTTGTTATATTTATATAAAGTAACAGCAAAATGGCATGATGAAATTTGATACCACGTTGACAGTAGCACTAAAGCAGATTCATCAATGGAAAAGAATGGCACTTGTTGAACACCAGAGCTACAGAGGGCACAAACTTGTCCTGAGCCCCAACTTTCAGCTACAGACAACCGTAACTACACATTAACAAATACATCAATATGTAAAAATCCAACGTGGTAGATCATTATTCTCCTGATAATCACTTACAGAACATCTCTATTGAAAATGGTATGCATGAGGGAAAACAGTACACTAGACCAGAACTGACTAGATAGATTTAATTGTTCCTCTCAGCTCTCACTGTTGAGCCCTCATCTAGCATTGAAGATGGGAGTTGTTGCGTGAAATCCTTTTATTTCAAGAAGCTGCAGATCCCAGCTACTGTCATCATAATAATGTGAGAAGGGCCTGATGATGATTAGTAGCTGTCCTTATTAAGTCAACAGTATTGATTGAATCCTCCACACAGGAGAAAGAAAACAGAGCAATCCACACCTCTTCTAAAGTAAATTTACAGAGTAATAACCTCAATTTGGTTGAATGCACAACTTCAGACTGAAAATAGAAACATAAAGCTGTACAGTTCCCCTGGATGCATCTCAGCACTTCTGAAGCTACAAGATCAATGTGGCGAAATGTTGAAGGTTCACAGGAAAAGCTATTCCGTTTCATGGGGATCTTTCTCACAATTCTACTGCTAATTGTGCCATTGAAAAGATCACCAAAATACTGGCTGGCAGGCGTGATAGGATTACTTGGCAAGCTGCATCCACAGACTAAAAATGAACAATATAATTATTCAATAATCAAAACTCAGGTTCTGCGATACAATCATCAAGAGATACAATCAGTTTGATCCTGAAACGCAAACTCAAAGATGATTCAGAGACAAATTCATAGCATAATGTTCATATCCTTTTAATATTTCCAAGATCCTACATTCGTACGGACATATTCCTAAACATCAGGCAATTCTACATTCTCGCTTCCATACATAGGAATATACATGTATGTCCAAGGTTTCCAATTGTCCTAGTGGAGTCCTAGAACTGCAAACACCCTCTCGTTTTCCAAGTTTGATCCCAACTACCCTTCAAATCCATTCCTGATAGGCTTTCTATGAAAAATATGAACAGCATACACCTACAAAGCTAAATGCATGGATCAACTGGAACCATGATGATGGGGGCTTGAACTTTGACCGTTGAATCATAAACCACTAAAACTTGACAACAGTTGGTTCAGAAATTCCTCTGCTATTGGGACCGAAGCCTCCATTCCAGACTTTTTATATTCCGGTTTACTGGGGGGGAAACATCAAGTTCAATATCTAAATTCAGTGGATGTGGTTCCCGGACACAAATGGTCTGAAACTGCACCTAACCTGACCAACTATGGCAGGACATTGATGACATAGTTTGTTTTCATCACCATTACCTCAAGGGGTATAGGCTAACATCATAAATCATGATTATAAAGAATTGACATGTTTATAGTTATATAAAACTAATTCTGAGTAATATGACTAGGCATAATTTGCACATTGCTTCAGAGTTTAGTGGCAATAACAGAGGCATTATTTAATGGCCATCACCCATTCTCGATGGCAAATTTATACCCATTTCATAAACCTATCCTCCAATTAGCCGCCTAAGAGTAATGCGAATAATTCAATAAAAATTGCATTCATAAACTCCGAAAATAATCCGCACTATTTTTATGAGCGCCCGTCCTGAAAAAGGAGGATAATCGTCATGGCAACCGCACACATCCCCTCTGATGCGGTTGCATTGGAAAAGGGTGACCTTGTGACCGCTCCAAGGCAATCGTCCGCATTACTTTCGAGATGCGTTCATAAAGTCAAAATCTGGTCCCGATGCTGCTATTACGCGGACAATAGCAGCATCAAAATAATGCGGATAACTCTGGTCCTTTTACGACCAAATTATGCTGCTATTAGCCGCATAATTGGGTTTACGAAAGGGGTATTACTCAAGCATCACAATGGTTTTCATGGAACGCCTTCATGTATCATCTGCAATATGATTTATGTTGAACCAAGAGCAATGAGGTCATGACAAAATATTCCTTTCAATCATTCTCCTAACAGGTGAATGCCGAACCCATCCAATCTGCCATACATATAACATCAGAGTTCAGGATTATAATTGATGACACCAAAGAGAATGATGATTTTACCCAAAAAAAGAATAATCAAGATGTCCTTCCATAATAAACTTGCAAGATTGAGAAACTGTGATTGTTTTGCTTTTTCCTGGTACATGTAATTATAATGAGTTGCAAGGATTCATCCTTATTCATGCCAACAATGCCACAGTGTTTCCGCATATCAAAAACAAATTGAACAAACCAACCTGTTTAATAGTGTGGTAAACTCTTATTCCATCAATTCTCGGGGAAACTCAAAATAAAAGGACTGCAACAAATCCAGAGATTCAGATCGAGAGGGTCAACAATATCTATCAAATATATCAATGGCATTAGACTGAGAATTTTAACTGTTCAAGCTGAAATCAAGCATGGAATCAATAATTTCACTTCACAACAGCATCCAGTGTACAGACCATCCAGACAAATTATTACCGGGATATGAGCACAAACTGTATGAGAAGATGAATTCTAACAATTAATATTCTACAGGTACACAGGGGAAACTCCGCAATACATACAGAAATTCAACATCGCCAGAGACCAATCGCTATTCAAATAAAATGCTAGTCTGCAGATGTAATGTAAATTTGTATCCCACAGCGGGTATCAAAATAACCTTGGAAAAATGAATGCATTCCGTAACAGATACAGAGGGTTGTCAAATATGAAGGGATTAGCTTTTTCTTCCATTCTTTCAATTTATAAAAAAAATAAAGATTGAGTTGTAATGCTCGAAGATCGTATTTACCAATGTTTCAAAGTGCAAAGTTTCTTTTAGATTCATCATGTGCAATGGTATTGATCCATGATTCAAAGTACAAAGTTTCTTCAGTTTGCAATGTGCAAGGATGACGATGTCACAGAGCAACGGTAACAATCTATCACCATCCCAGACTAGGTTAGAACTGCCAGCGGGAGTCAAAACAACTTTCAGTGTTTATCATCACTGCATAGGACAGAAGCAAAAATAGACTCTGCACTGAAGTCCACCACACAGATTAATAATATAGCGCCATCTATCTAGAAATATTCTATTCCAAGGCGCGTTGTTATTATCATTTATTATCATTATTACCCCAGCTTTAGCTCGATCTGGCTTTCAGCGCTCATGCATTCAAGGAATTAATCCTGCCGGGTACCCATTCACCTCACCTGCGTCGAGTGCAGCACAACGTGGATAAATTTCTTGCTGAAGGAAATTACGCCATGGCTGGGATTTACAGAATGAAAACTAGATTTTTTTTCAACAAATGAGCCGGCAACAGAAAAAAATTGAATCAAGAAACAGGAATGATCACTTTTGCAGCTACGTCAGATGAAGTTGACGAGCCGTAGCAATTTGTACAACTTTACACATGTACATGTAGTGCCATTTCTCTGCATACATAGAAACCTTTGAGGCACTATTTACATTGTAGTTCATGCAGCACAATAAGTATGTTTCATCGCTGATAGGCATTTTATTGGTGTTGCTTCTCCTTACCCAAGATCAATTAACCCATTGACTACTGAATTCTCAAATTTCCATAGACTTTGTACAGCCACCACCTGGTTCCAGTAGTTAATGGGTTGATGTTTCCAACATAAAACCAACTCACAAGATACATGTAGTACTACAGGAAGTAAAAACAGAATGCAACAAATCAGAGTCTGTACCAATACACATTTTTCAAGTACCAAGAACAGAATATTTTGCCCCTCAATCGAGACAGCATGGTATACATGTATATTCTCCTTTCAACTGTTGTGAATGAGACAGCATGGTATATTTTCTCCTTTCCAACTGTTGCAAAATGTTGAAGACACATCATCAAAACCAATAATCAAAACACATCATCAAAACCAATAATCCAAACCACAAACAAAGTTCTTATCCGTGCGAGAGATGCTTGAGAAATTAATTAATCATATTACGTTGCCAATGATGTCTAGACCACTAATTCCTTTTAATCTGGTATCGAATGGCACAGGGATAGAGCATACGAAAAGTATTACACCTTGCTTTTGGCTTTATCAACACTTCCAAAGGCATACTGCGCCAATATCCTCAGGTGCTATTCATGTATTACTTCTGATATATTCATGAACTGATAAAATCTGGACTCCCTGAAGGCTATATGCAGATCATATCCCATCTATTTTTAATAACTACATGTACACTGTACATGTACTATTCACAAACCAACTAATCGGTAAACTAAGGCTGAATATTAAACAGATGCAAGCAAGCGGAAAATAGTATCTGTACCACTCCTGTAAAAAAATAAGCCAGCTTAATCAAACATAATATTTCTCATGTTTGCGATTCGGCACACATTGACAGATCTTTGTATTGCTAAGTGGGCTCGGGAATAATACGCATTAGTGGGCCCTTGTACTTCAACCGGTTGACGAACAATGGGTGACATTTTTGTCATTTCTCCTGCCACCCTTGCAAATAGAGACTTATTATCAGACACGAACCATTCACATATTTGTCTCATAATGTGATAATAATGATTGTCTGCACAAAATAGAATACAACAGATTCATTCAAGCAAATGCAATGGTAAAACATATGTATGATCACAGTATGACCTCTCTCCACTATTCATTCATGATTTATACAGAATATTGACTTTATTTAAAAATCAAAATGATTTGGTATTTGAGAAGAGAGTAAACACCTTTGTAATGCTAGTATACATTGCTGTTCATATTCACAGTGTACATGTATATACTGTAGATATCTGTTAATGTGAATGTGATGTTTCTATATTTTAATAGTCAATAATTTTGCCAATGTCTGTATAATACACACTGACATAAATACATTTCTTTTCTCTTTAACATTCTCTACATGTACATAATCAAACTTTGGTTTTGATATATGCGCAATATTGTGCAATAATGGCAGTATACAAAGTGAAAATTTGAACAATGTTGTACTCCCAAATCCACAAAAAAAAGACCACAGTTCCTACTGTCCTACATGAACAACAAATCTATCTTCTGCGGTAGGCCCACATGAAGACAAAAAATGTAGGATGTTTTTAACATGCAGCTGATAGAATCATACATATGTCTATAAAAGGCAAGAAAGGGGGAGTAAATTATACCCCGTTCATAAACCCAATTATGCGGCTAATAGCAGCATAATTTGGTCGTAAAATCGGAGGAGGACCAGAGTTATCCGCATTATTTTGATGCTGCAATTATCCGCATAATAGCAGCATCGGGACCAGATTTTGACTTTATGAACGCATTTCGAAAGTAATGCGGATAATTGCCATGGAGCGGTCACAAGGTCACCCTTTTCCAACGCAACCGCATTGGAGGGGGTGTGTGCGGTTGCCATGACGATTATCCTCCTTTTTCGGGACGGGCTTGTAAAAAAAGTGCGGATTATTTTCGGAGTTTATGAACGCAATTTTTATTGAATTATCCGCATTACTCTTAGGCGGCTAATTGAAGGATAGGTTTATGAAAGAGGTACATGTACATGTATCAGATACAGAACTACTATGTACATTACTACATTTCAGATATATAGTCTGTAAACTTGAAAAAGAATTGCAGATGACCGACTTTCGCCCCACAATAATCTTCATCAAATTGCCCCCTGCCCCACCCCCCCCCCCAAAAAAAAAAAAAAAATAGAGAGAGATCTACCACTGTATGTACTTACACTATGATCATGACCTGATTGACGTCATCTCACACATTCTGCCAACTTCTAAATATCACCACAAATGGCATAATTGTTTTAAAAGGTAAGCAAGAGAAAAAAAACATAAGCTACGCATTTCATATTGACACTTTGAATGATGTAACATGACACTGACTTGTTTCTGTCATAATGCATGACAATGATGATCCACCTGTAATATTGTACATGACCTTTGTAAACCATAATTGCAAACAGATGTTACTGTTTCCACTAGTCTCCTACAAGACCAATTGTTATTTTTTTTTTCAATTTAATATTGATCCATGTGTTACACATGTCTGCATTTCTATTGGCAACTGCCCTTGAATGTTAATTTGTAAGGGTTTAGGCTTATACTCTTTCATTTGTTACAATTATTACAAGTATGGCAAGTTCCCCCAAGTCTGCGCAGTCCCCCTTGTCTGCACACAAGCGTATCTGCGCGATTCTAGTAAAAGAAGATACGCAACGAAAACAAACTTTACACATGCAACATATAGACAGATATTCATTAAAAAATCCAACTCAAAATGTTCGAAAAATATCTGAATCGTGTGCAAAGTGAATGGGTGCGTGGACATATGGGGTACCATTTTTTTTTTTCAATCTGAAAATGACTGCCCGAGGTTTTTTCCACGGAAATCCTATATTTCTTTCAAATTTTATGAGATATTTCGTCCACTTACTAATGATAATATCAGGAACATTATCAACAGAAAGATTTTGTGAAATAAAAACGAAATTTATGTTATAACTCAAATCGTTAGGTGCGCAGAATTGGGGACCACCATCATACAGTGTAAAGGAAGCTCCATGGTGAGATACGTACACAGTAAACCATGAAAAAATATTTCATTGTTAATTATAAAGATCCGGTGGGGGGGCATTCACATATATTGGTGGTACGGGGATATGCCGCTTTGATGACCCCCTTTTTCAGACCTAATTTTCAGTTCTCTAGATACTCCGAATGACAAAATTCCAGTTCAGAAGTCACCCAGCCCCGCTCGCAAGACCCCTGTTATGAGACATCTCAGTTCCCCAGCCCTGCCAAATTTGTCAAGTGAAAGCACCGCAAATGAGAGATGCATGTACGGTTTTGCAACTCCCTACACATAACTAGTAGCCGCGATCCCGTTCCATAGACACTATTTTTCACACTGCAAGGTATAGTTCCCAAAGACAACATACTTTACCCTTTTACTCAGTTCCTTAGACCCCCATTTCAGAGTTTTGTGAGGCACATCCCCATTAAAAAATAATTGAAGTGCCCCCTCCCCATAAAGACAAGATTGGTTTTCATATTACCTGCAAGCCACCATGGACCTACATCCATGATTCCACACAAAATGACTAACTTCACTTCAGCCCTTGATTTTAACACTATACCCACATAAAATACATGAGCTAACCCTACCCCTAACCGCAAACCTAACCCAACATTAGATGAGATAAAGCCAGGAGCAATTTTCACCAAACATATTGTACTTTCATTTGTGATAGGCCCCATCCTATTCCCCAATCATGATATCCTTTGGAGCTGTTTCTGATTGTGCATAAATGCAATAGTTTATTCCCAATCCCCAACATGAATTCAGTGTTGAAAATTTGATATTTCTGAGCAGAATATCCTCATTGGATATCCCATGTATCTTAATCCAGTCTTAAAATAAGCCCAGTCAGATTTGACAAATTGAATCAATACTATATTCAAAGGCAAATATCAAATAAATACAGTCCAACCCCTTCTTACACAATTCTATGTATGAGATCCATGTGTGATAATATCTCTAGAGAGATGTCATGCATGATATGTGACATGACTGCAAAACAGATCAACAACCCCCACCTCCCGCATTGCAAACAAACTGAAATACATAATGAAGCGAGGATAATAGCTGTTCAGAAATTGTAAACAGTTTCATTTTTTGCCCGATCTGATTTCAATAAATTGCTTCAGTTATTGTCGCATGATAGATTTCGACTCAAGGCTATTTTGTCTGTTGCACTTCCCATTCATTGAAACAATATTTGGAATGCTGAATTCTATATGGTAGAGGAAGATACGAAGAAATGGTTTCAAAGAAAAAGTATCAAAAGATTGAATAAAAAAATATTTGAAGATAATTTTGATATCTAAAAATGGACATCATGTCATTAAAATATATTGCCACTTTGTTCAGTTTGTAAATCATCAATAGTCAGAAGAAATAATTATCATGATTATCATTGCTGTTTGTCGTTGCTATTGCTGTTATTATCATCTGTGTGCAAATCAAACCCATTTATACCTCCCCCCAAGAAAAAGTGTTTATATTTTGTGAAGGTACTGATGGTGGTGGTGGTGGTGACATGAAGATGATGATGATGATAATGACGACTATTAAAGGTCATGATAACAATGAAGATGATGACAATGTTGATGATGATGATGGATGATGACGATGGATGATGACGACAATGATGTTGATGATGATGATGATGACAAAGTCCCTACACTTTCTAAGCAAAGGAAAATTGAAGGACTTTTCCAGGGATTTTCAGGACTATTAGGATATTTGAAATGGGCCCAGGAAGACATATCCATACCAATTCGTCGCACACACCACGAACCATCCTCTCTGCGCACTTTGATGCGAAAGTATTATTCCACAAACTGTCCTCTCTGTTACGTTGCCCACTGTGGCGTAAATAATTAACTTCAAGAAAATATAAAGATATGGGATGAAACTTTGGAACCTGAACTTTTTAACGAAGACACTGGTAAATAATTTGCTCTCCTTGTAGGTGCACTTATTGCTGGTTTAAAAAAAACTTTTCTTTTAATGCGTTTTCTGCAAAAGTAACTTTCGCATCGAAGTGCGCAGAGAGGACGGTTCGTGGTGCGTGCGACGAATTTATAATCTAATCCGAACTCTTTCACTTGTTTGCCTGATGTAAACAATGTCAATGTACTCAGAAGCCCCCTCCCAAGGTAATGGCTTGGTCAAGCTCTAGGGGAGCTTGATCACACAATAACCCCAAACAATGGGTATCATCCACTTAACCAATCCTTCCATTGTGTTAAACAACAAAGTAATGGAATCAAGAAGTGCCTTGATGAATAGCCAACTGACCCTAAAGTACAGGTTTCAAAGGACAGTATTTAGAGAGGAAGCTGGCTGCTCTCCTAGTGGGGGAAGGGGAAGGACTACAAAAGGGAATAAATAGGGGGGCAATTTAGACAGGAACAAAAGATGGCTGCATTAGATGAGGATAATTGTAGATAATGGTTGGTGTGAAAGACCATGACTATCAAAGTCTTGAGATAATTGGGTGATGTTAAGAGGATTACAGGGTTGTTTGGAAAGCGGACCTGATTAGTTAGGACAGTTCTCAATGGATGAATAGAAAACCAAACTGTACATAGTATTTACACAACAATTCAAGAACATGTTTTAAAAAGAGAAGGTCTATTGAAATTTATAGAAGCCTATTGCAATATGGTTGTGACAAGTATTGGAGGGACTGCATGTAGTTGTAAAGCAAAAGTGTCACTAAAACATTGTTTGAACTTTGAAGTCACATGAGGAAGTGCTGCACCATCCCGAGTTTGCTCAATCTCAAGATTTTAGCCCGATCGGCCCTCTTCTCGATTAATCTCGAGATTCAAGAAACTGTCTCCATCATCGCAAGAAGAGCGATTCCTGCTCGAGCGAGGCATCGATGCATTTTGGTCTGACGCCGTGAATAAATAATCCTGAGTGTGTCTGCACCGACGAATTAGCGCGACAATTTGTAAAATAGCGCGCTATTTTGCAAATAATCCCAAGTTGACTTGGGATTACAATCTCGAGATTAATCCTACGAAATAGCGCTATAATTGGGTCTCCATTGCAAATAATCTTGAAATTGTTCAGATCGGGATAATTTGCCAGATCAGAAATAGCGCACTAATTTGAAAACTCGGGATGGTGCAGACGGCCCTACGGATACCAGGATACCACTATAATGGTCTTGGAGTTTATCATTTTCAATACCCTAGTACAATGTATTAAAGGATATGTAAAATAATAATGAACAAATTATTGTACACACAAGCAAGAATCAGTGATTTGAATGATTTCACATACGTACAACATGTTTTTGTGTTGTTTATTTCTGCCCCATAAATGTACATGTATGTACATGCTTGAAAAAAATACACTTAAATGGGAACACAATGTTTGATCAGAACTACATGAATACCTGACTTTTCAATTTTGTACATGATTCTGACCACAAATTTTTACTATAAAACTCATGGATAATATTAATTGCTTTTAGATCCACGATCACTCATCAATTTATGTTTTGATGAGTATATAAAGAGTCTATAATTGTATTTTCCACTTTATATGACAATACATTTTGAACTGGTACAAAGATACATACAGTTTTTATTGTGTCTGAACAAGGTCTCATGATCTGTCAAAAGAGTTAATATGTCAATACCAGGTCTTTACAATGAGTCAAAGTGTAAACATTGCCTAATTTGGATGAGAGATGGCGTGACAATCAACCACCAATATCATGCATGAACTTCATAATTTTTATGGCACAATTCGGGATCTCTGAACAGCACTTTGATAATCAATTTGTATTGTCAAGTTTTGTTTTCTGGACCTGAATAAAGAATTGAAGCCATAAATTTTCGACTTAATGCTATATAATAAAGTAATCAATAAAACATGAAAGACAACTGAAATGAACCTGACACTGTGACAGCAGGTTATTCAAACAGCTTTTTTCAAACAAGTGTCTAAAATCTTAAATAACAAAGTCCAATTTCTAATAATTCATTCTCAATAAATTAAGCATGGCTGTTATACACTATGTAAATGTTGAACTACTCTCAAGTTTCTATAACAGTGCTCTATAAAATTTCAAACAGCGTTGCCATGATTACTGTATAGGCATACAATGACTGAAGTCATTGACAATTAATAGAGGGGGTATAATGTTGTGCATAACATTATAAGAGTGGTAGACATTAAAGGGAAAGTTCACCCTGATGACGAGAAGATTATTGTAAAAATAGCGGAAAAAATAATTTCAAAAAACGGTGAAGGTTTGATTGAAATATATCAAAGATTTGTTAAGTTATTAGAATCTTATTTTTTCAGTTGTGACATCACGCAAGGAGCTTCCCATGGACATGTAATGTGAATTTTAAATCAATGAAACATGGAGAGTTGTGGCCCAGTGGAATTATTCTCTGGACTTTGAAACAGAGGGTCATGGGTTCAAATCCCAGCCATGGCATTATATTTTCCTTCAGCAAGAAATAATCCACACTGTGCTGCACTCAACCCAGGTGTGGTGAATGGGTACCTGGCAGAAATCTATTCCTTGAAATGCCGAGCGCGTAAAAGCTGCTTGAGCTACAGCCACCTGGGGTATTAATATCCAAGTCCTTTGGAAGCGCATAGAGACGTTATTCATGTGTTATGCGCTATACTATTACTATTATTATTATTATGTCATTTTCTTTTTAAAAATGATGTTTTTATTGTACCTTGCGTATATCAACAGACAAATTATTTCATATTCACTCATAAAAGAATAATTTTTATCATGAACCATTAAAAAATTGAAATTTATGCAGAACTACTTATATAAACAAATGGAGCAGCGACTCAAATGACATCAAAAACTTGAAATTCTAATAACTTTCTTTACTCTTTGATGGATTTTCCTCAAACCTTCACCAATGTTTTCAAATTTTTCTGGTATTTTTACAACAAACTCTTCATCAGGGTGAATGTTCCCTTTAAAAGTTAGTGGTGGACTTGGAGGATGACAGACAGAAAAAGGAAGGTAGAAAATTTATCAATATCGAGAGGGTTAAAGTTGTGAAAGGTTTTTTAAAAACCAAATAAGGAAAGAACATAATGTAACAATGTGGAAATGTGATGTACAGTGTACATGTGTACATGTATGTAGGCTATAGCCTATAGGCCTACTGTATCCTACATGTACATGTATGTGCTTGGTGATTTTACATGCAGGCATATCTCTAAAATCCAACTAGCAAATAGGCCTTTGAATTTTGAAGGCTGTAGGTCCTGCAATTTGATCCGCATGATACTGGTAGTTTTACAATGCATGATTCAGTCAGTTTCTTCATCTAGAAGCACACAGGGTATTATATTCGCTTTTAATATGGATAATAATAATTTCCTGGTTAAATGTTGTAAACCTACATGTACATCTAATATATAGACCTATTTGTACATTGTGGCAATTCAAGAAAACATACAAAAAACAACCATGTTGACTGTTTTAACATCCAATTGTGGCAATAATCAGAAAATCAGAATCCACTATTACAGATCTAACTTCTAATTCTACAAGTTGGTACAGTGACCTACATGTACAAAGCTCAAAAACCTCATTCCAGACTGGACATACAATGTAAGGAAACATTTCTTTAACAGCAAAAAATAATTGATAGCTGGAATACACTCTGAAGAAGCCATCAAAATGTCCACTCTCAACTTTAAACAGAGACTATCAAACTTGGTTTATTAAAAGGGGACTTCCCCCCTGAAGAAAACTTTGTTGCAAAAATAGCAGAAAAAATATCAAAAAATATTAGTGAAGGTTTTAGGAAAATCCGTTAAAGAGTAAGAAAGTTATTAGAGTTCAAAGTTTTGCATTTGTGACGTCATAAACGAGCAGCTGCCCCATGTGTTATGTAATATAAAATGTATGAATTTCAAATTTTGCATGGTTCCTGATGACTTAATTTTCTTTTCTATTCATGATCGGGTGTAAAATGATTTGTCTATTGATATACAAAAGGTACAGCAAGAACCATTATCAATTTTCTGAGAAAATGACATTTCATTGATTTTTTACCATTTGCTATGTAGGAATGCTGCTCGCATATGACGTCACAAATCAAATAATAGAAATTCTAGTAGGAGTGGGCTATAAATGGGTGATTTTTGGTTTTACTGTGGGAACAGTTTTTTTGTGTTCCTTTTACCTTATCTCAACATGAAATGACAATATTTTTTGTCTCAGGTCCGAGAAAAAAGTGTGCCGGGCCAAAATCCAAAATGGCCGCCCAAACCCCCCAAAATCACAGTTTTGGCCACAACTTCTTTATTTGGTGGTCTTTTTCTCTGGTTTTGGTGTCTATTCATATGTTTTAGGGGGCAGGCAATTTGTTTTTCCTATAATTAGCACTTTTAAACCATTATTTGTAGAGTTAAAAGGTAATTATACCTTAATTTTCCAATTTTTATAGGTTTTTTTTCAGCCAAACGTAGGTTTTATCATCCTGGAGTTCTTGGATATTAGATGGTAAGAGGTCAACAATAGCAAGCAGCTTCATAGAGCTATATTGCTTTTATTCCTCTACTATGGGTTTTACGGATATTAGTGAAATATATCTTATTAAATAAATAAATGTTCATTATCCATAGGGGCAATACAGTATACAATGTACTGTTACTGTACATACTACACTGCCATTGACCACCATGACATATGACAAGGCCTGTATATAAACTATAGTGTCATAGAAATACATTGTAAGCTCTTAAGGTTTAAAATTAGATTGGGAACTGTGAATTTGATTGCTTGTCAGCTGATGTACATGATGAAACCAGCAATGTAAATTGCACATAAAATATCACATATCATATACATGTACGTACACCACATATCTACGTGTAGCCATATCTTCTTCATTTTGAGGCCTTTTTTTACCTGGTTGTGGTGTCTATCTGGCCTGTGTTTATGGGGTCAGGTAACTATATAATCATAGTAACGTTGATCAACAACCAATCAGAACCAAGGATCCATGTAAGTTACCATTAAGTTAACATAATGGTAAATTTTTATGCACGGGGCCCAGAATATCTACAGTGTAAATGCCATGATGTGGGGTTAATTACCTTTCTCCGCCCCCTGAATTAGCATATTTGACAAAACATGTCCTCAGTTTCTGAGACAAAATATATCTTCAATTTCTGAAGCATCTAATTCTAAACCTAAGAGCTTATTTCTACATGTATAACACTATAGTTTATACATGCCTTGTCATGGTGGCCAATGCATTTATGCAGTGCAGTATGTACAGTACATTGTATACTGTATAGCCCCTATGGATAATTAAAATTTTTTTTTAATTAAGATATATTTCACAAATATCCGTAAAACCCATAGTAGAGGAATAAAAGCGATATAGCTCTATGAAGCTGCTTGCTATTGTTGACCTCATATCATCTAATATCCAAGAACCCCAGGACGATAAAATCTACTTATTGGCTGAAAAAAGGCTATAAAAATTGAAAAATTTAGGTATAATTACCTTTTAACTCTACAAATAATGTTTTAAAAGTACTAATTATAGGGAAAAAAAATTGCCTGCCCCCAAATACATATGAATAGACACCAACACCAAAGAAAAAGACCACCAAATAAAGAAGTTGTGGCCAAAACTGTGATTTTGGGGGGTTTGGGCGGCCATTTTGGATTTTGGCCCGGCACACTTTTTTCTCGGACCCGAGACAAAAAATATTGTCATTTCATGTTGAGATACATTACAAGGAATAAAAAAAAACTGTTCCCATATTGAAATCACAAAAAAAGTATTTTTGACCCATGTATAGCCCACTCCTAATTCCAATAACTTTTTAATTATTTGATGATTTTTTCTCAAACCTTCGGCAATATTTTTTATTATTTTTTCTGCTATTTTTACAATAAAATTTTTGTCAGGGTGAACTTCCCCTTTAATGAGCTACATGTAGTAAGCCCCCCCCCCCCACCACACTAACAGTAATATATTATGTGAAGATGGAAGTATGGCGCTTCAAGGTACGTTCATGTATAAATAATTGGGTGCAAAATACCAATAAGCACAGAAAGCAAGATTCACTAGCAGTGTTAGCTACAATGGACAGCAGTGGTCAGCCCAACCAGCACAGAAGATTTCTGACCATCACTCATCATGAAAACAAACTTCTTCCGTCCACCACCAATTTCAAATAAAAACGGTTTCAAAACTAACTCCTTGCAAAGACGAATTACACTTGGGTACAATTCCATCTTTAATCTTGTTGTTTTATTTGAATAATTTGCACTTAATATACATGTATATTGGATAACTATTCGTTATTTTCTAAGATTTAAATGTCAGATTGTTATATTGTTAATTGCTAAAATGTTCCTTCACTTTTGGCTTCATTAAAGACCACTTAACTCCGCCTGAAAAAAAAATTGTAATGCCATGAAATAGCAATCACTGATTGCTAGATTGATCTACATGTAAGTTTTAAAAGTAACAAGTACCGCTGCATGCCCTTGGTGACTTTCATACCCCTTTCATAAACCCAATTATGCGGCTAATAGCAGCATAATTTGGTCGTAAAATTGGAGGAGGACCAGAGTTATCCGCATTATTTTGATGCTGCTATTATCCGCATAATAGCAGCATCGGGACAAGATTTTGAGTTTATGAACGCATTTCCAAATAATGCGGATAATTGCCATGGTGTGGTCACAAGGTCACCCTTTTCCAACACAATCGCATCGGAGGGGGCGTGTCCAGTTGTCATGACGATTATCCACCTTTTTCAGGACGGGCGCTCGTAAAAATAATGCGGCTTATTTTCGGAGTTTGTGAACGCAATTTTTATTGAATTATCCGCATTACTCTTAGGCGGCTAATTGGAGGATGGGTTTATGAAAAGGGTATTAGACTTTATGCATATACATGTACATGTATGTCCAAACCTATTCACCGGGTAGACCTACATCACATAGGCCTACATATAGATCTGATGATATAGCCTACAATACAATCAACCTTGATTTGACGACTTTCTTGCTCACTTCTACAAATTACTTTTAATATTTTCAATGAAAATATGCATTTAAAAAAAAACAATACTAGAGTAATGAAAACCCTTGAAGACTGGATTATTCTTGAGCAGCTCACTCCAACATTTAATACCCATCATTAAAAAACATTTAATTGTGGTCCCCTAACCCCCCCCCCACCCCAAAAATAAATAAATAAACAAATGAATGAATGAATGAATGAATGAATGAATGAATGAATGAACCAATCAATCAATCAATAATTGAATGAATGAATGAACGAATGAACGAAAGAACAAATGAACGAACAAACGATTGAATGAATGAATCAATCAATCCATGATTCAATCAATTCATCAATAAATAAATACATGTTTAATTTAATAACAAACAAATAAACAACATAAACCCTCAAAACATGGACCTAGACAATAGGTCAATGGGTTTTTAAAAAATAAAAATATCTCACTTTACACTCGACATACATGTATGTAACATGTGTTAGCACATAATACACCCGCCTGTAACACGGAAAATTAAGTTATTGGCCAAGAAAAGCGAAAGGTGGGGACTTCACCTTTGACTGCATGACCTCAAAATCAATAGAATTCCTGGGATCTATGCTAGTATCATACACACCAAATTATAATGAGCCTATAGGTTAAAGTAAAACTAAAGTCATCTAGTTAACAAGGACTTCAGAGGGGTAAGATGAAAACATGTCAATGTGATCTTGACCTTTCACCTCAAAATCAAAAGGCTTCCTGGGATCCATGCTAGTATCATACACACCAAATTGTATGAGCCTATATGTATACATGTATGTAGGTAATCTGAAGTCATTGTGTATAGACTTCAGAAGGGTAATGAAAACATGTCACTGTGACCGTGACTTTTGACCTTTTGAGTTGACCTCAAAATCAACAGGCTTCCTGCGATCCATACTAGTATGAGTTAAACATGTAGCATTTACAAGTACAAGGAATACAGAAGAGTACGATGAAAACATGACATTGTGACCTTGACCTTTGATCTTTTGACCTCAAAATCAATAGGATTCCTGGAATCCATGCAAGTATCATACACATTGAATTATATGAGCCTAGGCTATTTACATGTAAGTTAAACTGAAGTTATCACATTTGCAAGGAAAAAAGTTAACGGACGGACAGACAGACAGACAGATGGACACCAAGATACCATTTACGTCCCGTCTAGATGGGCATACAAAAAGCTCTTGCAGCATACCTGGTACATGTTTATAAATAGACAGCACTGGCAAAAAAAAGCAAGTGGCACATCAGTCAAATTTGAGTTATTGTTGTTTTTTAAACACTTTGTATGTTGCACGTTCAAGCAAAATTTGGAGAAGAAAGATCGTTCTGTGGAAAGATATTGAAGAAAAGTTACAAGGAACTTATAAATTTAGTGAGATCAATCCTGAAATTAACACAAAACAACACATGTCATTGTTACTACCCGGTACTTACAGAATTGGTGCTGAAATGTCTCCAATGCAAGTTGATTTGATCAATGCAATGAAAACAAGTTTAAATGTTAACTTCCATACTTCCACTTTATTGGTGATGTTCCTCCAGAGTGAAAGTTCTGACCTGGAGAACCATATCAGCATCACAGACTTTCAACAAGATACAACAAATCTTTTCTCTTCAGGTAGGGTGAAAAAAGAACTGGTTTCTTCGAACTACATGTACATGTATGACAATTTGACAAAGGTGTTGCCAAGTTCAGAAACTGTACGAGATGTAACCAACTGTCTCATAAGCTGTGAAATCTCTCAACTGAGGGGTACACACACAAAAATTCTCCACCAGGAAATAAAGTAGATGGTCGAAGAGTAGACTTCAAGAAACCAAAATACAAACCAATTACAAACAATGAATACACATTCCACAAGAAATTAGCCTGGAATTCAACTGAGCTATATGTGAATGGTGTTTTATATTTGGAAAGAGAACCAGCGAGAGTTGCAATTCAATTTGAGATAAAGGTGATTTCACACCCAT
Organism: Lytechinus variegatus; assembly: GCF_018143015.1. Lineage (NCBI taxonomy): Eukaryota > Metazoa > Echinodermata > Echinoidea > Temnopleuroida > Toxopneustidae > Lytechinus > Lytechinus variegatus. The sequence continues at coordinate 31,430,242 of NC_054750.1, forward strand.
CAAACCCCCAAAATTACAATGCCTTTTTTTTATTGAGGCCTCAGAAATCTACAGTACTAGTACATGTACAGGTATGTACTTTGCAATGGCAATTCACATCTCCCCCAAAAGTTCTCTTGGCCAGTGATTTTTACATTTAATTTAATAGCATCTTGCTTTCCAAGTTTTTCTCACCTCGCATAAAACAATCTTATTCACTTTCATGGTCCTGCTGCAAAAGTCGCTATGAAAGTTTTGGAAGTTATGTTCTTATACCTGTAGAATTACTGATATTTTCTTTTGGGGACATCTTGCATACACTGTAGGTATTTTTCTTTTACAGGGGGAAAATCAACTTAGGTATTTTCTTTAGAAGGGTGTGAAAACATACAAGTATGGTGCCAATTATCCTGTAGAGATGCAATTGCATATATAGGATTAATCTAGAGATTGCAATGATGCAATCCCAAGTCAACTTGGGATTGCAATCTCGAGATTAATCCTACGAACTAGCGCGATAATTGCATCTCCATTGCAAATAATCTCGAGATTGTTCAGATTGGGATAATTTGCCGGATCAGAAATAACACACAAATTTGAAAACTCGGGATGGTGCAGACGGCCCTTTTGTATAATACCCTGATGTCTTCTCTATTCCATGTAGATACGAGATAACAACATACAATACATTTACACACATGTACTACAGGAGGTCCAAGGAATGGAAGGTCTAGCCCATATGACTCATCCTAAACTGACCTCACACAAGGTCTACAACGACTGACTGATCACTGACTGTCTCTCTCAAGCAAGATGACAAATTTTGTTTCGTGTCTGGTCTCATTATCGAACTCACAACAGGCCAACACAGGGCAGTCTGCCTTCACGATGTCTCGTAAAATTTGGCAAAGATTCAGAAAGTAGATCTGCACACTGGCCTTTAAATATCATTTCAAATTATCCAAATCAAAATAGTCAGTATTATCACACCATAGCTTCTTGTCCTTTTTTTTATTCAAATTATGCAAGTCTGCATATGCCGACTTAACCCAAGACAAGACAAGACAAAACATTTCATGAATGAATGCCCAACAAAAGATTTCATGAGTGACTGCCAAAAAAAATTTCACCAATTTGTTAGATTTTGAAAACTTATTAAGTATTTGTTAAAATCTGCAACTTGTCCAAAATACATACAACTGTATGACAATATATCACTAACCTCAAGATTAGTCCCCCACTGCTTTTAATGTTAAATATTTCACTCACAAGTGATATTATAACTTCATTCCAAATGAATCCAAGCTTGCAATTTTAAAGTCTGAGCTATAAAATGAAATGTACACTCACATAGAATCATAAAAAGTCAGAGAATGAGATTGTTTACACCTTCCGAACAAAAGGCTTTCTACATGAATGACCAGAAATTGGAATACCAACCAAAGAGAGTGCTAAAATGGACCCTGGAATCAAGAGAAAAACACAGTTGAATGACTGATATTTCCCAATTCTTATAAAGTGAATGCACTTGTGCGCACAATCACAATAACAAAGTAGTGTAAAAAGCAATTTATAGCCTACTAGGGTAAAAGAAGGAACTCCCACTTCCCTGTGTGCATCCAGCCCACAATTGGGTTCTTCTTCTGATAAAGTACAGTCCATCTACTGGTGTATTATCGTAGTTATATTTGGAAGGTCGGTGTGGAGTATAAACATGTACAGTTCAATTTTTTTTAATTCTACAAAGTTATTAAGTGCAGCTAAATTAAAGCCAAAAGAAAATGCAACCATTGTTTTCTTATCATTAAAGGTTGGCTTTGATTCTATAAATTTATTGTGGATCAGATTAAACAGTTTGTATTCATGACTGCAACTTTAGATTTATTTAAAAATTAGGCTACTACACAGAAACATTTCTTCAGAAATAAATACAATCACTATCAAAGTGTAATAATGGAAGATCATTTCACTTTAACTACACAAAGTCTACTGATCTTGAAAGCATCAGGAAAAGTTCAATTCTTCAAAATCAACAAACAAATGAAAAAAAACCTGGAAATTGCAAAAAAAAATGATCAATACAGATTACAAAGACATGAGCAGAGATGCATTAACCCTGTACACTGTATAATAGAATTATCAGTTAATTTGAGATCCATATATTTGCTCTGATCTTGTTCACCTATACTGTACAGTGTACATTTACATCTGGCTTCCTTCCTCCATAGATATCAAGTCAAGAATCACAAAATGTCATCTCTTCTTGAAACAAAAAGACTCTTCTGTATTTTGTTACTTTTTGAAGTTTACTACAGCCACAGGTCAAACTTTTAAAGATAAAACAATAGATCTAATTCTAAATACAAATTTTCATTTCATTTTGATGTCCCATTTTAAACTTTACAGAACTTTTCAGATCGAGGTCTACATAAAATATTTATAACATGGCAAACATAATGGTTAGACCCTACATGTACAGGTACTATGATAATCAATCGCCATTGACAGTGTTGGTGTACATGCAGGCTATTGCACCGGACTTTATTTGTCTTTTGATTGTAAACAACAGGGTCCTAGTCAAGAGTGTCAAAGAATTGATTGTCAGACTAAATTTCAATGTTAATTATTCAAGTGTTGTAAGATTTAGACGCCCATGATCTATTTTAGGCCAAATATACTTACACCAGGAATTCCATAATGTCCAAGACTGGAATCCAAGTCTGGATCTGCTTTGCTATTCCGGTTCTTTTTCTTTGATCCTGGAAACAGTTTTTTACTCACAGACATATTGGCAGCAAGACAAGGGTCAAACAACCAACAACTCCCTCACATAAATCCCAACTTGTTAGGCCCTACTGTAGACCTACTCTGTCTAAATTTAGATCCAAACAGTCTTTTAATGTATAACGATGTGGACTGTCAGAGTTAGTTTAAGCATCAACTCTCAGTTTACATCTTAAAATCCTTTAAAATGTCACACTCCTGATGCATTTCAATGAAGAATAAATCCTCAATGTGGGTTAGGAAATCTACGCTCGCTTATGATGGTGGAGTTGATCATGATGTGACAGACAATAAAAGACACGGGTCTAATCCTCAGTCAATTAATTGAGCTCATCATCCTCTGGTCTGTTTAAAGTTGGAGACTAAATCATGGAAGTTAGTTTCCAAGAATCCAAGTCATGAGTTTAGTTGATCAAAGTTTTTAATCATGCAACTTCACTCCAAATTTAGTAAACAATGATTCTTCACACTCCAATCCAATTTGCCAAATATTAGTATGCTTCATAGTCATAAGAATCCTTTATATCCAAGAGAAAAGATGGTAGATGCTTCCTGAAGAATATGCTGGTTAAACTAAGTGTGAATTCACATTTACTGGCAGGGGTGTGTTTATTATGCTGGTCCAATTCACTGCACATACTGCACCGTACGCTTATCCGTCAAACCCGCGGCCGGTGGGATCCCGTACAGATCATCTCATTGACCGCTAGCTGAGATCGTGTTGACTGCGGTCGCGCTATCTTGTCTGCTCCAGCTACTCCTCCCCGGGCGGCTGGGCCCCCGGTGTAATCGCATTGTTGAGACGGACCCTTAAAAAGTTTAATAGAAGGACGCCATCTTTCGACAATAAGCATTATAATGAACAAACTTTTATTTCATTTCCTCTAATACATACAGATTATTTTGTTTTTATTTGTCTAATTCATCTTGGTTATATCCAAAATAGCCATGGTTGTTCCATTCAATCAAACAATCAAGAAGTAGACCATTTAACCAACTTCAAAAAATAAAAATCAGTCACTTAATTAGGTCTAAAATTTACATCTAAAAAATAAGCCTAACCATTTTCTCTATAGCGTTTTTGTTTTCTTTAACAGTTCCCTAAGGTGGGGGGTCACCCTGACAAAATATTTGTTTTAAGAAAAGCATTCATTTTGGCTAAATAAATACCAATCATTTTGAAAAATATTAGGAAAGCATTGACGACATTCCATCAAAGAATAAGAAAGGTATCAATTCTATTTCAAGACGTCATGGGCGAGCAGCTGTCGCGTATAAATTATGAATATGCCTATATCAGCCTCTTATTATACGGATTGAATAAACTTTTTTCTTAGAAGCATTTTTGCAATTGTTTGTTCAATTTAATATTGAAATGGCAGATAATGCCATTTTCAATTTTTTGAGAAAATTGTATTTTAGGGAAGATAGCTGGTTGCACATGACCTCACGTCAAAACTTTGAATATTCATAATTTGACCATTCTTCAAAAGATTCTCGTTAAAGCTTAAAATGTATTTTTACTTTCATTTTTTAGGATTCATTATCAAAACAAAGTACGAGTTGGTACATTTTTTAGAAAGTCATGACAGTTGTAAATCCAATTCGATTTGAAAAATCCAATAATAATAGTTAAAGAGTGGAATGTAGCAAGCGGAAAATAATCGCAGCAATTGAATGATCTTTATTTTGACTATGTTTTCACTGATAACATTATTCGGAAAGTTTGCGTGTTTTTTTTTATCCTTTAACAAGTTACACCTAGTTACCAAGAATACGGATAAAATTTCCATGAATTTCATTGAATGCAGTAGAAAAGAGCATTGCCGATTAAATGGGCATAGGTGCTGCGGCCTGGAATCGAACCCCGGACTTTCTATGTGATAGCAGGCGCATTAGACCACTCGGCTACTATTAAAACAGAGTTGAATCGATATCAGTACGGTAATAAGGCAAAGATTTTGAGGGGTAAAACATGGTGTATGGGGAAAATTTTTCTAAATGGAAAATGTTGACCTATCTTATACAAAAATCAAATTTTGGTGATAAATTATTCTGAGAATAACAATATTTTCCGTCTTTTCCTTTCCATTTCTTCCTTGGTCATGATTTTTTTTTAAACTTGCGAATCGGGACCAGAGTTAGGTAAAGTAAGTAAACTTGCGAATCTAAAATAGGACCAGTTCATTAAATTCGAAATTTATTTCATATCTTGACAATTTAAATTCAGAAAAAGGCAATTAACTTGCCAGAAGTCCACGAGTCCTAAAGGTCATCAAAGAACCATAATTGTTTTTTGATTGGTTGTTATCTCTAGGACAGTCAATTAATTCAGACGAAACTGGAAAGGGAAATGTATTTAGGAAAAATTGGAAGAGGAATAGGGAAATGTTCATGGATACTGGAAACGATTAGAGTATGCCCACAGAAACGGCTGTTTTTGTTGTAATTGTTCTCCCTTTTCTTATTTTTTCTCTGTTGTTTTTTACTTCCCTCTTTACCATGTTCACCTTCCTTATGTATTTCATTTTTTTCTCGTTTCCTTCTTCTATTCTCCTAGTTGTTCTTATTGCCCCTCTCGAGATTCCCTTTACTTTATCATCCTTCACACTTCTTGATCTCATTCGAATTCTTGCTCTTGTCTCTCCCCCCTTCTCTTTTCGTTTCCTCTTACAGGGGCTGATCGAGGGTTTTCGAAAGGGGGGGGGGGATTTTTTCCGGAGGAAAATTTGGAAAAGCCACCTCCAAAAAAGGTTTTCAACCACAAATTAAGGACATTTCGTACCCGAAATTTATATTTTGCTTCTAAAGGGGGGGGGGGGGCACGTGCCCCCTGTGCCGCCCTCTGGATCCGCGCCAGCTCTTATTCTTATACATTCGCTCTTTCTTATGCATCTCTAGTCTCCTTCATTTGCTTAGTAGAATCTTTCATTTTCTCTTCTCAACCGTTTCACTTTCCTTATTTTTCAAATTCTTTAATTTTGTTATCTTCTTCCTTTCCTCCGTTTTTAAAAATCTTACTCTTTCCATCTCAATTCTCCTTTCCTTCTCCCCCACCCCCTTCTTTATTTTATATCCTTCATTTTCTTGTCACTTTTTCGTTTATCTTATTTTGCAAATGTTTCTCCATTGTCTTTGTCCTTTTCATTTTCTTTCACCTATAACTTTTCTTCATATTCCTATTATCACTTCTCCTTTAATTCTTTTTCCTCCTTTTTTGTGGGTTGCTCTCTTCCTTATCCATTTCTCCACTAGATTTTTCTACTTCATCATCATTTTACCCTATCTCCCTTTCCCTTGAAATATATCGTTTCAAATCAAATCAAATCATTTATTTCCACTATAATTTACAAAAACATTACAAATATGTACAAAATAGGAAACAAACATAATTGGAAAAGGAAAGTGAACCGAGTTGTCAGATATTTGATTTGAATAAAAATGAAATGTACACGACAGTTTTTCTCCGGCCCCTCTTCTGTTTCTCTCTCCATTCTTATTATGTAGGCCTAGAGTAACGATGTATTCCACCGCCACATCTACATTTTTCAAAATATATTTTCTTTCCTTTTTTTACCCTGCTATCTGTCTTCATCAAAATTTATTTATCATTCCTCTTTTGTAATTAGAAAACACAAGGGATATTGCTAAATAAAAGGGAGCTCATAAAATGTCATAATTTAAGTAAGTTTTCAGTAGCATCAGTTCCTACGATCCTAGATGCTAAAGTGGTACAGTAGAGACCTCTATATTCGTTTAATTGACCATCTTTTGTTCTCATCATTCAGTGTTAAACTGACATCAAGTAGGATTAAAACTTCAAGTGCCTTTTAAGTTATGACGTCAAGCAGCGTATATGGAGTGCGTGCTGACTATTCAATCTTGTTTATTTTCTGGTTCTATTTTGATCATACTATTGAACTATTATGACATTTGCACAATGGAAATAGCACTAAGTAGCATGGATCGACGTGAAGTGATATAGAAGGCAATAATCAGCACAGCATATTTACCAATAGTTAAAAAAGGTTAAGTGAAATAAAATAACTTTAGCAAGGTATGTTGGTACAGGTCTAAACGGTAAATTGCCAAATCGGTTACTGCCAATTCGTCCACTCACCATGTGGTCTAACTTAAGTCTAATATGCCATTCCGTCCATCAACATTTGGTCCAATAGCCATTTGGTCCAATCATCACATCGTCTAATCGCCAGTTCGTCTATGACCATTTCGTCTGATAACCAGTTTGTCTAATTAATATCCGTTTTATTTTCATTCATTTTGCCCAATTAACACAAGTCTGATTAGACCAACGTCTAAATGGCTATTGGACCAGCAGGTTATTTTAGACGAAATGGCAGTTAGATCATCTGGAAATTGAATGAACTGATGGTAGACCAAATGATAGTAAACGAATTGGCAGTTGGACGAATTGGCAATAGACCAAATGAAAATAAACTGGTCTAAACTAGTTTCTACCGTATCTGATCTATATATCCGATATATTTCTCCTGAGCATATTAGTGGTAAATTGCCACTAGGTCTACACCCACTTCGTCTAATATCCATTTGGTCGCATCTCACGTGATCTGATCCTTCCTCCACGATCGTTCTACTACCAGTTTGTCTACAAACTAATTGGTCTGATCGCAATTTAGCCCAATAACAATTCTAATTTCCACTTAGTCTATACCTATTCTATATCCACATGGTCTAAAATGGGTATAACATCACATAGTCTAAGTGATTAGATGAATTGTTTATCATTCCAATTTTCATTCAACAAAGTACAAACGAATAAGTAGACTTGGACGATTGACTGGCTGAGCACAAGTTAATGACAATAGACCAAACATAAATTAGGCCAAAATGATGCTAGACCAACTGCTATTTAGACCAAGAGACTGTAGACCGTGTTCATGACCATAGAAACATATGTGTATTTGTTGAACAGCTTTTACACCCTGAAAATCATTGAAAGACCATAATAGTACGGCCACAACGACTAAATCTTTATCAATTTTTTTTTTGGGGGAGTGGGTGGGTCTTTTATGCAATCTATGATTTAATGGCAAACTCATACAACTCTTCCATGGGTTTTCACTATATTTTCTTAAACGATCTTATAATTCACGAGTTCACTGTTTTGAATTAATGGATCCACTCTCCAAACAGTGTGGGACTCCTGAATAAAATAGCATACTTATCCATGGCAAGAGGCGTCAATTGGCGCATTGTGACAAAAACGCGCATCAGCATTGGACATTTTCTAATACATGCGGTAAATAAGCGTAAGTTATACAGGAATTCTGCATAAACCATTGGTTGAACTGATGGTTTTAAAAACTACGTTTATGAATTCAGGCCTTAACGGCAATCAGACCAAATGGTTAGTCTATGAGCTGGTTGTATAGGATTAGACCATGATAAAATCAAACAGAAATTCGACAAAGCATAGCAATCAGCCATTGACCAACTTCAATTAAACATCTAAAACATACAATTATTATCTAAATCACTCGTATCAAAATAAAGATACCCTCACAAATCTTTGTTGTGCACATAATTTAATTGTACAGAAAATTGAGTTTGATCTTATTGACAATAAAAATACATAATTTACATTTTGTCTTTAACAAAAGAAGCATCAGATATGCAACAAGAATGACTTTATATCATGCATGTTGATGCTCAAGCTCTGCATTGTTATACATGGATGTGGGATAATCAAACACATTTTATGAATATGTAAAAGTATGTTAAGAAACCATTTTATCACTAATTCTGTATCAACATGACTACACAAAATAATCAAGTTATTCATTAAAAATAAAAAGTTTATACCAAGTGAACACTGTTTCTACTGGTTCACTAAATGCAAAAATGTGGCTTTTTTATACAGTGAGTACCAGAAAAATGAAGCCAAATATTACTGATTTAACTTTATAAAAAAATATGATTAAAAAATGGCACATCATCTAAAAGCATCTGGTTCTACGAATGAGTAAAGACAATTTATAAAATTATTAAATATCATTATTACAATGCAAAAATATTGTCACAATTCTGATTGCCTCTGAAAAAGTATGTGGCATAAAAAATGCCAAATGATACCATATAATAAATTGGCGGTCATCCGAACAGTCGTATCCACATACGATGGTGCAAACCCATTTTAGAGAAAATTGACTTCAAGGTTTACTTTAATTTTCAAACTTAGTTCTCCAGCCTTCCAACATATTCATTGCTAGAAAAATACATGGTTGGAAAGACCAAGACAATTGTTCGACAATGGTATCCTTATTTTTACACAAATCCAAGGACCAGAGAAAATATCTCAAAAGAGCTCCATGCTTGTAATTTCGGTTTGAGCGGCTTAGATTTCCCCTGTACAAAAATGCCATAGGGGATACAACAACCCTGACCACGATTTCAATGCGCACGGTCAGTCATAACGTTGTATCTTTTACAGTATACGTTTCCAATAGCATTTGCGCATTTATCAAAAATATGTATGGCATCGCTGTGAAAATCCCCTTATATCTAAGAAACTAAAATAAATTGCAGCCTAGAAAATTTGGTTATGAATAGGACTTGTACTTTCATTTTCTGCAAAAATCAATATTTTGACCAAAAATGACTGATACGACGGTTCGGATGAACGCCAATGAATTTAACAAATGAAATCTACATCAAGAGGCACTGTCACACCTCTACCATCAAGAAATAGTTACTAATATAAAATGAACTGCCAATAGCCCACCCACTAAAAAGAGCATGTACTGTACTTATTTTAATTACAAGAACTATTGCAGTGTGAAATAAGTAGCAAGAACTTATATTACAATGGGTACTACACAACAAGGTCAATTTTATCAAGCATTTTGGTACTTGAAAAGATTTTCATTAATCAAGAGCATTTTCCTGATTGGAGAGGTATGAAATACTTTTTTAAAAAGTTACTTGCAGTGATAAAAATAGAAATATTCAGATATATATACATAATTTTACATTTATGAAAACAGAATGGACGGATAAATATCTGATCATAAATATATACATACTTCAAGTAGAAAAACAAGTATCCATACAATGCAGGCAGGTTTGTTCAATATAAGGTGAGTTGCAATAAAATTTTGAAGGAAATTGTTTCACATGCATTTAGAATAGTTCAATGCAAACAATGCTCTTTGAAATTCAAAATTTAGTTTTGGATGGAAAGAAATAAATACAAAACTTCAATTCCATTTTCATTGATGATAAGAGATATCATTATCATTTTGTGTTTCATAAAACTGCCTTTACAATTGTGCAAGACAAATTCTTTTCATATGACAAGAATATGAAGTGCTATGAAAAATGTATTAAAGCAAAGAAGGTTTTCCTGATATTCTAAAAAAAAATTTGCCGTAATTCTCAAAATCATTTTAAATACGTGGAATATATAAACTTGGCCCTTCAAATGGTTCATCAGCTATTCAAACTTTGCCTTCAAAATTACTCCTACATTGTTAAGATTAACATAAATTTGGGTTATATCATTTAGCACAAGTCAGAACAGGAAAGGAGGGGGTGTTTCACAAAGTTTCAAGTGTGGATAACAATCACACTTAAATTCCCATTTGCTTGTGGTATATATCGCACCACCACATTGGTCAGATCATGCTAAGTGGGCGCACACTACTGCTAGAATTCAATGAGGTGTAATACATGTAAGATACTGTATCATATGCATTTTGGCATTTATACATGACTCTACTGGAATGTTGCAAGAAACCTGCAATCGATTGCAAGTCAATTTTTGGTCCCCAAATCAATAATAAGTCTTGTAATCAATTGCAAATTTGTAATTTGCTTGCTGGTCTGTTTCTTGCATCAACCAGTATAAATTGATTTTGTTTACCGGTAGTTAAATTTGATCTATCACTTGAATCTGAAATTTGCAATTGATTGCAAATATCTTCTTATAACGCCCCCTAAGTCACCTTTAAAGATAAATGCCAGTTCTGGTAACGATCTCAAAATGAGTCTGAACAGAATCCAAGAAAATGACCACTAAAGTGTTTGTATGAATAGAAAAATATGTGCCCAATGGCTCTGGAAAAAAAGTGTAATTGCTGAGAAATGAGCAATGAGCAAAATAAGCATGGGATTCCATAAAGTGTTAGGTATTTTTCCAAACAATAATATTACACGGTCCTGCATATGCGTTTCTGTGTTGGTGATTATCGGAATTATCGGTTTTCAGCTAAGACTTTTATGATTTCACAATGATAAGTTTATTTTAATGTACCAGATCTAGATCTATTATTATATGATGGCATTTAACCTGATTTTATAGACTTTCGCAAGAAATGTTTGCTGCATCTACTTTCCTTTACCTTTAGCTCTTTGTGAAACCTCCTCCAGCAAGGCATGAAGTCATGCACAAAATCCAAAACAGTTTTTATGAAACACAACCTCAAGTCTATAATTCACCTCCCTTGTGACGCATTTAATATTCTGACCCACAAACAGATGATTATGTTGCATCATACTCTTTGAAGCTCGACAACGAACCTCTCAAACTCTCCCTGCTCTTCTGTCCGACGCTTGCCAATGTTATCTGCGTTCCTGAAATCAGAAGTAAACAGATCAACAAAAGTTTGAGAAAAATCTGACAAATAATGAGAAAGTTATGAGCATTTGAATATTGCAATCACTAATGCTATGGAGATTCTCCTGTTGGCAATACGACAAAGATACCTGTGTGATGTCACATGTGAACAACTCTCCAATTACTTTAGTATATATTTCACTAATGCTAAAACTGCCTCTTTTATCAAATCTATCAGTAGATCATGTATTCTTTCTATAGGAGGGCATGTAATACATATTTTTAATGAATAAATTATGGATAGAGTTTGTATAACCTTAAGAAAAAGCAAAAAAAGACATTTTGGGGTATTTTATCCATGTATTCCATCAAAGGGAAAGTTGTTCACATGCAACATCACACATCTTTGTCACATTGCCAATGGGAGGAGCTCCATAGCATTAGTGATCGAAATATTCAAATGCTCATAACTTTCTTATTATTTGCCTGATTTGTCTGGGCAACCATGAATAAAGCGGAATTGCAGTTATAAGGTGATATATGACATTTGAACACTAGAAATGTTGTCAAGCTTTATAGATTTTTATTTTCTTACCCTAACTCATCATCTTTATGACTGATGTGAAGATTAGAGAACGGTGTAAGAAGTCTGATGGCTGCTCTCTTCTTCAATACCTCTACTGTATCACTGTCCTTTAACTGGAATCTAAATTGGATGGAATAACAAGAAAAAATAGACGGTTGCTTGCGTCAGGAAACTACTTGAATATATATAAACAAACACACACCACGATGTAACCTGTAATTCTGTAATTTACAAGCAATGAATCATTTATATACAAAGTGAATATATAAACATCAATTTTATGATATTCTGAACAAATTTAAGTATTCTGTTCTGCACTAGAAAAGTATATTGTTTGTCTAAAGCTTATTTGGTCTTATCCCACTTGTCCTAACCCCACTTCATTTATGGCCAGTTTGCCTTGTTTCAAGTTCAGTTGATTGAAAAAAACCTCACCTAAATCCCATTAAGAAATGAGCACATGGACAGAATTTGGTAGTCTCAAGAGATTCTTTGAATTTACCCTTATATTTCTAAAATGCTTTGAACTTGTTGTATCATCTGCAGAATCAATCCCTTGAATTACAACAGACTTACGTCATCTTTTCAGGATCTACTTTGCTTTGGACGTCAGTTGATTCTTCTTCTGATTCTTCTATTTCTTCTTCTGTAAAAGAAAACAAAATCAAATCCTGTGACAGATTTTCTTTGAATGGTGATCTTTTCGAATTATTCAAGTACTTGAATAGTATTAGTCTGATTCACAGGCAAGCTGACCAGGGCCCCGTCTTACAAAGAGTTGCAATTGATCTGATCAACCTCAAGTATTGGAAATCCATCAACGCCATAATTTTTTTTCTTTAGGAAATTTGCTCAATGTCCTTTGAAAACAAAGAGAAGCATACTCAATTGTCAAGAAAACAATGAATATATAAATATATCATATCTAGAAAATATTTTGAACAATCATGTATTTTAGATGTTGACGTTGCTGGCATTCCTTTGAGCAGCTTACTGAAACACATTTATATATTACTGGACATGTCATCCTTTAAAAATAACAAATGATATCAATGAAGTAAAGACAAGTAAAAAAAAAAAAACCACTTACCCTGTTCCTTGAAAACTAATTCATAGTAAAAGTGAGCTGGATTCCTGAAAGAGCTTGGCCAGATGTAACCTTTGCCCTTTGGTTTGTATTGCTTGGTGACCTTTGACCTTGCATCCTTGGAGTTCATGCCAATCCCATAGACATAGAAGAGTTTCTTCCCCCGCGTGCTCGGGGCACCCTTGTAAACATAGCGGAACTTGTACTTGTCGTCTTTTCTAGCAATGGCAGCTGTGAAATAAAGTTGAATAAATAAAAGAGGCGAATAGGTAATCTTGACAACTAATGCAGAAACAAAATGGCATGTACTCTGAACTTGGGTTTAAGTTAAAGTCTGGTCTAAACTAATCGCAATCAATTGTGACACTATTACTGATAAGAGTCGATGTTCAAATTTTCAGCACATTTTTGGGCTCAACCAATTCAGAATCGACTGTTGAGAAATCATAAAAGCAAACTTCTTCACCATTGCAACATGGGTAAAACAGTATGAATATAATTATTCTGCATTTCTGGCTTTCCAAAATTTTAGCAGTTAGACCATGACATTAGTTAAACTGGGCTTCATAATATGTTTAATTACATTCATTAAGGATCAGGTTTGTAAAATCTTGCAGTATTCTTTGACAAATGTTCTTCCAATTTATTCATGACGTATCATGTTCCTGTGATGTTCTGCAACATACAGCATGATATTCCATCTTCTACATGTGTATAGTACCTACCCTTTTCCCAATGTCATCCTATAAACAATACTTATCTAACAAATTTTAATGATTGGATCTGAGAAAGCTACAAACAAACATTATCCTAACATTTTCAGCCCATTCTATTCATGAGAAAAAGGATTTGCATAAAAAAAGAAATATGATAATAATAGGCATTTATATAGTGCAAAAACTATTTCTATATATGCTATTGCGCTGCAAGAGCTTCCTAGGTGCTGTGCATACTATTGCAATAGATGGGTTTTTCATTTTAACTTGAAATTGAATATGTTGATATCTTATTTGAAAAGGCAATCAAAACATAATGAATTTTAATGTAAAATCACATATATATCCAGATCTACTGACCCATTTCAAAAAATTACACATCCTTGACTAGTTGACTTAACAGGGCATAGTTATTGTATAATCTACTAATGAATTGGAAAAATATGCACTTCTGGGGGATTTACCGAAAACTTAAAATACATTTTAAGGGGAAAACTTGATTCTATACCTTCACTATAATCATCCAAACGAGAATGATAGAAGTATCCCTTCTTATTGACGGTTACATCCTGGTCTGCCGTCTCGTGTTTCTCCTTTTGATCTTCATTTCGTCTGTATCTGACTGTGCCGTGACCAAGGTCTATCAGAGCTGGGGCATCTATTAAAACACTCTGGAAAAGGAAAAGGTGGAATATTTAAAATGGAAGTTCACCCTGACAAAAACTTAATTGTAAAAATAGTAGAAAAATGTAATAGAAAATAATGCTGAAGGTTTGAGAAATATCAAAGAACAAAAAAATAACTAGAATTTTAATTATTTGATTTGTGACATCATATGCGAGCAGCTTTCTTACATAGACCCAATTGTGTGGTAAAAAAATTAATGAAGTGTCATTTTCCCAGAAAATTGAAAATGGCTTTTATTGTACCTTTAGTACATCAATAAACAAATCATTTTACATGCGTTCCTAAACGAAAATACGTCATCACGAACCATTAAAAAATTGAAATTTATGCATTTTATGTTTTAATACATAACATATGGAGCAGCTCCTAGTTTATGACATCACAAATCCAAAACTTAATATTCTAATACCTTTCTTAATCTTTATTGGATTTCCCTCAAACCTTCATCAATTTTCTTCTGCTCATTTTACAACAAACTTTTTTTCAGGGTGAACTTCCCCTTTACAATAAATTTAAGAAACATGTGTGACTTAATTTAAGAAGTAAGCCCAAGTTACATGTGGCCAGTTATTGGCAGTTAATTTAGTGAATGTACCCCCTACAATTGCCATTCCAATCCTGGCCAAGATTTCAAGAATGATTGATATGGCATGACATCACTCTCGCCGCACTGACACACCGACAGTCTAGTCGTGAGACAGTGAACGACACGGCTGGTCCCCCGACAATATTCACCTCTCCCCCGCCAGCTTTCTTGCTTTCTTTGTCTGCCAATTCGACTCGAGGATTCAGTGGCACACCAACTACTGGGTTCTTTCCAGCACCAGCACCCATCACTCCATTGTTTCAAGAAAACAAAATCATCTAAATACGTAAAAATAAAAGATTTCCGGGTGACTTTTATACGCTCAGATCAGCTGAAAAGTAGTTTACTCATCTCCTTGCCGATTATGACGTCATAGAAAAAATAATTGATTGGCTTGAGATGGCGCTATGGTTCTTTTTCTCCTGGGTCGATCAACATCTTCGTATAGTTCTTAGTTTATTACAAAATATGTTGTGCGAAATAGTCTCGACACATCCGGGGGGGGGGGGGGGCACTTACATTGACGAGTGGATACCATGCGCGACCAAAAAACACGTAAAAAGGATGTCTTTTTCACGATAAGGCACGTTACGTACGTAACGTAATAAGGGTTCAAAAACACAAAAATAATGAAAAAAGGTGTCTATTTCGCTATAGGATGTCCTTTTTGCCCCAACACTTCGTGTTTAGAGTCCGATTTTCGCGAGGTGTAGAAGGTGGGGTCGTACTAAACCAAATAAGGTAAAGCCAACGCCCGGGGGGGGGGCCACTTACATTGACGAGTGGATACCATGCGCGACCAAAAAAACACGTAAAAAGGATGTCTTTTTCACGACAGGGCACGTTACGTACGTAACGTGAAAAGGGTATCAAAAACACAAAAATAATGAAAAAAGGGTATCTAATTCGCTAGGAAGATTACGTGTTTAGGGTCGAATTTGCGGGGATGATAAAACAAAATTAAAATGTTTTATAAAGGATGTCCTTTTTGCCCCAACACTTCGTGTTTAGAGTCCGATTTGCGCGAGGTGTAGAAGGTGGGGTCGTACTAAACCAAATAAGGTAAAGCAGACGAGCGAAGGACCCATAACAATAAAACATTCCTGTACTTGTTTAGGGGTTCATTTCAGGGAATATTTGCCAAGAGTATCGTTTTGTTTCCAATACTTGTTAAGGGTAGGGTTTCACACGGCAATACTTGTTAAGGGGTGCATTTTCAGAATATGGAAATTACGTGTTTAGGGTGCTTTTCGAGACCCCATGGTCGCGCATGGTTTCCACTCGTGAATGGAAGTGGCCCCCCCGGGAGCCAACGACCGAAGGACCCGTAACAATAAAACATTCTTGTACTTGTTTAGGGGTGCATTTCAGGGAATATTTGCCAAAGGGTATCGTTTTGTTTCCAATACTTGTTAAGGGTAGGGTTTCACACGCCAATACTTGTTAAGGTGTGCATTTTCAGAATATGGAAATTACGTGTTTAGGGTGATTTTTGAGACACAATGCTCGCGCATGGTATGACTCGTGAATGGAAGTGGCCCCCCGGGCGGCTATTAAATAGTATGAAGGCCTGCAAATTTTGCAGGCCTTCATTTATTAGCTGTTTAAGCATTTAATTTCCTGAACCCCATATTTAACCAGTTTAGTGTCAACATATTTGGGTGAATTTCTTCTAACCTTTTGTGAAAGAATATTAAATAGATTGCTTTCATTGTTTTTTTTTTTAATCTGCTGGCCCGTTCTCCGTTCAGCCTGAACGGAGAACGGGCCAGGGGATGACTTCTATCAGGCCATGTTGTTGGCCAAAAAAAAGACGAAACAACCGAACTCGTCTTGCGTCCGGTGCTTATAGGTTTTATTTCATTATGCATTATTGAAACAAAATTAAATAGAAAAAGTGATAGGTAAAATCAAAGTAGATAAAAAGGAAATAAAGCAATGAAGAATAATATGAAAGGAAAGGTTCTGGGAATTAAGTGTACGGTCCTAAATTCTGGAACTCCCTCGTACTGAGGAATTCAAGTCTTGCTTCATTCTTAGAACTGTTTAAAAGTTGATTTTATACATCGGTTTCGGGGTCATGGTGCCAGTAAAGTAATGGGTTAATTGGTGGGGGTGGGTGCCCCCCCCGGGGGGGGGGCACTTACATTGACGAGTGGATACCATACGCGACCAAAAACACGTAAAAAGGATGTCTTTTTCAAGAAAGGACACATTACGTATAACGTGATAAGGGTGCCAAAAACACAAAAATAAGGAAAAAGGGTATCTATTTCGCTAAGAAAAATACGTGTTTAGGGTTAAATTTGCAGAGATGATAAAACAAAATTAAAATGTTATATAAATGATGTCCATTTTGCCCCTAAACTATCGTGTTTAGAGTCCGATTTGTGCAAGGGGAGGAATGGGGTGTAAAGGCAAAACCGAGGACCGACGGGACCCGAACAATAAAATATCGCTGTAGGGGTTCATTTCAGGGAATACTTGCCAAGAGTATCGTTTTGTTTCCAATATGTTAAGGAGTGCATTTTCAGAATATGGAAAATACATTGCTGTACTTTGGCTGTACTTGTTTAGGGGCTCAATTCTGGGAATATTGCCAAGAGTATCGTTTTGTTTCCATACTCGTTAAGGGTAGGGTTTCAGACTCAGACGCCAATACAGGGGTGCATTTTCAGAATATGGAAAATACTTGTTTAGCGTGCTTTTCGAGACCGAATGGTCGCGCATGCATGGTATCCACTCGTCAATGAATGTGCCCCCCCCCCGCGGGCGACCATCAAATTCGATGAACGTCATTGTCACCCCTTATTCTTTTAAAAAACGAACGTATGATAAATTACAGATTCCCGGCGGGGCCATGCACTTTCATTGACATGTGGATACCATGCGCGACCATGGGGCCCAAAAAGCACCCTAAATATTTTCCATATTCTGAAAATGCACCCCTTAACCAGTGAGTATTGGCGTGTGAAACCCGACCCTTACAAGTAGTGGAAACGATCGGTACCCTTGGCAAGTATTCCCTGAATTCTGACCCCCTGAACAATTACAGTAATATTTTAATACCACGGACGTCGGTCACGTCGGTTTTACCTTCACCTATATACATTGGCCTTTATTTAATACGGCCCTACCTCGCGCAAATCGGACTCTAAACACGTAGTGTTCGGGCAAAAAATACTTTTTATAACCCCTCAAATTTGACCCTAAACGCGCATAGCTTTCCTAACGAAATAGATACCGGTACCCTTATTTTTTCATTATTTTAGCGTTTTTGACACCTTATTACGTTACGTACGTAACGTGCCCTATCTTGAAAAAAAATCTTTTTTGGGGGTCGCGCATCGTATCCACTCGTCATGTAAGAGCCCCCCCCCCCCTCCCGGGGATAAGCCTGGCAAGAAAGGCGAGATAAAAAAAAGGGCAGATAAAAAATAATACTAAAAAACCAACATGGGAACGACAGGAACAAACCAGAGATATTAAAAATATAATAGCCTGAGCTGAACCAGACAAAGGAATATACATTCCACTGGCTTAAAGATGGGTGCGGGTCCCTTCCAAGCAGGGGAAAAAAAGAAAGAAAGAGAAACGGGTGTATTTTAAGTTCAATTCATATCTCTAACAAAATTAAATTTTCATTCTGAAAGGTCATTTTTACTCACTCGAATTGCTCGATCGCATATATGACATTTATTGTGCCGCATGAAACATGCTGTGACCCACCCCGGAGGGTATACAGATAAGTAAAGCAGCAGTTGCAGGTCCATCCATGCAGAATAAATTTCAACATGAATGATTAAAGATGCATTATATCGGGACTCTGATGGAAAGGGAAATCCCCGGGGGGGGGGGGGGGGGGGGTAATCATTTCGGTAAACAAAGGATAAGCGTTTTTGAAAAGAATAAGGGGTGGCAATGCCACGTTCATCGAATTTGATGGTCACTTTGTAAATAGTTTGCTGCCATCTACCGGTCGTTTAAGCCACAGTTATTTACAACGCAAATCGCAATCAAGATGTCGGCATACTCGTCAGCTGGTGGGGCTCTAAAATTAAAGGGAATTGGAGATTTAGGATCGAAGAAGTAAGTTGAATCGTTGTTTCGGTAGTCATAGAAGTACAGGGACTATGGATTATGATTTTGGTGACTATGAAAAACTTTAAAGCTTTTGTTTACTTTAATTGTACCAACGCCGAGACCCCAACAAAAGTTCACATTCGACCAGAGCTCCACGGCCTCGCGGGCAGTGGCGGCGGGATGCAAGATCCTGAACCCGCTCAGACTAGCGGGGAAACGGGGGCGCTTATGCAGTTTTGCACCGTTCTAATTTGGGAGAATTTTCCCACTAATTAAAAGAAGTAATAATTTGAATAATAATAGTTATTATATCGCGCCAAATCCACTCTGTCATGTCTGTAGAGTGCTCAAAGCGCTTTTTACTTTAGAAAATTATAAAAAGGAAATTAAGAATTGAACTTGTCTTTGACTTTGACTAGACCAAAAGCTTCAGTCTCTGTATTTTGGTTGTTCCGCTGAACTGCGTTGGCTCACTCACCAATACATAGACTGAAAAGCTTGGAGGCCCGTACGTACAGACAACGTATTTTAGCAGTAACGTTAGATCGAACAGCGGGAACCCGATTTTCCGATCGTTTTTTTGTACATAAAATGTAATATTATGAAAAAGAAATCACATCCATATTTACGAAAAAATGTTTAAAATTCAGAAATATCGTACCTTAGACCTCAGTTACCGCTAATTCTTTTGAAATGATGATCGAAACATCGTCATCTTCGATCCTTTCGTTGGTCAAGGTAAGTTGCCATCTTGGATGACGTCATCATCATTACAGACGTATTTACCAGTCGCTACCTATCGCGATTTGTGCCGCTGCTTTGCGCTGCGCTTGGACATATTGATGTGCGTGCGTCCGGAACTTGTCGCTCGCATTGATTGGCCAAGATATCGAAAATTTAATCGGAAAGCCTTGATAAAAGCACAACTCGTTGACGGCTGCCATATTTTCCTCTCCGGCAGAAAGTAAAAAAATAAGGAATAACCCGGGGAATAACTCATCGGTAACGTATATTTTCAAAATATTACAAAATGTATATGATATCAATAGAAAGATTAGAGTCTAACGAAAATAGTGGACCTTCGTCCAAGATAATATAATGTCATTTAGAATCTAAAAGAAGTAACAAATCTGGACAAAACCCGTCCGCCGAATTGTCGGACCAGATTACACATGAAGGCTCGTACTGACACATTGCCGTCGGTAAATGGGGATTGTAGTAAAATGTCAGAAATTGTTGAATAAATCCCCAGAATTAGAAACGACGGTTATTCCTGTCTAGTCTTTGACTTGAAGAGAAATGATTGTAAATTATGTAAGTGATCGCAAAATTCATAGCAAGTCTCTCAATCACTTTTCAAGGTCTATTGTTCTTCCCAACGTTGCGCGACGCAAGCATCCGTAGAAGAACAATAGAAAACAAGATGGTGGCGTAAACATTTGGCAAGTCTCTTTCGTTTTTTCATGATATTTTTTTCATTTTTTTGATGAATTCTTGTTTAGAAATAAAATCCATAGCATAGAAATGTAGTTGTATCCCATGTACATGATTTAGGGCTAGATTTTTTAGAAAGAAAGTAGAAATCTTGGGGGCGAAAGTTTCAGGTTTTTGGTGGTACACGCAAATGAATAGAAAGGAAGACCTGGCTTCTTTGAGAGTAACCTTACATCAGTAAATGATTTTTACTCTGTAGAAGCCTCCTGGCTAGCCTTGTCATCATAACAGACATCAAATATCATGTTACAGTAGCTACACAAAATAAAACAAAACAGATTTCCCTATGAATAACCTTTCAGGGGGAAATATATGGACTTGGTTTTTTTTTTCAGGCCGAGTCTGGCTCAGATCTATCACTGTGGATAAACCGCACCCCCGAATTTTGTTTCTATCCTGCCGAGAAAAAGCTGCAGTTAATAGACCGTTACTTACGGTAGATCTACAGCCATTCCCAGTCGCGATATTTAGAAAAGCGTTGGGCATATTGACCTTGAAATGTGATTGAGAGACTTGCAATTACATTTGCGAATAATTACTGGTGGGGAAATTTTGCGACATTGACCGATGCGAAACTGCATTAGCGCCAAGAACGGGTGAATGTTTTTGGTTCAGTATTGAGAATACACAGTACATGTAAGACAAAAGTTTCAACTTGCTCTTTTTACTCTGTATTCTTGAAAACGCCACTTATCCATTCATGATTCCAAGATTATTTTGCATGAAAAACTTGAAATTCGTCGTAGCTTCGTACATGTAAAGCCGTAACTTTTTAAAGTTATTTTGAATTGAGTGAGTGACTTGTTTAGCATGACACAGCTCGGCTGATATCTTGATAATTTTAAAAATGAAACTCAATTAGGCTTATGTGTAAGTAGGCTATAGATACTAGTATCTTTTTCTGTATATAAGACCTTTGATTATTTTCTTTTTCTGCATTGATAGGAAGAAGAAAAAGAAGAAGGAAAGTAAGAAACTAGAGCAGATTATGACATTGAGAGAGGAGGAAGAGAAAGAAGAAAGAAAGGCAAAGAGGGATAAGCGAACCAAAGCCCAGAAAGCCTTTGACAAGGTCCAAGAACAGAGGGTAAGTATAAAATAGAGGAATCATTTCATTCCTTCAACTACGTTTAATAGACCCTTGATGGGAAGAGTTCCTTTTGCAACAGCCACCCATAGTGGAAAAATGTATTAGGGTTAGGGATGGCGATAAGGTGGCTGTCCCAAAAGGAACTCTTTCCAAATTATCTTTTTATGTACAAAATAACTATGAGAATATATTTTTTTTAGATTGCATATTGCTTAATACTATATGCTCTAATTTGATGTTCCTGAATTAAATCAAGTTAAAAGGAGCATTGTAAAAGCAATTAAATTTCAATTTAAGTCTTCAGATGATGATTCAAAATTTGATGATTTCGGAACATTGGACAGTTCCATATTACAATGTACACATGAAGTACATGTATTTTTTAATATTGTTTTATTCTAAGATTGGACTGCAGATCATTTGGAAGGTGCACACAAGCCTTTAGTTTAATAGGAAGAAACACCAACAAAAAATACCTTAAAGGAACGGGCTGTTGAATGTTCAAGAGCAATCCAGATTAAAGCTAAAATTTTCAGAGTTGTGATCTGTGATAGATAAATTTGCAAGCAAAGATTTGCTCCCATAACTTCAACTCTGTACCTCAAATTAAAATAATGCAAAAAGGAAATTTTAATTAGGCCTATAAATTTTATCTTAATGAATATTTTTATTTATAAAAAAAAACCTAAACATACAAACTTAGTGATTAAAAATTATGAAATATATGTAGAAAGGGGAGCTTTTTTATTGTTAACTTTTGACCCCCTTATATTTGTGGTCTTTGGAATTTTCTTTTCCAATTAATCAAATAATTGCATAATTATATTTTTATCATGTCTTACAGCAACTGGTGAGGATCCTTGACAAAGCTTCCAAGAAACATAAAGAGAGAGTTAATGTAAGTTTGCTTCAAACATCCCATTTTACTTTCATATCAGAACATGGTAATCTCTTAAGAATTCATCCCCTTGTAAAATATGGATAAGTGGTAGCAGACCTGCCAACCAGTACGTTTTTCAACCAAAATATGCCAGTATGTTTTTTCGTCAAAAAATATGTTTTTGTAATTTTTTTTTAAAATCGTAATTTATTGAGAAAAATCTTCTTTATATATCTCTGTTTCATAAAACTTACACAAATATGGTTATTAGATCAGTGTAGTTTCAGGTAACTTTTTTTTCCAATTTTGTTAAAGCCAGGGTGAGATATACACATGTTTAAATGTTGTTTTTTTTTCATCTGCAAGAGCAGTGCGTTTAACTTGCATGCAGCTTGAGCGCCGCGATGAATGAGTGTGCCATGCATTTTATTATGAAATACACTTTTTTGGGGAAAAATGCACTTTTTTTATCACAGAATACAATTTTTCATTCCCAGAGGTTGGCAGGTCTGTGGTAGGACTGAATTTGGGAATCTGGGAATAAAGCCCGTATGCTACTTTGTTTCATAAAAGTTACTGAAATATTATAATTCAGAAAAAACATTTGTAACTTATTTGGTGCTTTAGTGTGCACAGGCACAGATCTAGGGGGCGAAAAGGGGTATGTGCCCCCTTTTTTCGAGGATCTTTTATATTGCTTTTATTAGGAAAGACTCTCTGTTAGAGAAATTTGATCCCAGGTTTTCTTGTAAGAAATATTTGTCCCCCTTCCCCTTTTTGGTATACCCTGGTTCTGCCCATGGCTGTGCTGTAATTATTTGAAACAATCAACACTTTGTAATTTTATATTCTACAGTGTATAGATCTGGGGCCCATTTCATAAAGACGTACAATTATTGTAACTTTTAACTACCATGGAAAGTGAGATAGTGCTTGGCTCCTGATACTGATCCTTGTTGCCGTGGCAGTTCCCAAAATGACTAATTTATGATAATAAATGTAACTCTATATGAAACGTCTAAATGTCAATCAGCATCCAAATTTTCCCAGATTTAATTAACATGTAGCATTCCTTTAGGCTTGTGACTAAGTTGAACTTGTCCACTAGTTTCCTGTTAATTTCTATTTTGGTTTATATTGGTATGCTCAGGTTTGAATGTTGAATTATATTTCTCATTGTTTGAATCTTATCTTGCTTCTTTCAGGAGTTCAATTCGAAGCTGGACACCCTGACAGAACACTTTGACATTCCCAAAGTCAGTTGGACAAAATAAAAGGATCTCTGCAAAGGCTCTCTTCATTTGTTTACACATGATTGGATATCTAGGTGGAAGAACTATTCTTAACTTCAAGAGAACTCAATTAGCTCCTTCATGACGGCATGTACAAGATGTACTCGAAAGAGATTCCATGGCACTGTGAGCACTTAGGAACTGATACTGTGAAAGGTCCCAAATTCGGCATGTTTTCTTCAGACAGTCTGTTCAGCTATTGCATTTTCCGATGATCCCTTGCTCTGAGGTGGAGTCAAGCCTGGAGGTTACGAGTAATAAGGCCAGGCCACTACTTCTCCCATGTGTGACTCACCCAGAGGTAAAAGTTGGCCAAATCTGGCCTCCAGACCAGCAGGGACACCATCCCTGGTTCTGAAAACATTTTTGAATGTATGGATGACAAACCACATCTATTAATTAACTGGACGATTGAGTTTATCTTCATAATTGATGACAATAGAAGTTCCTGATATATATTTTTTAAAGTCTTGAGAGCCATATGCACCATCTTTGATATTCAATATCCTTAACTTCAATTTAAACATGTAATAACTCCTTATGAACAATTACAACATAGACAGTAAATTAAAAGACATTTGTATGTTGACTACGGGTCACATGATCGTAATTTCCATAGCAGTTAAAATTGTGCAATTATTTCTTCAAGCACAACCTGGATGTGTAAGGCCTTGTTCAGGAAATGGGAATATTGAATGATCTGGATAGCAGAACCATGCCTAATGAAAAGTTGATTCAAACTTAATTTCAGCCATAGAGGGGCAGCAAAACCATCTCATGTGTAGAACTTATATGACTGTTCCTTTATTAACCAAAAAATGAAAAATAAAAGTAAAGTTCGCACTTAATGGTTTAGGGCCAGTTCCATAAATTTTTGACGCTGGTAACTTTGCCATTATGGCAGCTACCATGGTAACAGGGCTCACCAACCAATCACGATCAAGGTTTTCATGGTAAAAAACAAACTTGCAAAGTTACCATAGTTATAAATCTTTATGAAAAGGGTTCCTGATCCATGATACATTTTACACCTCACACTTATTTGATAGTATGTCATCTCTTGATATCATTATGGTCAGCAACACATGTTCTAGATAACAAATTCTGGCATTATAGCTTTCCATAATTTAGAGATATATTTGATTCTTACACACCTTTGTAAAGCAGGACTCAGATATATAGGTTGTATGATTTTATAGAGTATAAGTAATATTTGTTTTACCATGTCCAGAAAAGACTTTTAAAAATACATATTGGCATACTCATATCAGTGAATTCTTTTGGCTTATTAGAAATACTGGACTTAAAGATGTAAGTAGTCTTGATGATGATAGTTATAAAAGATAGTGATCATATTTGTTGATAACATTGGTGATTTGTATAAATAATGTATATTAAAAGTTCATACAGTGTACATATGAATTTAATATTTTTATTGCGTTGCATCGAAGTATCCTTATTCTCAACATCATTCGTCTTAATCATTTAAAGAAATTGTTTTATGTTCCATCATGTATCAAGAGGGTGTTTCTTAAAAGTTTTCATTACTAACAAACTTGTCAGCTTTGCCAATTTCAGTGTTACTTTTAAGTTTTGATTAGCCTGTAAGCACTGACTGTTATAGTTACTGTCAGAGCCAACACTTAAACCAGCATTGGCAGCTTCCAAGAAACATATCTTGTCATGTACATGTATTAATGATAAATAGCCCCAATAATAAATGATACCCACAAACTGGTCATCCTTTTTCTTACTCTCACTCTTCATTCTTATCCCTCTCTGTGCTCTCCCTTTCTACACACATCCTTTCCCTTTGTTCCCCTATTCTCACTCTCTATGCCCATTTCCTCTGTACGTTCCTCTCCTTATATCACCCCTCCTCTCCCTCTGTATGATCCCCCCTCTCTCTCTAAGCCCCTCCTCTCCTCTATGCCCATCTCCCTTTCTATACACATACTTTCCCTCTGTTCCCCAATTCTCATTCTCTTTGCCCCTGCTCTCCCTTTCTATACCCCTCTTATTTCCCTCTACTGGTATTCCCCTCTTCTCACTCTCTATGCCCCTCCCCTCTCTATGCTCCTTTCCCTCTCTGTTTCCCTCTTCTCATTGTCTATGCCCCCATTGTATGTTCCCCTCCCACTCTCCAGAGCTGCCAACCAGAAAAAGAACATTTCAGTATTTTAAAGCTGAAAATCAGCATTTCGGTGAGGAAAGAAGTATTTTCAAAGAATACCATAGGACCACATGTAAAGCTGAAACTTTAGAAATCAGTATTTTACATGAAACTATCAGGGGCCGATTGCACGAAAGGGTCTTTGCAAGGATCGTCTTTCGTGTCGCCCATCTTTTATGATGCGCCATGTGAAACGCATTTCAAATAAATCATCTGCAAACATATTTCATTCGTCCGTAAAATTAAACAAAATATTTGTTTGCAAAATGATGTGATATATCATATTATTGTATAAAATTTGATTTAAAAGCAAGCTAACGAATCTTTATACTTTATCATAAATTTCAGAAACACTTCGCTTATAGCGTATCATAAAAGATGGGCGACACGAAAGACGGTCCTTGGAAAGACCCTTTCGTGCAATCGGCCCCTGTATTCTATTTTTTCAGTACTAAATACTGAAAATCAGTACTACTTGGCAGCTCTGTATACCCCTCCCCTCTTGCCACAATTGCACATCTCCAGATTTTTCTCTCTCATAGGAAACGTCTACAGTGGTATTAGGTTGGCTTTGAAAAAAGCAGAACGCAAGAAAAATTCATAAATATGATATAAGATTTGATGAAATCCAACAAAGAATTAAATTAGGAATCATAAACATGTATAGTTTACATGTTTGTATATTTGATTTTTTTTCCATAGAAAATGTTTGTAAAATCATCTGACCATTCAATTTCTTTTAAAAGTGGCATCAGGGGTCTTTAACACAAAGCTTAGCGACTGATCATGCTGATTTTTATGATTAATTATGCACAATCAAAGTAATCAATCATATAAAGATGCCCGACAATCAATTGTTAGCTCCGTGTTGTGGGGCGCTGTTCATCGAATTTATAACATGAAATGATATCGCAACCTAAAAAGAAATATCAGAATACTTGGATTTTCATCAAATCTTCATTCATTAATCATGATTTCCATGTTTTATTGGAATTGAAAACAAAAATGAATTTGAGTATGAACATCCCTTTCAAATGAAAGAGAAAGTGTGTGTGGGGGGGGGATTGGTTATGACACACAGAGAAGGAACAACTAATTGTTTCATGATTCAATATTTAATACAAAATAAGAATAATCTTCCAACAATTTTACAAAAATAATAATTTTGGCAAAAGCATGCAGAAAACTTCAAATTTTTCAGTGTGATTTTGTAGTAGTGAGGAGCCACGTAGATGAAAATGGGAGCTTGAGATTAAAGGACAAGTCCACCCCAACAAAAACTTGATTTGAATAAAAAGAGAAAAATCCAACAAGCATGACACTGAAAATTTCATCAAAATCGGATGTAAAATAAGAAAGTTATGACATTTCAAAGTTTCGCTTCATTTCACAAAAACAGTTATATGAATGAGCCAGCTACATCCAAATGAGAGAGTCAATGATGTCATTCACTCACTATTTCTTTTGTTTTTTATTGTTTGAAATATGAAATATTTTGATTTTCTCGTCATTGTCATGTGAAATGAAGTTTCATTCCTCCCTGAACACGTGGAATTCCATTATTTTAACATTTTGTGCTTCAGGCAAGGAGGTCCTACATGTAATCGTCAAATTCGTAAAAAATTGAAATATTGTACAATTCAAACAATAAAAAAAAAGAAATAGTGAGTGAGTGACATCATCAACTCTCTCATTTGGATGTAACTGGCTCGTTCATATAACAATTTTGTTAAAAATAAGCGAAACTTTGAAATGTCATAACTTTCTTATTTTACATCCGATTTTGATGAAATCTTCAGCATTGTGCTTGTCTGATTTTTCTTTATTTATTCAAATTAACATTTTTCTGAGGTGGACTTGACCTTTAAATAATGAAAGCAAATGTAAAAGTATATATCAAACAATAGGGGATTGATACTTCGAATCACAGACAAAATACAAGGAATCAATACAATACATATTTACAAACTACAGTTCTTACAACAAAATTATTTCTTGAGAATGTGGAAAATCATACAATGATCACTTCATGCATTGACTTTGGCTAGGTGAATTTCACAATGAATTTTCTACAATGACTGACTGAAATGTCACTATTGCACTTCATAATCAAATCTGAATTTACAAAAAAGAACAATACGTACATGTGCCAATGTGCAGAATTTTGATAATTACCATGGAATAGGTTGTCTACAAGCCCCCCCCTCCCATTCATCAAAGAAATTACTAGCCAAGGCAATCAATGGCATATGCAGGATTTTAGAAGGGGGGGGGGGGGGGGGGGTAGAAGCTGAAAGAAATGTTAACCCCCCCAAAAAAAATGTCTTCACCATAAATTTTAGGTCCTTTTGTACCCAGCACAAAGTTGACAAGCCCCCCCCCCAAAAAAAAACTAGGAATTTGACGTGTTCAAAGGACAACAAAGGTGCCCCCGCTTAACGCAATCAGAAATTCATTCAATATGATTGAACTTAATATTGTGCAGAAACCAATATGCATATATCATATAATGAACAAATTTAAACAATTTCCAGGGGGGGAGGTTGGGTATCAAAACAAATTATGGCGGGGGAGATTTTGAACACCTGTACATGTACACCCCCCCCCCCCTCCCCTGCATATGCCACCGGATGTTATTACTTTATCCATGATGATAATATTCACACACATGATGCAAATGTCATAATCACATCAATCTTAGATCCTTTTGAGCAGAATAAAGTATTACACAATGTTCATGTTGATGTTCCAAATTCAGTACAGTATGAACACAATTTACACTAACTGTATAAACACAGCCATAGAAGGAAAAGCATAAGCCTGAATTCATATCATGGGTTCACTTCAATTCACATCATTTGCTGTCACAGGCTAAGTTTAAAGGAAACCAAAACCCAAGAAGAGAAGTAATCTTATTGGAAAGAGTAAAATGAGAGGAACAATTAAAAAAAAGTTTCATCACAATCGGTTATGAAATAAGCAATTTATGGGAGTTTGAAAACTCTTGTTGTACTTTCTATGGGCATCCTCAAATTGGCAAACGTGCTTCAAAATGGCTGATTTTGTGGACAACTCTCCATTTGTTTTGTACACAAATTTTCCTCATTATCTTTCAAATTGCATCTTGCCTCCTTCTGAGCACAACATATGTCATGGGAAAATATAATCCACACCATATATGTCAAGGTCAGGAGATAATGTGAAATATGTAAAATAAAGGGGGAAATCTGAAAATATGTGTACAAAACAAATGGAGAGTTGTCCACAAAATCAGCCATTTTGAAGCACGTTTGCCAATTTGAGGATCCACATAGTAAGTACAACAAGACTTTTTAATTGTACATAACTTGCTTATTTCATAACCGATTTTGATGAAACTTTTTCTAAATTGTTCCTCTCATTTTACCCTTTCCAATAAGATTTCTTCTCGTCTTGGGTTTTGGTTTCCTTTAACCCCGAGGTGTCAAAAATTGGCAATAAAGGTGAGTTGGGTAAAGTAAACCAATGAGTTAAAACCTGCCAGTGTGACATTTCTAATGTAAAATGACAGCAATCAATCATGTACGTGAACATACATGTAGCCTAACAACTTTGTGATGAATTTTAATAGCCATTTGGGATAACTTCCTATCTTCATGACTTTGGGCCAGAGAGGACATATTCATGTGAAGGTGGTGGATCCAGTTAGGGGTACATCTGGCCCATGACCCCCCCCCCCCTTTGAGAGACAAACCTTTTTTAGGGGGAATATGTCATACAAATGCAAGTGAGGACCCTTTTTTTCGGGGGGGGGGGTTGTAAAATTTTCCTGTACAAAAATGCCCCCTCCCCCCCCTGGAAAATCCTGCATCTGCCCATGACTATTTCTATAGTCAGTGTAGTACAGTGTAATTACAGCAGAATATGAACATAACACAATGTAATATGTATACTCATTATAAACATACAAACTCCTTCCGTCAATATGCCAAAAACAATACCCTGGCTTTACACTGACTGGAAGTGGTTTTACTGGTTGCCTTCATGGACAACTCTTTCAAGTTCAAATTGCATATTTGGATTTAGCAGAGGAAATTAAGTGTTAATTATGAAGGTCCCTGGGACCGCCACAATTATCCTTCAAACAGGAATCTTGTTACATGTAGACCTAGATGTTAGAACACATCAATCCTATTTATGATGTATAAGGTGGGGTTACGCATCAATACTGGTACATAAAAGTATGTGTATATCACAATAAGGAACATATACTTCCAAGTTCCAACAAACATAAAATAACCGAAAGCCACTCAGTTTCCATTGTATAGTGCATCCCACAAAAAACGAAACCGAGATTTATCGATGATTTATCATAACTTAATCACAAATACAATAGACAAATGACCTACCATTTTAAAGCTTAGAGTCTCCTCTTTCATCTGAAATTACTTAAATTATTTCTCATTCACGCATGAGTGAGCAAAAACAATTTGAAAAGGGGATTCCAAAAAGTCACTTGGCGGGCCGTATCTGGGTTTTAAAAAGGAAACCACATTTTTAAAAAGTTCAATATCTGCTCTTTAATTTGATACCTCAATTAAAGAAAATTGTCAAGGAATAACAAAGTCCTGGTTATTTGAAATAAGGCTTGAATTTCAACAATTTTATAAAATGAAGAGGTTTTACAGGCAAGCGTTCAAACTCACTCGACGCTCCGTTTTGTTGACGATCAGCCATGCATTAACTCTTTTGTTACCGTGCGATAGCTTCTGTGGGAAACTGGTGAAAACATGTTTATTTACTGAAATTATGGAAATACAAGCATTGTTTCGAGGGATCATAACTTTTTTACTTCTTGACCATTTTTTGTGATTAAGGTATCAAATAAAAGAGCAGATATTGAACTTTTTAGTCATGTGACTTTCTTTTTGAAATTTAGATACCCCCGCCAAATGAGTTTTTGGCATCCTTTCTTTGAATTGTTTTTGCTCACTCATGCGTGAATGAGGAATAATCTAGTAGTACCAGATAAGAGGAGGTCTCTACGTTGGGAGGTCATTTGTCTATTTTATTTATGATAAAGTTATGATAAATCATCACTAAATCTCGGTTTCGTTTTTTCTGGGATGCACTGTATAGTATGTTCAAGAGTGAAGACTTTAAAAACAATGTGATGATGAGTTGCAATAATCAATACATACATACATGTCAGTGTAGGAATTAAACAAAGGCAATGGAAAATTTAGCCCTCATCACAGTCAAATCGCCCCTAAAATCCCCCCAAATGGCATGCTTTGGGGCAACCATCTTTTCTAGAGTACCCCAAGCTATGCCACAAAAATCAAGAATACTTAGAAAATCAACACATACACTGTGCATCAGAATGGTATTCATATTTACTGTATAATCGCTCATTTTGCAAAAGATTAGCCCTTGAAATTATAGCCCCACAATTCGGAAATCTCCTCAATTTGAAAAAAATAGATACTAAAATTAGAAATCATTTCTTACTCTGATACACTTTTTTTTCTACATTTTGTTTCGTTTTTGTTCTCATTATTGTTCAATTTGAGTCTATATCTACAGAGCAGTCTTAATAGCACCATGCATTGAAGGAAAAGGAGTTTTGGATATTTCAACAGAAAGGCACTTGTAATTCAAGCACCTGTGTGTTAACTGTGGAAGACACAACATTATTTGGTTGATTTTTATCATCAAAAGAGTTGGTTGATTTGGTATATAACATATAGAAAAGTCAAGTCCAGGTGCATAACTGGGATAAACATTTAATTTCACTGCACTTGTCGCAAGGGTGTTGGGAGTTGATTTTGTCATGCAATCAGAATAAGTAACAAACGTTCAATGCAAACTCATACAAATCTTCATGAATGTACATTTTGAGAGTTGTATGTATGGTAAGGGGTCCTAAAGCTACGCACCTCTCATCGCACTTGCAATTCCAACGGCAATATGCGAACTCTGTGTGTGGACTGCAGAGTGACAAATGATTCCTATTTTATTTTTCTACAGAAGTTGTGATAATCACTAAATGCAGAGAAAACCAGCAACTGCTTGGAATTTCAGAGTTATATTTACTTTAATTTTGTATTTTCCTATATATTTTAAAAATTGAAACACAGGAAATACTATTTCTTTGCATGATAAATCAAGTGCATAGCTTTAGGACTCCTAAATCGGGCAGCCAAATCAAGAGGTGTTAGCAAAAATGGCGGGCTTTTCATATTAGTGAGTTTTGTGATATTGTTTCCTTGGTTAAGGATCTTTGGAATTTTTACCAAAATTTAGTGAGCAATAATTTGTTGAAATATCAAAATTGGCATTGATTTCATCATTTGTAAACAAAGTGCGTAACTTTAATAGGTCCCCCATCATACACTTTGTACATAGTGGCACCAGTCATTGTATTTCCATGATTTTCATAAAAAAAATAGCAAGCCTTAAAAATATCAATTTCTAGTACCCATGCTGAACCAAAGCAATCAAAATTGTTATAAAACATTTAATATAAACTTTTAAGATGTTTTTACATGTATCTTAAAATAAAACAATTATATGTTATGTACACAGTACATATGACCTGTGCAACAATACATCGCATACACATCATGTGTAAGAATTACATGTATTTTGTACAAATTCATAATTGAGAGGTTGTGTACATGCAAAATGAAAGAATTGGTATCACAATACATGCATTGCTTTGCAAATATTTACAACTGCGACGATACAGCCACGTGCGATGCATATTTAAAATCAAGGCAAGATTTGTTTACTTTGTTTTTTTAATAACTGTCTGAAAATCTACTTCAGCAGTGATTTTCTTATATATATATATATCAACTTTGTTAACACCACACTATTCACACTATTAAAATGCAGCTACTACATGTACATGTTTACACCAAGACAAACGTATAGTGCAAAAGAGTAAAAACAGTGTACTGTATATCACAAAATACTGATACATACTGTACTTGTACCTGTTATAATGTCTAAAATCAAACAATATGAATTATTGTTACTCAAATTTATAGCGACAAAATGGTGTTTCATGAACGGCTTTATAAGTGATTTTTTTCAATGACTAATATGCCATCAGCCAATCAGATGCAAGGATTTGCAGTAGCTTTTAACAATAGCAAGTGAACACCACTGGCTATTTGATTCATGAAATGTGGTCCTTGTTTACTCTTGACTTTATTGTCAATATTGGGAGTTAAAGAACAACACCAAATGATTTGCACTATAAACAAAATCAAGCTTTCACAAAATGTTGGAAAGGGATAAAAAGGTAAAAACATTTCATAAACACAAAATAGTTTCAATGAACGAAACATTACGATTACAAATTAGCCATGTTATTGATACAGGCCTGCCAACTATTCATTTTTAAAAGGAGTAACATCAGAGCTGCCAACCTGAACAAGAACATTTCAGTATTTTCAAAGCTGAAAATCAGTATTTTGGTGAGGAAATTAGCATTTTCACAGGAATACCATAGGGCAACACATAAACTGAAACTTAAGAAATCAGTATTTGGCATGAAACCATCAGTATTCTCTATTTCAGTACTAAATATGTAAAATCACGTATTACTACACGTGTTACGTACTACTTGGCAGCTCTGTAACATGTACTCCTTTTTTTTGAAAATATCTATTCATTATGTCATAAAGGGAAAGAAAACTCCCTTTTTTGTCCAGATATTATGTACAGTCATCCATGGGAAATATGCTGTGACTCCAATTTTATGAATGAATTACTATATTTCGTATGTAAAGGTTGGCAGGCCTGTTAATATGCTATGCTAAGAGTTTTCTTGGCTGTAACAGTTTGGTGTTATGAATGACATATTTTTGGATTTCAGCCTTTTAATATAAAAACTTCATTAATCAATAACGATCAACAGTAGGTCTCTAAATATGTAATTGCAACTTAACATTCTTTGGTAAAGGGGCTTTCACAATTGCTTGTGCGATTGTTTGCGATCATTTGGTCACTATATATGTTGCACAGAATCGCAACGGTTGTAAGCAGTCGCACCACCAATTGTGAAAGGGACTTATAAGGCACTTGTTATTATCAAGCAGAACTTTTTTGTTTGCATATGAATATTTTACAAAAAGAAAGGAAATGAAGAGATAAATGGAGAGGGGGGAGGGGAGATAGAAACCCCCCCAAAAGCAGAGGATGGAATAAAAAGTAAAATACACTTAAAAGCTATTTTGAAATGAAATAAATGAAAAGGATAAAAATACATAAAAAATAGAGAAAAAAGGGAAAACAAAAGAGAAAGAACAGGGGGGGGGGGAAGGATAATGAAAAGAAAAGAGAAAAGCGTCAAGGAAAAATATTGTACAACTTAAAAAAAAAAAGAATCTGAGTTTTAAAAAAGAGAAAATATTATAAGAGTTAATGGCATATGAAAGAGTGCATAAATCTGATATCAAGTTGACCCCACAGCATTGTAAAGCAAACAATGTCTTGGCACTTGATTGTATGCTCAAAGGAACAAGTTCATCGACATTAATACTTTAATTGACTTCATATCCCCCCCACACACCCCTAACACACACACAGATACAGACTGTCATAGATTAGAGGCAACTTCAGTGTTGATAACTTCTAGATTATCAAACAATGGGGGCAACGATCATGGTTGACATTTTTGCTAAAAAGAGTGTACAAAAACAAGCAAGGAATGCTTTATGGAATGAAGTGTTCTGCAGTATGAAAGCCTTTTCGATCATATAATTTGTTATATTTTCGAGTTATTCTTCAGTATTAAAGTACACTCTTAAGATAATAGTCAGACAAATTTGATGAGGAAATATAAAATTGAAAGTGCACATTCTCTAGCAATCACATATACAAACACGTTTACAACCTTAGGAATGCCCTTTCATGTCTCTCAAATAATGTTTTCTGATATACTTGTATGAATCCACTTTCACACATACTTACAAGAGAGATGCATAAAAGAATTCAACAAATGAGTATAAACATCCACTTTAAAGACAAAATGTACATTAAAGCAAGTTTACCATCTGTACTGCTCCTTCATGTTAAAGCAATATGGAGATGGATGTGTCTTCAAAGCAAAGGCCGATGAGGCACTCTTCCAGAATGAGTTGTGTCAAGCCGACAAGACGTCGACTAGATGTCGCCCATTTCATCCCTTGCAAGAAGATGGTTGGTCATCAAACACGGCTAGGACTTCCTGAAGACATTACCAAAGGCTGACAAAATATACTTCCAAATCATTCCTAACGAGGGACTATCATTCGTACATGTATTATCGTACAGAGCTAGGACTTATGGGACAAGCGCAAGCATGTTTCTAGCATCACAATTTGATGATTGGTTGCGACTTCTCACTCTGTCGGGATAGGCTGCAAGTTTCCAGTTGATGTGCACCAATTGCAAACCAACCTTCTTGTAACCAGCCACTAGACTACCTTGTATGTAGAAATGGTTCAATATCTTCTTCATTTTTTTGCAGTTTCACTTGTTGCCTTGAAGTGGTTCCTGAATATCTTACCACTATTAGATTTAAATCCAGGACCCTGAAACATGAAGGTCAGCGATTGATCGCACGCTTGATTTTTACAATCAATCGTACATTGTGGTCAATGCAATCAATCATAAAAAAAAATGTTCTACGATGATTGCTATGCTTTGTGTAAGCCTCCTGGAGGGAAAGACCATTTGTAAATCGCTCTAGAACCCGTCCTTGATACTGATAGGGCAATTTTGAAGGCAGCAAGGCAGGTGGAGGGAGCACTCCAGGCGCAAATATGCTTCATCATAATACACTGTACGCAAGCCCTGGAAATGGTCATCTCCTCAGAGTTGATTACATGTAGTTCATAAGTTTTCCAGGACTTCCTTGAGTTGCACAAAGTCCATGACGTTGGTGAAGAGGAATGATCTTGAGATGAAGAGCTTCTGGTTGGCTTCGCTGTATCTCCATAGGTTTACAACGTAACCTGTTATCACAAATGATGAAAATTATATACTTGTCTCAATCAAGATGCATTATCTGATTAAGTAAGATTGGTTCAAACACATGTATAGGAGACTTTTTAATATCCCTCATCCCAAGGGCCCTGACTGAAACAAGAGTTGCTCATTTTTTTGTTATTTATTCTGCAGCAAAACAGTTACAAATGTTGTCATTTGATTTTAATCAGATCAGCTGGAATACTAATTACATGTAAAACAAAATTACTGATTACCCCCACAAGGTTGCAGGACTTCAGACAGTTACAGAAAACTTGACAAAGTCTAGCAAGACTAGCATGTACAATTACATGGAAGACTACATTTACATGTATCTGCTATAAAAATCAGATAATTTCAAATTTAGAAAAAATGTTTTCAATAAGGATGGAATATATTATCAAATGTATTTCATTTATATATGTAATTTTAATCATAGATCAAAAAAGACCTTCTATTTTGATTTCAATATCAAGTAGAGATATTGAGTACAATGTACCATATTTGATATGATTGCACAGCACATAAAAGGTGTGTCATTTATAATGAGAGGACTTTGTACTGTCATGAACTTTCTACATATGTGCATGTACACTGTACAGTACAAGTACATGTAGGCCTACAGAACAAATTGCCCAATGCAATCATTCTTTTTAACAGGGGTATTTTCTTTTGGCAAGTAGCCATACTTTCTGCATGATTCAACAATTTTGGTAGAATGTCATTTGTTTTGAAATAACTTGTTCCTCAAAATATTAGCAACTACATGTATCTTCTGTGCATACATGTATTTCATGATGGCAAACAAGCATTGAAATACACTAATAATGTAGTTTGCTGCCAGATAAAATCAGAGAAAGTTGCCAGCTCTGACATATTTGCAGGTGACAAATGTTGATAAAAAACCCTCCTGAAATATACATATTTTTTTCAATGAGGATTTAAGTTCTCCTTACTTAAAAATTGAGTGAATTGAGGACATTATTCAAAGGCATGATTTCTCACCTTGACTTTTCCTTGTATAGTTGCCTCTGAGATCTCCTATAAAGTAATCTCCTGTACCATAGCTGATCTGTTCGGCACTTCTCATGTTGACAAGGACATCATCGGTCAGGGGTAAATAAATGGTCTCACTCCTCTGTTTCACATCTTCGGTATGGAAGGTGGTGTTCGAGGCCGAGATGGGTATGAAGTTTCGACCTTGAGAAAAAAGAAAAGAAAAGAGAGTCTTGTTAGAACAGTTATGGGAAAAGCACCCCTCCCCCAAGAGTATCAGCCCCCTCCCCTAAAAAGAAATAAAAATGGTAGCAAAGCTCTGTTTGATCCAGAGATTGATAGTTTTGTCCTGGTGAAAAGTAAAGGGGGGGGGGTGGCGTGTGGAAAGGTGAGAAAGGACGACTGATGATGACATTCAAATTGGAGTATTCATACAGGTACAATTGAAAAAAATACAGTTCAAACCAAAAGTGGCACCTTCGAGTACAAGGGTACTCAATGCAAGAAGTCAGCTCAGGTATGCGTTCAAGGGTGAGAACACGTCTCAAAATAAAAAGGAATTCATGGATTGAGAAAATTAAAGTGTGAGGAAATTGCTAGATGTGTAACTAAACTGTAACTTTATGTACACGTCAGATTTAAAGTTACGTTTCATTGAACAATCAATTGTATCTTTTATGTTACATGTACATGTAGGGCCCTGGAGAAAGGAGACTAGGAGAGAATAAAAGAGAAGGGATGGAAAGGGAGAGAAACATAACTTTAAAATTTCACACCTTATTTCAATGTTTTTCACTGCAAAGCTTTTTACTCATTTGAATTTAGTTGGGGGTAGGCTTGACCTTTATACCTGTATAGTCATGGGCGGAAATCCCAGGGGGGACATGTCTCTCAGGGCTACCAAAAATAGTAGGGGGGGGGGCAGAATATCAAATGTCCCCCTACTATTTTGGGACTTTTATGATGGAGAGAAATACATCATTTTGGGTGAAAACCCTTTTTTTTTTTGGGGGGGGGGGCTTGTCAAATTTTCCAGCCCCTGGTGCCCCCTACCTCTGGGGACAGATTTCCGCCCATGCTGTATTGTAGGGAATATTGTTGTTTATGCAATCTGGATGTACGTACATGTACTGCACATTTGTCCTCAAGCTTCACTTTTAAATCTACAGAAAAATTATATTCATATCAAACTCCTCCTGGAGGGGAGGGGGGGGGGCAGTCAAATATATTGCTGTACTCATGCGTGACAAAAAAAAAAGCGCGTTTAAAGGGCCGTTTTTTCAGTTTTGGTTATGGGTATAAAAAAAACAATTTTTTTTTTAAAGGGAGTAGTATTGAGAGACTGGTCAATGGTCAATCGCAGGGTCAAACGTATTTAGGGTATGTTTTTTTTTCCAAGCTTTTTTTTTTAAACGCCAAACGTGTTTAGGGTATTTTTTTCCAAGCTTTTTTTCCCCAGGGTCATATTCTAGCGACAACTTGTTTAGCGGCCAAAATGTGTAAATAAAGCCCACGAAAAAACTTGTTTAGGGGGTGTTTGTACATATGTAAATAATTTGGCCACATGTGTGTACAGCAATACATTTGGCTGCCCCCCCCCCCCCCCCCCCCCCCCCCCCCCGGGTCTAACCTCCCCATCTGTCTCTCCCAATCCCCTGATTTCTCAACACCTCTCTGCAGCCCCTCTCTTCCTCCCTTCTTCCCCCTTTCCTTTCCTTCTCAACACAACTATTCTATTCCAAGCATATTTGTGAACAACGACTGGTTCATTTGAAAGGAAATCACACAATATATGCCCCAACAACAACATACTGTACATACATGTCCAACTGCAACTGAAGCAAATGTCAATATTGTATTAAAGTATTATTCAAGTTTACTTTTGCATTGATAAAGCCTGTTTATCTCATTGTCTTTAATTCATGAAGTTCACAATAACATGCCAATGAATTAATGGTGCGACTTTGCGAAATATTAAACAATTACTCTTGCTTCTCTACTACATGTACATGTAATAAGGAAATGATTTCAGATTCTACTTTAAAATAGAAAACTCAGTAAACAACAAGTAAAAATATAATATTTCATTATTTGAGCTTGGGCCTATATCCATTCATATTCAATTCCACATATATTTCTGAAACATGTAAACAAACAAAGAAACCCATGGATGTAAATTTTTTCAAAATTTAAAAATAGTTTTTGAAATCAAACTTTGAAAAGTTGAATGATTGATTCAAGCAGTAAAAAAAAACTTTAATAAATCACTGAAACAAAACTGACGACAAAGTTTACCTCGAACGGCGATAATCCGTTTCAGCTGTTCCGTTTCATTCTCCTGATCGACATCCATCCTGAGTCTCTTCCTGGCCATTCCGCAGGATCCGCTGGTCATTCCGTTGTGGAGCACCCCTTCCATGTCCTGCAACGCCATATCGCCGTCTGGTCTCCTAGAACTGCTGATAGGAACTTTACAGCGATGTCTGCCAGACACTCCTCCTCCAAATGGGCTTGAACTAGACCCGAACGGACTCCCAGGCACTTCCATATCAGCTAACCAATCAGAGATGCTCCTGACATTGACAAATACCCAGAGTAATCCAGTTCGACTACCAGTAGAAAAAAAAAGTAAAAGAAAAAAAAAGTTCAGGCTTCCGTGTTTCTGTGTTCATAGATCCTGTGATATGAAAGATTGTTTACATCGTCTCTGCCTTCATCTTTGGAATTTGTACCATAATGGCTCAAAAGTCACTGAAGGTTATAGTTTACACAAAGCCGAAGGTTTGGTGTTGTTTAGTTCACTGTGTATGACAATAAAAACCACAGGAGGTGGTTTCAGACCGCCTCGAAGTTCGACAGTTCCAGGTATTCTCTGATTGTGAAAATTACCCCGATCAGAAAATACCAGGTATTTTGGTAATGTGAAAGCAAACTATGCGTAATTTCTCCGTAAGAAAATACCCGCTAAATAGTAGGTACTTGGGGAAATTACGAGAACTTTCGTGGGGATTTTTTCAAGGTCGCAGGTATTTTGGCAATGTGAAAGCAAATTACAGGAACTTTTAGCCCAGCGTGTCGCTGGGCGCGGCGGCGTGGGTGGCTGCTGGGCTAGTGATTTTGAATCTCGCGCCTTGCCTTATCAGACCATACTGCGCATGCTCGTAACTTCGGGAACTTCTCCCGAACGATGTGTTTCGGGGCGGAGTGAATGCAGGAATAATTAACGGGTATTTTTTAGCCTTAAAAAGTTCTCGTAATTTAACGGGGATTCTTGTGATCGAGGCGGTTTGAAACCACTTAGGGTCATCGCAAATCTAGGTCTGCCACAAGGATGTCCCTGTGAGAGTATTGTCTAGGTCACAATTGAAGCCTTTCAAGGTTTATGGAGTTGTTGACATCTTCCAGCAACTTTATTTCCTTGCTGTACTGGTCAATTAAGTGGGTCATTACTACTCTGTTCTCCCCTCTAAAAAGGATTGTAATCTGGATTCTGTATAGTGAGAAAGTTAACACAATTGGATGATATGGTATTTAAACTGAAAAGGGGTGGGGGAGGACACTCAACTGTATTGCTGTATTAAACAAACGCAACTACATGTAAATTTAAAGGTCAAGTCCACCTCAGAAAAATGTTGATTCAAATCAATAGAGAAAAATCAGACAAGCACAATGCTGAAAATTTCATCAAAATCGGATGTAAAATAAGAAAGTTATGACATTTCAAAGTTTCGCTTATTTTCAACAAAATAGTTATATGAACGAGCCAGTTACATCCAAATGAGAGAGTCGATGACGTCACTCACTCACTATTTCTTTTGTTTTTTATTGTTTGAATTATACAATATTTCAATTTTTACGAATTTGATGATTAGGACCTCATTGCCTGAAGCACAAAATGTTAAAATAATGGAATTCCACATGTTCAGGGAGGAATGAAACTTCATTTCACATGACAATGACGAGAAAATAAAAATATTTCATATTTCATATAATAAAATACAAAAGAAATAGTGAGTGATGTCATCGATTCTCTCATTTGGATGTAACTGGCTCGTTCATACAACTATTTCGTTGAAAATAAGCAAAATTTTAAAAATGCCAGAACTTTCTTATTTCACATCCGATTTTGATGAAATTTTCAGTGTTATGCTTGTTGAATTTTTCTCTTTTTATTCAAATCAAGTTTTTGTTGGAGTGGACTTGTCCTTTAAAGGTCAAGTCCACCCCACAAAATTGTTGATTTGAATCAATAGAGAAAAATCAAAGAGGAATGAATTTGAAAATTTCATCAAAATCGGATGTAAAATAAGAAAGTTATGGCATTTTAAAGTTTCGCTTATTTTTTCACAAAACAGTTATATGCACAACTCGGCAACACGCAAATGAGAGAGTCAATGATGTCCCTCAGTCACTCACTATTTCTTTTGTTTTTTATTGTGTGAATTATACAATATTTCTATTTTTATAGAATTGACAGTAGGGACCAGCTTTACTGAAACATAAAATGTTAGAACAATTGTAATTCCCCATGTTCATGGAGGAAGAAAACTTGTTTCACCTTCCAATGATGAGAAAATTAAAATATTTCATATATCATATGATAGAATACAAAAGAAATAGTGAGTGACGTCATCAGTCCGCTCATTTGCATACCGACCGGGATGTGCATATAACTGTTTTGTGAAATTTAGCAAAACTTTTAAGTGTCATAACTTTCTTATCTTACATCCGATTTTTATGAAATTTTCAGTGGTATTATGCTTTTTGGATTTTTCTCTATTTGTTCAAATCAACCTTTTGTTGGGGTGGACTTGTCCTTTAATAGCTAGAAATGTAAAATGCATATGTTTTGGATGTCAAACATACATGTTCACTGGGGTATTTCTTTTATATAGCCAGAATTTGAGCGTGTCATATTTAAATTTTCGATATAAAAAAACAAACAGACACAGTAATATGCTGTACATACTTGAATATGATGGCATACATGTAGATCTAATATTTAAACTGGAGCTAAAATATGTGTGTATTTCTGAAACTATTAGATAACTGAGCAAGTGAAAGAACTAAAAGTTTGATAAAAAGTCAAGCTGGACAAATGTACTCGTACACATACATGTACATGTATAAGAAATTATAATGTTTAATACAGTGATGGGCAAGTCCAAGAAAAGGTCACCCTAGAAGGCAAAATTTCATCTTTAATTTAAGAAGTCATCTTTGGTGGGGTAAGAAAGCCCAAATGTTCAATTTTTAAATTTCATTAAGAAAAATGTGATAATATGTATATTTATGCTAATTTGGGGCACCTTATTTGCATAATCGGAAAAAGTGGTGTTACGTATGGGACAATTATAAAAACTCATAGAAAATAAAATCAAAACTTGTGAGATTTAGTCGTAGGTGGGACATGGACCCTCTAACATCTTATTACTTTTGGGGGAAAAGAAGTGGTGTCATCTAATTAATTATGCAAATTAGCTAGGTCTTGTCCAAGGATGGAATGTCCCATA
This sequence comes from Lytechinus variegatus, assembly GCF_018143015.1. Classification (NCBI taxonomy): domain Eukaryota; kingdom Metazoa; phylum Echinodermata; class Echinoidea; order Temnopleuroida; family Toxopneustidae; genus Lytechinus; species Lytechinus variegatus. Next base: position 31,472,786 of record NC_054750.1, read on the forward strand.
CGTAACATTTTGAGGATGTTTTTGTAAGTTATTTCTCATAATACAAAGCTTGTATTGTTGCATCTCTGGAAAGTTCTAATTTATAAAGTATGAAAATGTTATACCCCAAAAAGTTTCGAAAATAGAGTTTACTTTTTAATTAAAAGTTAATTTTAAAAATTGTTACGTATGGTACATTTACACACAATGTCAATGGGGAGATTTGTTACAAAGTGAATGGAGAAAAACAAATTTCAAGAGTGCTCTAAAAAGTGATTATTTACCTTTTCTTTAGTTTTTAAACACTGATTTGTTATGAATATTGATTAATGAAAATAACTGACGTGAAAAAATGTGAAATGGAAAAATATAAAAAAATAAAACACAATAGAAATACATAGGAAATTCATGAAACCATGAAAACCAAGAAAAATAAATGTTGAAATGGCTAATTTCCTTTTCAGTCATATCAAATATGTCTAAATAGAACATTTTAAAAGACAGAAACTCTTACATATATTACGGAAGAAAAAAAATCAAAATCAGTCAACAAATAAAGAAGAAGAGGCCTTTTCTATGATTTATGAATAAATTTCGCATAAATTAGCAAAATAATTTTATACTCAAAATTTCTAAATTCTGTGTAGAAGTTTGGTGAACCTCGCACACATATGTGCTCACTTAATAAGTTAATGCCTGTGCCAAACTTTGACTGTGACGTCATGGAAAATGGAGTAAATTGTCCTATCTCAAATTCAAAATAAAATATTCAAATAAAATTCACATAGATCTCTTTACCTTTTAACCAATCACATAAAGGAAAACAATTATGGAGAAATGGCTGTATACAAATTCATATCTGCTGATGATTTCAGTTTAATCAATTTCTTAGGAAGGAAATGTCTATAAATAAAGGGCGAATCTGAGACGTGTTTTTGCAATAAAATAACAAATTTTTGAAATTTATCATAACTTTTTTCATTTATGATCTTATTTCTTTACACTGCGTTCATGAAATTTTAAAAACCAAAATCTTTTTTTTTTTCTTAATGGAAGTTCAAATTTATTAATATCAAATAATGTGGGGGAGTCAGAGGGCAAAATTGGATAGGGTTACAATTAACTTACAAACATAGGATGAGGGTGTAACACAAGGTTTAAGGTTTTGTTCTCTCCCCTCCCCCCCCCCCCCCCCCCCCCACTTGAAAATTCTCAATGAGGCGGTTGCCCACTACTCACCCAATACCTTTGCTCTTCGATGTATTATTGAAATAGATTTGGAATAAATTAATGAATAGGCAGGATCAGGCAAGGATAAGAACATATTACAATTGACAGGTAAATAAATGAAGGAATGAACAAAGGAATATATAGTATGATATGGATAAAGAAAATATGTAAATAAATGAATAATTATAATACAGATCAATCAAAATGAATAAAAAGTACATGCTGAATAGTAAACTGAATGAATAGAACAAACACATTCACACTATTTTGTTGGGAGCTTAATCAGAAACTCATGCAAAATTATCAATGATAATTGATTAGTCTAATATCAAAGCTTCATGAACCAGATCATCTAGAGGTCTCTAATAACTCCAAGTTAGAGTCTAACTTTTTTACTTTCAAAGTTGACATTTCAAAAACTTAACAAAGATTTGTGAAAATAGTTCAGATATTCTGAAGAGTGAATAAGTAGAGATTCTACTGGCTTGTGCACCACATCATCAGAGGCTTCGGAGCACTCCATCCTTCTTTCATTTTCACACTGTTCACTCTCATTTGGGTAAAAATAATAAATCAGAACACACTGAACAAAATATCAGCGTAAACGTAGCTTACACTAGACTCCATTATGCACAACACGGCCACGGAGCCAGTGCAGTGCAGCAGCGCGATCATCAGGGCAGGCTGCAGCCAACCTGGCACTAGCAGGCACAGTGCCTAATCTGCTGGGCTGGGAGTTTGCATTTTGACAAACTTACTTATCACTGCTCATTCTCTTCCATCTTTGGATGGTCCAGATAAGAATCGCCTCTGTTAGTGTTACTCTTTTTTGGGGGGTATGAATCCATTATCCGAGGTAAAAATATTCAAGCAAACACCGCCATGAAATGCACAACACAAAGCCAGCGCTTCACCCATTGAACCACCAAAGTCTTATCGACTTGAATGGATATTGTGCGTGCCTCAATCACCATTATCCGCCATCTTGCTACCCTGTAATGCACAACCGTATACATAATCATGATAATATTGGAACAACAACTACAGTTAACCAAATCATAATTTTTTTCTTTGTCGCAGTTTACAGCGATATCAGAATTTGCAATTGTTTTAGGAAGTTGCGAGAGAGATCCCAGAGCACATGAGAGCAAATCTATCGCCAATTCCTGTGCATTTTTTTTGCTTTTCGGCAGCCATAAAAATAGTAAATATCAAGAAAATTGATGCGGCAATCAATAAGGGAAGCAGGCGTAGACGAGAAACATCACTTTTTGATATTTTTTTAGCCAATTTTTGAAAATAGTAAAGAGCAAAAATTTCATGCGGCGGCCAAAATAGAATGCACGAGGACGATCAACTACCGGTACTTTATTAAATATGTTTGCAGGAAGTTAGAGACTAGACCAAATTGAAGAGCCCCGACGTCGACAGGGGGAATTTACATTGTAAGTCCCCCAATGGTGACTGCACGATAGCGAGCCTGTGTATGAGGAGAAATTTAAAAAAAAACAATGTTAAAAAACTCCTCGAAACAGACGGCTGCCAGTAAGAGATTTTGATTTTGATTATTTTCATTCAACATGTATTTTAAGTTGATGTATTTGCATTTAAGTTGATGACCTACTCAGAATCTATGTTTAGTATGTACATGTGTGGGTGGATGTGGTTGTGTGTGTGGGTTTGTGTATATAAGCAGCGGTGTGGCTAGACCAAAAGCTTCGGTCTCTGTTATGTTGGTTGTTCAGCTGAACTCCGTTGGCTTCACTCACCAAATACAGAGAGACCGAAGTTCTAGCGCGATCTGTACAGGGGACTCAATGGCCATTTAAAACGGGGAAGTGAATTTGCGCGACAGCCGAGGTAAGTCACTGTTTTTGTTCCTTTTAACTTGATTTTTCTCTGTTTTTTGGCAATTAATGCCAAGAGGGAATATTAATTTGCATTTTGGTTGCGTTAATTTTTCAAAATTTTTATTTATTAAAGACAAAAATTGAAGAGCCCCGACGGGGGAATTTTGCACTGCAAGTCCCCTAATGGTGGCTGCACGGAGGAGATATTACAGGATCATCGATGGTATCTGGAGTATTTTTCTGACAAACCAGTTGTAAACTACAATTTCAATTTCACCAAGATGTTCTTATTGCCTTTGACTCAAAGCTCCCCCTGGATATCAATGCCATGCTATTAAAAGCGACCTTGATATATATCACAAAAATCCATAATAGCCGTTCCAGTGCTCTCCTGGCCTGATGAGTCACTATCATTCAGTCTTCAAGATACATATACGTCACATGCGGGTTGGACCCGACGATCTCCAAACCAAGCGGAGGGATGAGAACAGAGAGAGAGAGAGATAGCGAGCAGTCTGTGTACGAGGAGAAATTTTTTAAAAAATGTTAGACTTAGAAAACCCCTCGAAACGGACGGCTGCCAGCTGTCTACGGTGTGGCCTGCCGAGGTCAACGCCATGGGCGTAGCGACTGCCAGGGCCCACTCATACATTGTACGAGGTTAGTATACATGTATGTACTAACCTTGTACAATAGACCGTGTTTGACCCTGGATTTCAAAGTAGTCGTCGGCAAACATCGCTTCATTGCTGAAATAATATTTACAGAAACTCCTTCTCACTACCCACCGGGGCTCTTGCCGGTAAGTAGCAATGAGGGCAACAAATATGAAAATAATTTAAAATCATAATCATTAAAAAAGAGCAAATTTCGCTTACCTCGGCCTCGAAAGTGACTTTGCTTGTCTCCTCTACGGAAATACAAGGAAGCCTGTTGATGGCGCTAATAATTTCACAACCTTGATTCAGCTCCTCTGTAATTTTATAACTGTATAATCTAAATTCTTTGAATGCGCAATCCTTATGATTAATTTACTAATTATGGGCACCAATATTAAAATACCTTCAAAAACATAATTAAAGATTTTTATTGGTGATGATAACACTTATTTGTAATTAATTGAAAAGATGACTAATAAAAAAAAAGAAAATAATATACGTGCCTGGAAAGAAACCAGCAGTACAAGCTTTAACGAACGTCAATAATACGTATACGGTATCTCAAAGTCTGTACAATGAAAAGATTGGACACTTCACGGACTTCGTGTAATGCCTTGCGTCGATTTACGTGTAAAATAGTGTAGGTCAGTAGGTGCCTAGTCTTTCCCTTCTTGTGTCTTTGATATGAATATAAATCGCGCACCCTCTTTAGGCGAAAATTGATATTAGGCCTGAGTCGAAACGGTTACCCGACCGGGCCCCGCCCATCGCTCTAAAACCCGGTTTTACTTTTTTGGGTTTTCCACATACAATAACTGCCCATAAAATCCTTTATCATTCCTCAGTGTTTTGATTTCAAACATTCTCCTACCTTCTCAAATCACTGTCATGTACTTTGTGACCAGTTAACCGCCTTTGTGCTCATACGAAAGCAGCGAAACTTGTGAACTTCATGACCAGAAGACAGAAGTATGTCAACGTCAAATCAATTTGAAGAGCCGCGCCGATCTACGGCCAGCTGTGCCAGCCTTGCCTGCGCCACATCGCTGGCGCGCCTACCGTACCCACGCCGGGACCCACGCCTTTATCTCTGGCCTGAGCACGCAGTTGCGCTGAAGCGGCGTGTGCGGCCGAAATGAGTAACATTATCTAGAAATACATGTAGTTTCAAATCTAATGCGAATAATGGAAGAATTTATCATTCCATTTGACAATCAATTGCAATGACTTTTGAACTTGAAGGGCCCCACGTCTAAACAAATTTGGTTTTAGTTAAAATAGACTTACGACGGCCTAGGGGAAGTTTTGTTTAGAATTTTAGTTCTGTTCATAGTCATACAACTTATTCCAGATACTAACTTAAGTAATGACATCTAGGATTTATTTAAGAAGCGTTTGATAGATGCCAGACAAGAGACCTCACCCAGGGAGCTCAGATTACGAATTTAGGGTCGTGCTCAATAATGCAGCGGGCAGACATAATCCATATGTTTGGCGAGACAGAACAAGCGGAAGGCGTTCATGTTAATGTCTCCCCTTTGCATGATCGCACGTGCTCTGCTTGTTCAATCCAGGGACCTAACCTTTCTTTTTCGGTTTCTGGAGTGTGGTTTCGTTCTTGGGGCAATATTATGTAATGTGTTAGGTCATGTACTCTGTTATCATGTTTCGTTCAAATTCAGAAGCATTTTACCCTGGCTTATCATGAAATTCTTTATTTCCCTTCACTACTATTTCCATCCTATCCTAGGCCCTAGCTGGAAGTGCAACTCTGACACTACTTATTTTTCCAATGGCGATCGTATTCGTTTGATCATTTTGATGGTATTCATAAGTGGTTTTCAAAAAATAATAAAATTTACTAGACAACTAGTATGCAAATTGGCAATGATTAATGAAAATGACGAATATGATGATGATAATAATGATAAGATAATGATGATGAATGATGGTGGCAGCGGTGGTAGCGATGATGATGTTATCAACTGAATCATGGTTGCAATGATGATGGTGGTCACTGCCTGAATGGTGAAATTGGTGATGATGATCATGAATTGTGATTTTGGAGATGGCCATGCGTGGAAAGTGACGATTACTGTGTAATGAAAGCTGCTTTGAAGATAACTTTGTATATTTTATTTATCTGAAAAGCCATCAAATGATTTATTGTGTTAAAACTGGAAAATTTCATTGGGTCTGTGGGTCAGACTACTTGAGTGAGCACACACACATTTTTCTATGTATTTACACTTTGCATGTATAGTATATGTGCTATGTATGCCTTGTCTGAGATTTTCTTATGTTAGCGCCATCTCTTGGCAAACTGAGGTAATGTGATATTGGAATCAGTTCTGGAGATTCTGTTTGAGTTTTTGAATCAACATAAATCTAAAGCATCCTACATGAGATTGCCCTAATTAAGAAGATTTCAAGAGGAAAAGAGGTCAGTAGAAACATTGATTCATTTATTTAAGAAATACAAATTTTACTAGAATTTAATTCGTCATGCGGACGAATTAGGTGGTCTGTCATGATTTGTCATTCAGTGTCGGCTGATGTATGAAATAAATCATTGAGATATCATTGATAATCTTGATCGTAGACATCCTAAGAATAAGTTTTGACCATTGCTAAATGTGATTATTGATGTGGTGATGACAATCGTCAGACATACATCTTTAAACAGATACATACAAGATAGATGATTATACCTCACGGATCAACACGGCAATGCCGGCATGATCCGGGGAGGTCCGGGATAGGTTTGCCCCAGATGACTGTGAACACGGCATCAACACGGCAGCTTCACACGGATCTACACGGATCATGCCGGCAGAGCACGTCGTCAACACGGACCAATACGTCAGCAACACGGACCTACACGTCAGCTACACGGACCACCACGTCAGCAACACGGACCTACACGTCAGCAATACGGACGAACACGTCAAATGCGTTATCCATTGAGCTAGCATATTCCCCATAGAGATTACACGTAAGCAAGTTTGAGAATTACAATTCAAATTTTGCAAGCGAAATACGGGCATGATCCCGGCATCTGATCAAAAAATGGAGGGCACATTTCCGAAAGCTTAGAATCTCAGCTACAACATACTAAAAGCTCAGGGAAAACTGACAAGAAACAATGGAGATATGGCTCACGAAATAGAGGAATGTCGAATCTAGTTTTGAGAAAAAGTCATGTCCCATAGAGATTACACGCAAAACACATGTGATATGAAAAAAGCAATTATAATCTGTTTTATCTTGCTAAATTTCAACTTTTATACCTTTTAATTATCATAAAGGATGATGTAAGAAGTGGCAAAAAGAAAAAAAGTGAAAAAAAAATCATCTTGTTCACCCCAGGACTCGAACCCGCGCCCTTTAGAAAGCAGTCAAAGCCACGATATTCCCCATAGAGAATACACGTAAGCAATTTTGAGAATTACAAGTCCAATTTTGCAAGTGAAATACGGGCATGATCCCGGCATCTGATCAAAAAATAAAGGGCACACTCCCGAAAGCTTAGAATCTCAGCTACAACATATTAAAAGCTTAAGGAAAACTGACAAGAAAAAATGGAGATATGGCTTACGAAATAGCGGAATGTCGAATCTAGTTTTGAGAAAAAGTCATGTCCCATAGAGATTACACGCAAAATGAGGAAAAATGACATGCCTCTTTTTATCGCTGTTTTACGCAATGATGCGTTTCTCAAAACGAAAATTCATGTTAACTGAGGAGAAAGAGTACATTCCAAACTACAACATATCGAAATCTGGGCGAAAAACGATCTATATTCGAGAAGTTACAACCAAATTTGCATAAATTTGATGACGTCATTTTTGAAAAAATAAAATTTTTAGTTTAGGCGCCATTTTGATGACGTCACGATATAATTTAGGGACAATGGTGACATGAAATCAAATCTACAACTCATACTCTATCGATATATGAAAAAAAAATTGGGGGTCAACGGACTATTTAAAGAGCTACAGTGAATTTTCAATAGGCATGTTTTTGCCCATACATGTATATGGCCTATAGTGAGAGCTCGCGCGCACACGTGCTGCAAACTTTAACGGGTGTTAATTTCGTTATTAATGGTCGTAGAAGGTTGATCAAGGTATCAAATTGTTCAAAATTTTATTATCAATGCAAAGATGTAAAAAAAAACGGTGTTTCTGCGTTGCGTTAAGGCGTTACGCGCGGAAACGCGCGCGCATGCTTGTGCGCGCGCAAATTTTTGAAATGCTTAGAATGACCTGAAACGTACTCTAGTTTGGTCAAAAAGTGATTTTGAGCATTTTGAAATTTTGACGCGCGCGCGCATGACCTCAAGGTGACATTTGATGACATGACCTGATGACCCTTGACCTGAAGTTGATGTGATGTTAATTTGATCGATTTTTGATAATTGATAATGGAGATATGATTGATAATGTGATTTTACAAAATGGCGCCTAGATGACGTCATCATGACCTGATGACATCAAAAAGCAAATTTTGACGTTTCCATAAGAGACCCTATGTATGGTATAAACTTCAATGAAATTAATTTTGTCAAACTCGAGATAACTTGGCGACAAAAACCTTGCCATTAAAAAGAATAAAAATAACTAGAATTTTAATTCGTCTTACGGACGAATTAGGTGATCTGTCTGTGAATCTTATGATCATGATCACGATCTAATTTTGTTATCATGATATGTCAATGCAGATCAATATGACCATAATGATGATAGGGTAGTTTTATTCATGAAAAGACATGTTGAATACTGTTGAACGACACTGAAAAAGAAGGTTGTATAAACAGATCTTCTTATTCTAAGAAATGTAAATTCCAATTTTGCAAGTGACGACACGAATTAGTGAGAGCAGTGTTGACGAAACGCTAGAAATAAATGTTGAATCCAGTTTTGAAAAATTTAAATCAAGATCCATGGACCAGTTTCCAATTTTTGTCAAAGGACTTTTCATTTCTTATATAATGATAGGTAGATTTCATTGCAAGATATGCCAGAATACCTTACATAGTAGGATTGAGAAATTGCATAGACCAGGTGAATAGAATCGCAAAGCAATGAACACTGAAGGAGGTATTAGTTGCATTTCTTCTTGGAATGCGTTAGCATGTTCTTTTAACAATACTTGGCCAACTGTGACATGCCAGTTGCTAGTGCACGCATTGTTGTTTGCATGTATGTAATGAAACACACAATTCAAAAGAATAATCAAGACATCAGGGTTGTTACTAATGTCTCATTAAATATAAAACAATCATGTCATTTTAGTACGAATGAACTTCTTCTTATCATGCACAGAATGGAAATCTGAACTGGCTTGTAAGGGTTACACGCATTATGAGAAAAAATTCATAAATAAAAAAAATAGATCCTGATGGGTTTCGAACCAGGGTCCCTTGTATTAGAAGGCAGAGCACTTACCATCAGACCATAGTAACTTCCATACACTTGCAAGGCAACGATAAAATATAACCTCAAATTGAATTTTTCAAGTGAAAGTTTTATCATAATAATATACTTCTATACATTGCTAATATTCATGATGATCTCCTGCTCAAATTGATAAAAAATGTACATAATATGGAAAAATACATAACCAACTACAATATGTCGAAAACCGGGCGAAAAACGACCAATGATTACGGAGTTATAGTCATATTTGCAAAATTATTGAAACGTCATAAAACAAAAATTGAAAATTTTAGTTTTTACGCCAATTGATGACGTTATGATAAAATTTATTGTCAGATGTGACATGAAATTACATCTACTAGTCCTACTCTATCCAAATATAAAAGAAAATTTGGGGGTCAACGGACTATCTGAAGAGTTATATAGAATTTTGTAAAAGCATGTTTTTGCACATTTTTGGCCTATTGTGAACGCGCGCTTGCGCGCGTAATTCAAACTTTGACGGATGCGCATTCCTTTATTACTGGTCGTAGAAGGTCGGTTAAGGTATCAAATTATTGGAAATTTCATAAAGAATGCATTGATGTAAAATTAAGTGCAGTTGTACGTTGCGTTAGGACGTTACGCGCGTAAACGCGCGCGAAAACCTGTGAGCGCGCAAATTCCTGAAATGCTTAGAATGACCTGATTCGTACTCTACTTTGATCAAAAAGTGATTTTGAGCATTTTAAAATTTTGACGCGCGCGTACATGCGCGTCGTGACCTGTAAAATGACCTTTGATGACACGGACAGTTGACTCTTGATCTGAAGTTAATTTGATGTTAATATTGTTAATTTTTGATGATTGATAATTGAGATATTGTTGATAATGTGATTTTACAAAATGGCGCGTAGATGACGTCACGATGACCGTTTGACGGTAAACTTGTTTCGTACACATCGCATGATAACTGTCCTCATTTGATAATATTTTGATGAAAATTGATTGAATAGTTTTGATGATTTTGGTGGAACAAGAAAAGGGTGGAAAAAGAAAAATAAATAAAAAGAATAAAGAAATAAATAAAAAAGAAAATTCGTAGAAACATAAGAGGTGATCTGTCAAATTTGACAGATCACCTAAAAAAAAAGAAAATTCTGATGAAATTAAGAGGTGATCTGTCACAGACAGACCACCTAATAATGCAAAAAAGGTTGATTTTAATCTGGTTGGATTGACTTGATATTGCTATTGTGTATTAATTGTAATTGATGATAGGAGAGTATAAAGTACATGTACATGAATTTCTCAGGTGCTAGTTAATGTAGGGACAGTGATTTTCCGCGATCGCGGAAAACGGACGGAATTCACGGAAAGGGTCTTTTGAAACGGAAAGTGGCATTTCAAACGGAAAATCACGGAAAACGTATTTTCCCTCAAAATACACAGAATAGCAACATAAATTACTCCAAAATCACAACAAAATGAGAATATTAAATGGCCACAAAACCTCAGAAAACACGATCGCACTTCGCTACAATCATGACAATTCACACATCGTGACTGCACTCGACATCACCACAATCGATTATACCCAGCGCCTGTACTCCCGGCCGCCGGCGCCGGCCGGGTTGGGCTTCACATCTTCACATGCACACATCGTTCCAACAACACGGTCGTGTGTTGCTGCCCTCTACGTTCTAAGATGTAACAGCACGATATCGTGGTCTTAAAATCCAAGATGGCGGATTGGCTAAAGTCGTTGACTGATGATAACGATGTCCAAAACCCCCCAAAATTATCAATGAAATTTCATTTCAAAGTAAAATAATGCCAATAATGTGAAAGGTGAGGATGTATGCATGCTAAATATGTTTGTAAAAATATGTTATGAACCCGCATAGATCCGATTAGAACGGATTCTATTGCGTTGTTGGTACAGTGGCAGATACAAATTTTGACCAGTGCGAGTGTAGTATGTGTTGTGATATTGCTATTCAATGTGTAAACGGAATTGTCACTTTTCTGTGTGTACAAAGTCTATGGGGAAACGGAATTTCCGTTTTCTGACATGGTGAAACGGAATTTGAGATTTTCTGAAACGGAAAAGGCCATTTTTTGAAACGGAAAATCACTGTCCCTATTAATGTATCTTGAAACAGGATTATGATTTATATTCAGGTAGAATATTGAATTTATGATGTAAAGGATTATTGCTCTCATACTTATTACTTTCCTATCATTTTGTTTATCCTTACAGTTAACACGGAATTATTAGCAAATGCTTCATGTCAGATTACACAAAGGATGGCATGAAATTTACATTCCCGTCGTGACCTTTGTTTTTTGTTATTAAACTCTCGAACAAGTCTCCAGTTACAGACTGTGATGAGAAATGAGAATGATGATGATGTTGCAAAAATAAAATCAAGAGCTACATGTGGTTTGGAGTTTGGACAAAGACAGTCATTTCCATGACGGGAAGGCAAAAGTTGAACATGAGGTGCATGGCTGTTAAATCAAAGGGCAGACATAATCCCATTCCATTGTTTATGTTGTGCGCAAAAAAACCCCTCTCTTTCAACAATGTGGTTTTTTCGGGCCTTTTTGGAACATCCTGCCCTGCCTGCCCCCTCTTTCTCCTTCTCTCCCTTTCTCCTTCTCTCCTTCTTCCTCTCCCCGCTCTCTTGCACTCCGCTCATTGCACTGTGCGATATCCAGAATCATGACTGGGCGAGTTTAATTTGAGGTAGGTGTGTTTGCTAGCACATGCGTAGATCTTTCTCCTTGTTCGAGTTTATTGGGATTATGCATAACCAAGATCGTCGATATCACGTCGGAAGCAGGCATTGCCAGGCAAGATCGAACATGACAAGAAAAATGTAAGCTGCTGTGATGTTTTTTTTTTGTGTGATTTAATATTTCATATTAAATAATAGGAATAGTTGAATTTTGCATAACTTTTTAAAAAGTTAAATCTTGTCCGAATCATCGCTTTCTCGGCGCTTGCTTCCCCTGCGTATCATCCGTTCTCATACAGGCAGCGCCATGCGCCACAATGGCATAAAAATAACAGCAGTCAAAGTTTCAAAGAAATATGATTTTAATTTTTCGGGTACCCGGTCCCCGCCCGTTTTTTCCCCACTCAAACCTGGTTTGAGGAAAACCTGTGATGACTCAGGTCTAATTGATATCCACGCTGATCAGATTTCATCTCCGTAAAATCTTCACTAAAGTCTAAAGATCAACAAAATATACTTTAAAAGAAACTTCAAGGAGAAGTCATGGAAGGATCTAAATGATTCGGTAAGTGTCATAGCAGAATGTGATATATAAAATTATAGGTAATATTTTATGTGGGCAACAGACAGCTGGCAGCCGTCTGTTTCGAGGAGTTTTTAAACATTTTTTAAATTTTTTATTTCTCCTCGTACACAGACGGCTCGCTATCGTGCAGCCACCATTAGGGGACTTGCAATGCAAAATCCCCCCGTCGGGGCTCTTCAATTTTCGTCTTTAATGAATAAAAATTTTGAAAATTAACGCGACTAAAATGCAAATTTATATTCCCTCTTGGCATTAATTGCCCCAAAACAGAGAAAAATGAAGTTAAAAGGAACAAAAACAGTGACTTACCGCGGCTGTCGCACAAATTCACTTCCCCGTTTTATCCGATCTTGACTTAACTTTGTATGATGGGGGGACCTAAAGCTACGCACTTTGTTTACAAGCGATGTAAAATATGCCAACTTTTATATTTGAACAAATCATCTTTTACTAATTTGTGGCAAATATTCTAAAGATCCTTAACCAAAAAGAAAATATCACAAAACTCACTAATACGAAAATCCCGTCATGTTTTCCGAACACCTCTTGAACTCGCCGCCCGATGTAGAAGGGGTCCTAAAGCTACGCACTCGATTTATCATGCAAAAAAATAATATTTTCTGTGCCTCAATTTTTTAAATTTGCTCAAATTATGATAGTATAATATGAAATTAAATCGAATGTAACTCAAAAATTCTAAACAATTGTGGGTTTTCTCTGCATTTAGAGATTTACTGCAGCCCATGTAGAAAAAAATTGAAAAGGAATCGTTCGTCACACTGCAGTCACAGTTCCACACACAGAGTGCGCATTTGCCATTAAAAACTGCATGCGCGATGAGTGGTGCGTAGCTTTAGGACCCGCGTAGCTAGTTTAGGACCCCCGACCATACATAAACATATCGCCATGAGTCCCCTGTACAGATTGCGCTAGCTAGAACTTCGGTCTCTGTATTCATGGTATTTGGTGAGTGAAGCCAAGAGAATTCAGCTGAACAACCAACAAAACAGAGACCGAAGCTTTTGGTCTATGTGGGCAAAAGCCCAGAAAGTTTAAGAAGTGTCGTGTGTGTCGCGTGCATACGACTGATAGTGATATTCCTTCGCACGCGAGATGCTTTGAACCATGGCATGGGTGGCCAGGGCCAGCCCACGGACTCTGACTCCGATCTCCGTCTCCGAACAGGCATGCAGATGCAGTCAAAATCGCGACGATTCACCATTCCTAATCATGCTCTGCTCAGTCTTGCTTCGAATAGAATAGTCACATAAATGAAGACTGCAACGTCTGGATAGTATTGTAACGTTAAATACTAAAATGGGAGAACTTACCGGTACCGTTTTCAGCTCGATCAAGATTCAAGTCAACTTCCAACTCCAAGTTCAATTTCCGAATTTTAATTTTGTTTACGTTTTCCTTTGAAGTTAGAGAGGGAAAAATCGAGACAATCCGTAAACTCAGCTGCAACACATTGCCAACCTAATACGCACTACTGATTATTGGAAGAACATTTTACGTTACGACAGACCGGTCATCCAAGTGTAATTTTACCGTAGAGATATATAATTTTTACTATAAATTTTTACTGAACTCTACATTGGATAATGTTATTTTTTTTTCAAGCTTTTTCTCCGAGGTCATATTTTGGCGACAACTTGTTTAGGGGCCAAAATGTGTAAGTAAAGCCCGCGAAAAACTTGTTTAGGGTGTTATTTTACACACAGAGAAAAACTCGTTTAGGGGTGCCTGGAAATTACTTGCACAGCCCCCCGGGTCACTCGCGTACAGATGGGAGGGGGGATGGAGAAAAGAAAAGGAAGGGAAAGGGTGAAATATGATACACTTTCAGGGATGGATCCAGGATTTTCCAAAGGGGCCGGGGGTCCATTTTTGTACACGAAAATTTTGACAAGCAAAAAAAAATTAATATAAAAATTTAAAAAAGGGTTGTCACTTGTAAACTTACGTAATGTTGTTCCAGCCAAAATTTGACAAGCAAAACGTATATGCATGACATACTGTTAAAAATATATTTTTGGGCCTCTCAAGGGGGAGGGCGCACTAGCCGCTGGATGTGCCCCTACTTGGCAGCCAGTGTAATATTGATTTTCAGAGTATCATGTAAAAATCATTGTCAAAAATTATATTTTTTGCATTAGATGTGCCAACTGCCAAAAATATTGCTCGCTTGCTTCGCTAAACAGCTTTTTAGAAATGTTTGCGCCGCCCCGCTGCCCGCTTATGGCACCGTGAGTACTGATCGATGGACCGGGAAAAAAAATCACGGTCTGGCAAGCCATGTATTGCTTACTGGTCATTTTTTCTTTGAGCTTGCCTTTACTCTCTTCCTGTTTTTTTTTCTTTGCATTTCGTTTTTTTTCCATTCTATTTTTTTCCATTTTTTCTTTTTCTTCTTTCTTCTTTCTCTATACATTCCCTTTCATTCTTCTTCTCTAATTCGCAAAGGGCGGCAGAACCGGGGGGGGGGGGGTAATTGTTTTTTTTTTCAAAATGAAATGTGCCCTATTTTAAAATGAAATACCCTTTGCCTTAAAATGTAATACATTCTAGGTTGGAAAATAATTACTAAGTTTTTGGAGAGTGCTTCGCTCTCTCATCAATTATTGTTTAGTTAGGTGTTCATAGGTTACAAAAATGCTTAAACTCGCAATATTTGATTGGTGAGATATGTATCCTATTCATGCACATAAACATGCACACCAGTAGCGTTCCTAAGAGTTTTTCTACAGGGGGCCAAGATCGTCCGCCAAAAAAATTTGACAAGCCCAAAAAAGAAGGTCTTCAACCACAAATAAAGGATTTCGTACCAGAAAAAAAAATTGACAGCAAAAAGAAAAGTCCTCAACAGGTTATAAAGGACATTTCTCACCAGAAAAAAAACTTGACAAGCCCCCCAAAAAAGTCCTCAACAGGTTATAAAGGACATTTCGCACCAGAAAAAAAATTGACAAGCATAAAAAAAAGGTCTTCAACTTCAAAGGAAGGGGCCAATGGCTCATCAGAGATCACTTGTGACTCGTCATGACTCGTCAGGGGGGGGGGGCAGTCTGCCCCCTCCCGTTTGACGGTGCCCTCCGAATATTTTGGCTTTGCCCCAACACACGAAAATAAGTCCCGCCCCTTCGCCCCTGCTTATTTGGATAATAATATATATCAGAAATTAGATATCAGAAATTAGATGAGTATAATTTGAAGTTGCTCGGTCAAAATTTTCATTTCAAACTTTTTCGGTCAAACTTTTTCATTTCAGATTAATTAACCTGGATAATAATAATAATAAAAAACCTTTTCAAACTGAGATCCTCATTTGATATTGAAAATTATATATAAAATGAATAGCAAATTTCTCAGTCAAGGTCAAAAGCCATTTGAGGTCAACGAATTTAGTATTTCTTATCATAATTATTTTGGTGCCTTAATTTGAGAAAATTCGTCTTGAATTGATACGAGTCGATAACACTGCAGCTATATTGCATTGCGCAATGCAGTTGCTGTCAGAGGTGCCTTCCACTACTACAGTAGTAATACTACTACCACTACCAGGGCGGCGGAACCGGGGGGGGGGGGGGGGATGGGGGGCTTCAGCCCCACTTTTTTCCAAAACCGTGTACAAAAATGTAAAAATGACCATATGATATAGTGATTTTTAGCATGGTCAGCCCCCCATCACTTTTTGCTCAGCCTTCCCCCACTTTGAAAACCGTTCCGCGCTCCCTGACTACTACTGCTTCTACTACTACTACTGCTGCTACTACTAGTATATACTGCTACACGTACCTAGTATTTATTTCTTCTTCTTCTTCTCCTTCAAGTTATCAATGTATATATTAGTATCAAAATTGATAAATTCAAATACAAATTCAAATTCGATAACGTCTTGCCGTATTCCCCACTGATCTGTAGCTCAGTCTACAGATCTGTAGATATCGTTCCACAAAGAAGTCGGTTACTTCAGTTGTGATTAAAAATGAGAATTAATTTGCGCATGCGCATTTCATTTTCATTTGAATTGCATTGCGGAGCGAGCCGACACCTTCTCTACTGCTCCTGACCGGTTTGTTGTTTCCTGTCCAAATCATCTTTATATATTTGATCTTACATTACAAGTTGAAGAAATATAATAACCATGAGTGACGGAAGTTCTTTGCGAGTTGGAATGAACGTCGATATTCAAAGGAGTGATGGTAAACAACTGTACTTTTTGCATGGTTACCCAATGTGTTGTGGGATTGTCGAGTGTGAGACTGTTGTCGACGTCGAGTTACGGTGCCCGCGCGCGCGTTTCCGTTTTACACCCTGGCGAAGGCATTTTCCGGAAAAGTAGCCAAAAAGCGACTAGTGAAGAGTCTACGTCTACGTTTGTTTACATTATCAGCTGGGCGCGCGATCCAAAGTCCGCACCGAAGTTATGCGCAGAACATAAATTTGCAAAGTGCAGCTGAGCTTATACTTTCCAGGTTCAATACGAATGTATGCCTTGATCATTTGCCTTGCCGATTTGCTGATGTCTGTCTTTCTCTCTATCTGTCTATATATCTATCTCTCAAATTCTATCTCTATCTATCTATGTAACTGCAGTATCTATCTATCTGATAATCTTCTCTGTCTCTTTCATTGTTTATCTAACATCTATCTATCTATCTCAAATTCTCTCTCTCTCTCTATCTATCCATCCATCTGTCTGTCTTTCTCTCATTCTCTCTATCTATTTATCTATCTATTTTTTAACTAGAGTATCTATCTATCTGTTAATTTGTTAATATTCTTTGTCTCTCTCCCTCTCTATCTAACATCTATCTATCTCTCAAATCCTCTATCTACCCATCTGTCTGTCTTTCTATATTTCTCTCTATCTATATATCTATCTATCTATCTGTTAATTTGTCTATCCTGTCTCTCTCATTGTTTATCTTTTTATCTATCTAACATCTATCTATCTGTCTCTCAAATTCTCTATCTCCATCTCTCCCTCTTTCTCTCTCTTTCTATCTACCTATCCACCTCTCTCTCTCTGTCTCTCTCTCTTTCTATCTATCTATCTATCTGGCTATCTTATCTCTATCTATTATCAGTCTTCTATATCTATCTTAATTTCGGCAGCTTAATTCTAAGTGTATCAATCCATCAAACTTCAATTTGTCTTTCTATTATAAGTATCTGTTTATTTTGATTTTGTCTGTCATTCTATTCATTTTAATATATTTTTAGAAAAAAAACTATAAACAACGCGACTGCAAAAGCATGTTCGGAGAGATGTATATTGATTTCACTCCTGACTGCCGCTCTCTCTGTACATGAAGTGCCGAGGAACTCTGTGCTCTGATCATGATCAGTAACTGTGCAAATTGCATGCGGTGGTGGAGAGATCAGTGTGGTGGACTCGCCTGTGTCACACGCTGCATGCAACCAGCGACGTGTGTAGACTCTTCACTAGTCGCTTTTTGGCTACTTTTCCGGAAAATGCCTTCGCCAGGGTGTAAAACGGAAACGCGCGTCCCGCGCATATTAGTCACCCTGTGCACCGGGCCCCTGTTCTGCCATGACTGCGTTGGCGAGTGGGGGGGGGGGGGGTGTAGTGACATGTGTAGGGACAGCGATTTTCCCTTTCTAAAAATTAAAATTGCCCTTTCCGTTTCAGACAATTCCATGGCATTATCGTGATATAGGTAACCACCATTCACTTCATACAGCAGCGCTTTATTCAGTCGCACGCACGGTCCCTATTTCCACCTCCATTCACTTTGTACACAAATGCGCGTACACAAATCTAGTATGAGTGGTTTCCAAAACCACGATTTGGCCAATTCCATTTCAGCATGTCTAAAAACGGAAATTATGTTTCCCCATAGTACACTAGTACTGCTGGCAGTGCAGCCGTCTGTTTCTTCTGGAAACAGTACAGCTGTACATGTACAGTCCACCGTCTGGTGTATTGTCGTACTGATGAAGTGCAGCGTGCAAGTGTATGTACATTATCCAATAAAAAATTGCTTACAGCGTGCAAGGAAAAATAAGTTTGAGGAGTTTTTTTTTTTATTTCTCCATGGAAACAGATTTCTTCATTCTTCTGCAACCTATTTGACCTACCCGCCCATTCTTAAATTTGAGATAAGCTGCAGCATGCTCTGGAAATATGGCAAAAATTTGCAATTTCAAGGGCAAATTTTACTTTTTAAAGGGGATTTTGGAGTTAAAATCAGGATTTTCATGTGGTGAGTGTCTGAGTGATAGTCATGATAGTCCCCATGCATGTATATAATAATAACCCAGGGAACTCCCTCCCGTATAGCGGGCGGGAGCCTAGGACCTTACGTGTATGACCATACTCACCTGACTAGCGTGAAGTATGGTCAAAATAATTCTCTGAATAAATAGTTCAAACAGAAATCAAGCACTTACCACGATTATATGGATGAAGGTCTAACGAGTGGCAGTTTCTTGACATCTTGGCACAAACTGGAACCTAAAAAAAACGAAAAGTTCTCTCCTTCTACCCAGTCTCGATCGGCCATTTTGTTACGATTCATAACAAAAATGGCTGATCGAGACGGGGGTAGAAGGAGAGAACTTTTCGGTTTTTTTTGAGGTTCCAGTTTGTGCCCAGATGTCAGGAAACTGCCACTCGTTAGACCTTCATCCATATAATCGTGGTAAGTGCTTGATTTCTGTTTTAACTATTTATTCGGAGAATTATTTTGACCATACTTCACGCTTGTCAGGCGAGTATGGTCAATTACACGTAAGGTCCTGGGCTCCCGCCCGCAGAGCTGCCAAGTAGTACGGATTTTCAGTATTTAGTACTGAAAAATTAGAAGAATACTGATGGTTTCATGCAAAATACTGATTTCTCAAGTTTCAGTTTTATGTATTGTCCTATGGTATTTTTTTGAAAATACTGATTTCCTTGCCAAAATACTGATTTTCAGCTTTAAAAATACTGAAATGTTCTTGTTCAGGTTGACAGCTCTGCGCCCGCGTAGCGGGCGGGAGTTCCCTGGGTTAGTATAATAAATGTATTTGGTGTGTGTTGTGGAGTTTGACCCCGGGGGGGGGGGCTCAGTACTCATATAATGCATAGTGGGTATGTGCCGCGGAGGGGACCCCCATTTTCACACTCAAATTCCCGTTCCAAGGCATAGCATTTTTGTCTTACTGAGAAAAAGAACAAAGAAAGCCGCTCCGGAGCTTCGCATATTTTTTGTTATGCCGTTCCGGTCGCATTGATCTGCTCCGATGAGCTGCAATTTTTGGTGAAAAGCAGCCGCAGATGTTGTCCGACCAACACCTCTGCCCGAGCGCACAGGCGGAGGCCGCGATAGCTGCATCATGCACGCATGCCCGTTCCATGGGGATGCATACGCACTCACAAACATTTGTAGTGCCGCAGCTCGTTCTGAGGACCCTCCTTTTTACAATCAGCCCAATCCAAGGCCCCGTTTTTGGTCTCGCCCGCGGCACACCCCTACCAATTTTTTGGTCGAGTGCCCCCCCCCCTAGCCAGGAGGCGTTCTGGGGTAAAAATCATAGTACTATTCGTACCTTTTACCCCCTAACGCCAGGCACTTGCCCGTATAGGGCCGCACGTCGGAAAGGAAAATGCAACTATACAAATGCACCAAACAGCGCCTTATAATTTGAATCTGACGTTAACACTTCTGTACATGGGTATAAATATCGGTTAGGAAGGTTTGGTATGTTTGGTAATGAAAGGGAACAAAAATCGCAGAAATGGGATGAAGAAATAAAAGTAGAAGAGAGTTTCCTACTCACATTTGTTGTCTTCGCCATCTTGGATCCATTGTTAATGCAACCTAGTTACGTGACGCTTATAGAGGGCGGCAAAATCAAGTGCTAAAATGTCCCGCTTCAACCACTGAACCAGGGGGGTGTTTCATCAATATTGTCACGCGACAACTGTCAGCGCTGATAGTTGTCGCGCGTCAATATTGATGAAACACCCCCCTGGTTCAGTGGTTGAAGCGGGACATTTTAGCACTTGATTTTGCCGCCCTCTATAAGCGTCACGTAACTAGGTTGCATTAACAATGGATCCAAGATGGCGAAGACAACAAATGTGAGTAGGAAACTCTCTTCTACTTTTATTTCTTCATCCCATTTCTGCGATTTTTGTTCCCTTTCATTACCAAACATACCAAACCTTCCTAACCGATATTTATACCCATGTACAGAAGTGTTAACGTCAGATTCAAATTATAAGGCGCTGTTTGGTGCATTTGTATAGTTGCATTTTCCTTTCCGACGTGCGGCCCTATACGGGCAAGTGCCTGGCGTTAGGGGGTAAAAGGTACGAATAGTACTATGATTTTTACCCCAGAACGCCTCCTGGCTACCCCCCCTGGGGTTTGACTCTGCTGGCTTGTGTAATATTCTTAATGCCTTGTCGAATGGAGGCACATGCCAAATTATGGGTTTGCAGTACTGTACATGTACATGTATGTGCAAGACACTGCTTTTTGTTTGTTCATTTAGAAAAAAATATTCATGAAGGACAGGATTCCCATCTATAGCCAAGTGGATTCTGTGATGATATTATTAGCATAAAAAAGTATCCAAATATCAGATGCTTAAAGCATACATGTAATTGGATCCCCCCAAATCCAATCATTGAATCATAAATCATATTGTTGTGAAAATGTTGAATATTGATGTCATAAATATAGGGACAGTGATTTTCCGTTTCAAAAAATTGTCTTTTCGGTTTCAGAAAATCTTAAATTCCGTTTCAGCATGTCAGAAAATGGAAATTCTGTTTTCCCATAGACTTTGTGTACAGGAAAATTGACAATTCCGTTTTCCCATTCAGTAGCAATATTGCATCACTCGCGCTGGTAAAATTTATATCTGCCACTGTACCAACAACTCAGTAGAATCCGCTCTAATCGGATCTACAGTATGCGGGTACACAAATTTTTTTGACAAACACATTTATTATGAATACATCCTCACCGTTCACATCATTAGCATTATTTTACGGTTGAATGAAATTTTATCAATAATTTGGGTTTTTTTTGGACATCGTTTTGAGCAGTCAACAACTTAAGCCTATAGATCCGCCATTTTAAATTTCAAGACCGGAATGTCGTGCTGTTACATCTTCAAACATAGAGGGCAGGAACACACGACCGTGTTATTAAATCAAACAATGTGTGCATGTGAATGTTTTCGATACGGCCGACCCCACCGCTGGCCAAGGGCCAGGGTGTGGCACGGGGTATGATCGAGTGTGATGGAGTCAAGAGCAGTCATGATATGTGGATTGTCATACTTTGTAGTGAAATGAGATCGTGTTTTGTGAGGTTTTTTGGCCATTTAATATTCATATTTTGTTGAGATTTTAGAGTAATTTATGTTGCTGTTCTGTGTATTCTTAGGAAAAATATGTTTTCCGTGATTTTCCGTTTGAAATGCCATTTTCCATTTCAAAAGCCACTTTCCGTTTCAAAAGGCAATTTCCATGAATTCTGTCCATTTTCCGCGATTGTGGAGAATCACTGTCCATATAAATGAAAATTGAAAAAAATGTATAGTAAAAAGAAATTCTTTACTTGCTACCGGAAACTTGTTTGTCACAAATATTGGATGCAGAATGCCAAATATCGGACGTGCTATAGTGCACTGCAATCAATTTTGGCAATTTAATTTAGATTGTGTTCTACGTGTAAACCCCAGATATTAATTGTTCGATTGCTGAGAAAACAACTTCTGCTGCGCAAATGCAGATTTTGCTTGTTACTATCAATTTTGATATAGAAATTGGTGAATAATGTAGGCCTAATTATTCACTCATGAAATGCGCCTCTTTTGTCTTTTAAAATCAGATGTGTTTCTCAGCTCTGCGTGCCTCTGATTTGAAAAGCAAAGACATTTCGGTTGAAAGGCAAAGTTGTCTCGGCATACTTGAATGTGACACTCAGCTGAAGGGAAATTGGCATGATGGGAGAGGGGCAAGACTATTGCTTTTCACACTGTACTTTTTTCCTTAAAGGTATTGTTTAACTTTGTGAGCAGCCGATCTAAAAAATTCTCAAACCAAGATGAAACATGTGTACAAGTGCATGTATTAGAAATAATAAACCCTGAAAACAACCATTATTGAGAATGAAAAGCTAAAACTACAAGGCAAACCCCAATTTTGTAAATAGGCGTCTTATAGACACCTACATGTAGATAGTACACATAAGTGTATGGGATGAAATTAAGATGGTGTTTCCGGTCACTTTATATAATTTCAATTTTTGAAGCGATCAGAGTTACCATTATGCGTGAGACTCAAGCATTTTGGACTCTTGTTCATCCCCTCAAATCTCTGTCTCACGCAACTATCACAGCCTATCCCCATATACTTTGTACACAATGTCTGTGATCTCACTCAGATTCACAGAAAATCTCACGCATAGCTGGTCTTTGAACTTGGCATCTCTGAGCACTAAATAATTATTTTTGAATGCAATTTTTTCTGGCCTTTTTTTGGTAACATATCACAGACACAGATGACAAGTGTTACCTTCTAGCTCAGATTTTTTAAAAGTCAAACCAATGTTAACCAATCACTTTAACCCCAGGAAATTGGTGGGGCTAAGGGAGGGCCTTAGCCCCACCAAATTCCTGGGGTTAAGCTTTAATAGCCCACTTTGTTTTCAAACTACGTTTTAGCAAAGTGGGCTAGCATGGTAAATAGTACGGTACTATCTGGCCCTGCAAAAAAGCAGGGTTAGCCAGTTATTGTGTAGTCCACCTCCTGGACTGTTGTTATTTTGTTTGACACGACTACCAAACACCCAGCACACTACACTGTACAACCCCATAACAGTACACGCATACACATACCTGAATAGTCATATGAAACATCTTTTTTTTTTTTTCGGGGAAAGTGAATCAGTGGGTAAAGTGAATCACTGGGGGTAAGTGAATCAGTGGAGGGCGCGGGCCCAGGCGTGTGTGTGTGTTGGTTATGGTTTGCCCAATCAGTAAAAATCGTCCAGGACGTGGACTAGTTATTGTGGTGCTAGCACCACAATAGCGGTGCTAAGAGATGCAGTGTGAAACGAAACTGGGCTAAGGAAAAGTGGGGCTAAGCAATAGCCAATCACAGAAGTCGAAATTGCATGTTAATCACGCACTGTACATGGTAAAATCATCAATATTCATGAGCTGTGGGATAGTCCGGGGTTAAGGCATTAACCCCAGCTGAGCAGATACATGTAGTATGGGGTTAAGAAAGACGGTGTGACCGTGTGAATCGAAAAAATGATAGTATGGGGTTAAGGATAGTCTGGGGTTAAGGATAGCATGGGGTTAAGGAAATACAGTGTGAATAGCATATTAGAGACCTAAAACTTTACTCCACGGGTATTCCAATTTCATGTTTATGAGCAGCTGTTTTCTCCCTTGATGCATCATAGGGTAGTCGTAGTCATAGAAAAAAAGCAAAAAAAAAAAAATTGCCTAGTTGGCCAGTATTGATGAACGGATGACTAGACCGAGTGCCCGGTATTTACATACTACATGTATGTAGACTAGGGGTCTGATATCATATAAAATTTCAACCTTACAATTGATGTTTGATGATATCATAATATTGAATATAGGGCAAACTATCTGTAAAGAGTGTACAATTGATAGATTTATTTTATCCAGGGTTGAAATTACTTTTTTTTTAGGGAGCCATTTTGAAAAAAATTTTGAGAGCCATTTTTCCGTTTTCCAGAGCCATTTTTATTTTCAGATTCATCGCAGTTAAAGATAAATTCCAGTTTTGGTAACGATCTCAAAATGACTTTTTACAGAATCTAATATAATGACCACCCAAGTGCCTGTTTGTATGAATAAAAAATATGTGCCAAAGGATTATGGAAGAAATTGTGTAATTGCTGAGAAATAAGCAAAATAAGCGCGGATTCGGTCACTTCCGTCGGGTCTTTATTCCAGCAATATTAATACACTGTCCCACGTGTGCCTATCTGTGTTGGTGATCTTCAGTGTGAACATTTTTCAGCGTAGATTTCAAGATTTCACAAAGTTCAGCTTATGTAACTGTACCAGATCTAGATCCTTGATGATATTCTGACAATTAAGCCTGGTTTTACAGACTTTCTAATGAAATCAGTGTTTACTGCAACTACTGGCATTTCTCTTTAATCTTGCTTGTTTACATTGCAAATTCATAAAATACCTTGTTTATTAAATTTGCTATTTAAAGCTTTCCATGGGGTACTCTGGGCTGGAAATACTCATAAAGAGAGTTAAATTCACAGAGCGAAATGCTGAAAATTTCATCAAAATCTGATAACAAATAACAAAGTTAAGTTTTAAGTTTAAAAATATTTTGTGAAAACAGACATGCACATTGTCATGAATATTCATTAGGTGGACTGATGATGTCACATCCCCTGCCTACTTTCTTTTTTCTCATGCTATTACATGAAATCCTGATTGTTTCATTATTTGATATTTGTTTGAACGATATCTCTCCCGTGTAATGAAATCAAGTTGCTCACTAGTGGCAGCAAGGAATACATGTATCTAATCCACTCCATCAGTTGTCAATCCAATTTTTTTTTGTTCTTTATTGACTTAGAGGAAAAAAAATGAATAAACCGAATTGGGGCGCTTCTGTGTGCATGTAATGCCGAAAGTATGGTGCTAACTGCTAAGGGTTTTCCTGCAACAACATGACAATTTCATAAAATACAAAATAACAAGTGGGGTTATGACAGTTTGCTCATTGAGTATTCGTGCCTTTAGAACTGTTTCCCCGGACATGCCTATAGAACTGTTTCACCGGACATGCCTATAGTTCTAACCGTTTCACCGGAATAATGCAAAACTTTAAAATGTCATACATGTAACTTTGTACCATATTCCTTGTCCGATTTCAATGAAATTTTCAGGGTTTTGTTTGTCTGATTTTTCTTAAATTTCTTCAAATATTATTTTCAGCCTGGAGAACCATAATTGTTCATAAATGTTCATTGTTTGTATCCCATTATTACTGGGCGTTATATCTAACTTAACAAGTCTATAAGTTTATCAAATTTGACAAGAATTGGTAGTTTATATAGAGACAGTGATTTTCCGTTTCAAAAAATGGCCTTTTCCGTTTCAGAAAATCTCAAATTCCGTTTCACCATGTCAGAAAACGGAAATTCCGTTTCCCCATAGACTTTGTACACACAGAAAAGTGACAATTCCGTTTACACATTGAATAGCAATATCACAACACATACTACACTCGCACTGGTCAAAATTTGTATCTGCCACTGTACCAACAACGCAATAGAATCCGTTCTAATCGGATCTATGCGGGTTCATAACATATTTTTACAAACATATTTAGCATGCATACATCCTCACCTTTCACATTATTGGCATTATTTTACTTTGAAATGAAATTTCATTGATAATTTTGGGGGGTTTTGGACATCGTTATCATCAGTCAACGACTTTAGCCAATCCGCCATCTTGGATTTTAAGACCACGATATCGTGCTGTTACATCTTAGAACGTAGAGGGCAGCAACACACGACCGTGTTGTTGGAACGATGTGTGCATGTGAAGATGTGAAGCCCAACCCGGCTGGCGCCGGCGGCCGGGAGTACAGGCTTTGGTGATGTCGAGTGCAGTCACGATGTGTGAATTGTCATGATTGTAGCGAAGTGCGATCGTGTTTTCTGGGGTTTTGTGGCCATTTAATATTCTCATTTTGTTGTGATTTTGGAGTAATTTATGTTGCTATTCTGTGTATTTTGAGGGAAAATACGTTTTCCGTGATTTTCCGTTTGAAATGCCACTTTCCGTTTCAAAAGACCCTTTCCGTGAATTCCGTCCGTTTTCCGCGATCGCGGAAAATCACTGTCCCTATTTATACAGGAATCCTTTCATAATTTTCAATTTATCAGTTTATAAAAACTCACTTAATAAACAATTTTTGTCTCCCTGCATAGCAGAGTGATGTACATGTAGGCGCCACTTTTCCAATGGCGGAGTCGTCAACATGAAATCTTAATCAAGATTAAGTTTTTGAATTGTCATCATACATGTAAACTTATATGGACCTTGGGACCTACTGGGGTAATAAATTATTATTATTATTGAACATCAACATCCTATTATCAGTTTCAAGTCACATCCAAGAAGGTACATGTAGAAGGTCATATAGGGTCAATGGACTTTATGGACCATGTTGAGGGAATCAACATCGAAATCTTAGCCAAGGTTAAGTTTTTAAAATAACTTAAAAATTGTATGGATCTAGTTCATGAAACTGAGACATAAGGGTTATGACGTATCACTGAACGTCCTACCTGAGTTTCGGGTCATATGGCCAGGGTCAAAGGTCGTTCAGCATCAACAAACTTTGTTCATGTTGGATAATAATTGTTGAATTACCATCATAGCTTTTTAAAGTTTATGGATCTACATGTAGTTCATGAATCTGGGATATAAAGGTATTGTGTATCACTGAATATCATGCCTGAGTTTTGGGTCGCATGACCAAGGTTGAATGTCATTTAGGGTCAACAAACTTTGGTCATGGGGGTAATTGTTGAATTGCCATCATAACTGAAAGTTTATGGATCTAGTTCATGAAAATTGGACATACTGTAAGAACAATCAAGTATCACTAAACATCTTGCGTGAGTTTCAGGTCACATGACCACTTAAGGTCAAATGTCATTTGGGTCAATGAACTTTGGCCATGTTGGGGGTATTTTTTGAATTGCTATCATAACTTTGGATTGGAAGTTTATGGATCTAGTTCATGAAACAAGAAAGGGTAGTCAAATATCATTTTTTGTTTTGCATGATCCTTGGGTTTTCCATGAGGGTGATTGGGTCAAAGGTCATTTACATGTAGGGGTCAAAAGGTCATGTTTTTTTTTAAATTGCTCTCATTCTTTATTTCAACATCAATTATATTGACACTTGGTGCATTCATGTATGACCCGTGGGTGATACATGTACCGCATGTGTGTCCGTTAGGGTGATGGGGTCAAAGGGGCAAGTTTTTGTCAAATTGCTCTCATTTCTTTATTTCTGCATCAATTTTGTTTACACTTGGTACAAACACCATTGGGTAATACATGGCATGAGGATGATAAGGTCAAAAGATCATATTGCACATTTTCAAATATTTTATCGATCGTGATATCAGGTGAGACTCGTTCGTGAGCCACCTTGTATTTTAAATAATAATTCTATTCAATAGTTGTTTTCAAAATCAGCATTGATGCTACATTGAATCGCGTAATGCAGGTGAGACTGCCAGAAGCCTTCCACATGTTAATCAAGGCTATTCCAGCTATACAATTTAAAACAAGAGGGGGGGGCGGGCGGCATTCATCTATGCGGGGGGCCCTCGCTTTGGAATTCCCTCCCACAAGATATCTGGGATCATAGTATGTATGTATGTGTTTCAAAAATTTAAGATTAAGCTAATCCATATTCAGAATGAATTTTTGTTACTTTGCTTCCCCTTCAAGTGCACCTTGAGCATCTCTTACGAGATGGATTATGGTATGGCACCTAATTAATTGCATCAATTATTATTATTAATGATATGAAATGTGCACAATTCATTTCTACTGGTCAGGCGTCCTGGATTGCATTATAATGTAGGCCTACTGTACATGTACATGTAGCTGGGAGTGCAGGACAATGTCAGGCATAAAGTTTCTGGGTACATTGTACATGTACGTCATAATGTACATACTGCTAGGCCACATGGCTTCATGCTACTGTACAATACAGAATACACCCTGTCTGGTAAAATGCACGCTTGCTCATAATATGCATTACTTATGTGAGGAAGAGAGAAGGAGAGAGGGAGCCGGGGAGATGCAGCGGGGGACGGACGAGACTCACTCACACTCTATTATTAGTGAGATGAGTCAGATTGGAGTGTCTCCCTATTCCTGTGACAAGTCTGGTTGATCTCTAGGAAGCATGACTAAATCTAAAATTTGTTGCGTCCATGAGTCTTGAGAGCATCTCTAAAATCTATAATGTAAAAGTGTTGAACATTATTATTTAAAATATATTGTTAAAAATTTTTTTTTGAATTTTTTTGTCAATTGGAAAGTGTAGTTTTAAAGTGTATAAAAAAAACATGTACATGTACATCACACAGGTACCTGTTTTGTAAAGCCTACATGTACATGTATCTAAGTACATCACATCACATATGGCCAGTTCCCCCATGTCTGCACGGTCTCCCAAGTCTGCGCACCCACGTATCTGCGCGATTCTAGTAAAAGAAGATACGCAACGAGCACGAATATTTACACATGCAATACATAGACAGGTATTCATAAAAAATCAGACTAAAAATGGTGGAAAAATAATGAAATCAAGGCATTTCATGTGACGGCCTCAAAATGCAGCCTTTGTCATCAAAATCCCAGAATCGTGTGCAAAGTGAGTGAGTGCGCAGACATGGGGTACCATTTTTTTTTCAATGTGAAAATGACTGCCCGAGGTTTTTTCAAGAAAATCTTATATTTTCTTTCATTTTTTAATGAGAAATTTGGTACACTTACTCTTAATAATATAAGGAATACTATTACCAAAAGATTTTGTGAAATAAGAAGAAATTCATGTTAAATCTTAACTCAAATTGTTACATGTAGGTGCGCAGACTTGGGGCCCACCATCATACATGTTCACGTGTGAGCTTCCAATTTGGGCATTCTTTATTGAGATTGATGTTTTTTGTTGAATATGAATATCAGGTATTCCTGTTCACCTAGGAAATATAAAACTCCTTTTGGTTTTCAGAATTGAAACATTTGCCAGAGCTAGAGGGGGCGGGGGGGGGGGGGGGGGGGGCTGTATGGTAAACATACATGTACATGTAGGTCTTGATCCCTGACCTGTTTTTCCAGGGACTTTTACATGTATTAAAAAGTACTGTTTTTCTTTAAATATATGAGAATTGTCTACATGCACCTGTACATGTATGTAATTGGGGTGAAGGGGGGAGGGGATGGTTGACTATAATATAAATCTTGATGTGAATGGGATATGACAGAGGCACCCCCCACTCTGCTTTTAAAGGGGAAGTTCACCCTGAAGAAGACTTTGTTGTAAAAATAGCAGAAAAAATAGCAAAAAATATTGGTGAAGGTTTGAGGAAAATCCGTTAAAGAGTAAAAAAAGTTATTAGAGTTCAAAGTTTTGGATTTGTGACGTCATAAACGAGCAGCTGCCCCATGTGTTATGTAATATAAAACGCATGAATTTCAAATTTTATATGGTTCCTGATGAATTGATTTTGTTTTCTATTCATGATCGGGTGTGAAATGATTTGTCTATTGATATACAAAAGGTACAGTAAAAACCATTTTCAATTTTCTGAGAAAATGACATTTCATTGATTTTTTACCATTCGCTATGTAGGAATGCTGCTCGCATATGACGTCACAAATCAAATAATTGAAATTCTAATAACTTTTTAATTATTTGATGAATTTTTCTCAAACCTTCGGCAATATTTTTCATTATTTTTTCTGCTATTTTTACAATAAACTTTTTGTCAGGGTGAACTTCCCCTTTAACATGTAGAAAAGTCTAACTCGCCCCTCCCCAAAATCATTCCTTAAGTGTACGTGTACTATAACCTTTCAAACACTGTCGCACCATGGAAATACTACATGTCCATGTAGTAAACTCAATATTACCAAAGTGTATCAATGTTTCTGTAATGAAATGATGACAGATTTGTGAATTCCCTTTTATGAGTCATAGCTTTTGTGGAAGCCCTGTTCAGTTTCCAAGATTTGTACAGCCCGGCTTGCTCCATGTCACCGAGATGCTCTGCTTATAACGTTCGGCGACCAAGTACGGTATAATTGTTTGGGTGTACATGTGATGCATGTAGGTTTAAAGCTTGGTTATCAATCATGAATGAAAGACAAGGGGGAGAAGATAGAATGGATAATTTGACCATCTGTGTCAAGATTAAAATCCCAGACAGGCTTCATGGGGTTCATTTTGTGGGTCTAGCCTTTGTTCAAGATGTGTATCGATTATGCACCAGTGGAAAAGGCGAAATATGAACAATGATTACAGACTACATTTGTGAGATTTTCATTCAAATGTTGATATTTGATAAACGTACAGTATTTGGGTTTATTCACTCGGCGGAGATCTAATTACCACATCTAATCTCCATAGTGGCTAAACCCACTTGGTCTATTATCATTTAGCTTTTTTTTTTATTTTGGGGTTTACTTTTTCACCCTCCTGCCTAAATCTCATGTACATTAGATTTAAGCTTTAAAACTTGGAGTGAATGGGAATATTCCGGGGCTTTAAAAAAGAAAACTCTTGATCATTTAGAGTGAAATTGCCCCAAGTACCCAATCCCCCCCTGTAATTTTTCCCTGATGTTGAGCGAGCCTGATTTATGATCAGTTCATGGCCAATACCGAGTACCTGGTAGTCCCTTGGGATGAGGCTAGTCCAGTATCTTGACAGGAAAGCTCTTTGTTTGGGTGGGTACTGTTTGGGTGTAGATGAATTCATTTATTTTACATCATCTTTTCAAGTTATAGTCCTGTCATATTCTACATGGATGCATGTATGTAGACAAAAGCTCTGTAAAAAGGTTTATATCATATGAAGTGGGTAAATGTTATAAAGGGAACATTGTATGTACATGTATGTAGGGGCTCAGTGGTGGTATTTACCAATTCATAGTATTTTTATTTACATGTACTGTACATGTACATGTAGGCCCAGGCTATATTCATTTATAATGGGTTTGATGAAAAATGAAGAGAAATAAATATTTCCTTTCATATCTCTTTCCAGGTGTACTTTGTATTACATGTATATACTTTTGAAAACAAGGAAAAATATATAATGGCAGAATGTACTCTCCCATTAAAAATTGAATGTACATTTTTTTCCCAAGGGCTCAACACATTCTGGAAGTCAGTTTAAATTTAGATTTGCTCTCAACGATCACTTTCACATTTAAATGTACTTCAGTGTACTGTAGGTATTGGAGCCAATTCTCAAGATTCATTTCTGACTTCAATACATTGTTTTTCTAGATCTACATGTATACAACTTCATGAATCTAGTATGCTTTTCACATTGCATTTCCTTAACCCCATACTATCCTTAACCCCTGACTATCCTTAACCCCATACTATCTTTTTTTCGATTCACACTGTCTTTCTTAACCCCATACTATCTTTTTTCGATTCACACTGTCTTTCTTAACCCCATACTGTCTGCTCAACCATGATGAATGCCTTAACCCTGGACTATCCCTCAGCTCATGAATACTGATGATTTTACCATACAGAGCGTGATAAACGCGCAATTCGACTTCTGTGATTGGTTAATGCTTAGCCCTGTTTCGTTTTCACACTGCATCTCTTAGCACCGCAATTGTGGTGCTAGCACCACAATAAGCCGGCTAACCCTGCTCTTTTTTTTTTGCAGGGCCAGATAGTACCGTACTATTTACCTTGCTAGCCCACTTTGCTAAAACATAGTGTGAAAACGAAGTGGGCTATTAAAGCTTAACCCCGGGAAATTGGTGGGGCTAAGACCCCCCTTAGCCCCACCAATTTAGGACAAAAAGTGCAGTGTGACATGAATCTAACAGTCTACCATTGTAATTAATAAACAGCTGAACTACAGAGTGGCTTGTGTTGCACTGCAAAGCAAGTGTGGGTGCAAGGAGTCAATAGGTGGTTTCAGACCGCCTCGAAGTTCGTCAGTTCCAGGTATTCTCTGATCGGGAAATTTACCCCGATCAGAAAATACCAGGTATTTTGGTAATGTGAAAGCAAACTACGCGTAATTTCCCCGAAAGAAAATACCCGCTAAATAGTAGGTACTTGGCGAATTTACGAGAACTTTCGCGGGGATTTTTCCAAGGTCGCAGGTATTTTGGCGATGTGAAAGCAAATTACGGGAACTTTTAGCCCAGCGTGTCGTTGGGTGCGATGCCGTGGGTGGCTGCTGGGCTAGTGATTTTGAATCTCGCGTCTTGCCTGCTTATCAGACCATACTGCGCATGCTCGTAACTTCAGGAACTTATCCCGAAGGGTATGTTTCAGGGCGGTGTGAATGCAGGAATAATTAAGTGGTATTTTTCAGCCTAAAAAAGTTCTCGTAATTTTTAAACAGGGATTCTTGTGATCGAGGCGGTTTGAAACCACCTACTGTTTACAGGCAGCAGTAGCCTAATCAGTACAATTACTAATAAATTTATGAACACACCCATCTGTTTCGGGAGCTGTCAAAATTGCAGCAGCTCTTTTGTTTGAGCTCCGGTGTTTCCAGGGTGCAGTTATTGTGAGGTTGTGGATGATTTTTATTTTAATGATATTGATTTACCTTGAAATATAAATGCAATGGCAGTGTGTTTCTTCTGCAAATGGAGAGCCCTTTTTTCCAATTCATACATGTATACATGTAGGCCTACATATACATGTATGTAGACTACATTTAGGCCTATAAGCCAGTTCGTAGTTCCTTTCTGCGCATGATCAAAAGATTCTACGCATGATCAGAAGGTCATTTGTACTAAAGTGACATGGTGCTTTAAAATCTAATGAGATAAGCACCAACTTTGATGTCTTGATTATTCATATATTCTTTTGAATTGTCGTTTTCATTTACATCCACAAAAACAACAATGCTTCCACGAACGACTGGTATTTCACAGTTTGTCAAGTACATTGTGCAACATGCTAAGATATGCATTCAAAGTAGGAATGCAACAAATACCTTCATTAAGTGTTCATTGGTGTGCTATTCTAGTCACCTGGTCTATTCAATTTCTTCATCCTGCTATGTAAGGCAAGCTTACATAATATCTTGCTTTGAAATCTGCCTATCATGATGAAAGAAATGAAAGGTCATTTGACCAAAATTGCCCATGAAGTAATTACGAACTGGTCTATTCATGGATGTATTTGACATATTTTGAATCATGCAATCTTTATTTGTTTTGAAGCTATAGGGGAGACCGGGGTTAGTTGGAACGCGGGGTAAGTTGAAACATTGTAATTTTCTGTAACGCCTGTAAAATAAATATATGCAATACTGCCCTCAATTTATTGCTATTAATAATACAACAGTGTTGAATTATTATTGCAATAAATTAAGGGCAGTATTGCATAAATTTATTTTACAGGCGTTAAAGAAAATTATGATGTTTCAACTTACCCCGCGTTCCAACTAACCCCGGTCTCCCCTATATTTTCAACTACTGTGTACACGTGTGTAATGATCAATAAATAATTAGGTCGATTGCAGTATGATGCAGTAAGTTGGTTAAAGCCTGCATCCACTGCTGTTCAGCTCAGTGCATGTCCTTGTATACAGTACATGTATATATATACATGTTGCAAATTACCTGTGGAGTTAATATTATAATGATCAACAGTGCAGAGTTTGTACATGGTGACTGGGGAAATTTCCCTTTTTTTCTGTGAGAGCTTTATTCTCTCATGCTTTTTCAATTATATCTCTGTACATTATATTTCAAGGCTAAAAAACCTCTTCCAACTATCTCATAAATTCAAATTTTGTTTTACTGTGAAGAACTGTGATTGTGATATTAAAACACTAATTGTGAAATTGACTTGGATTTGTCTAAAAGGTGATTTCAGCCGAGTTTGTAGATTATGTAGTTTAGTGTTGGAGTGTTGGATGATATTAATAAGTACATGGTTTAATAGGCTCTAAATGCTGAAAGTTTCACCATGTGCACTTATTTCTGCAGTTAGCTTGATAATGAATGTACATATGGCCTTTGTAGATCAATTCCCAATATTAAATTATACATGTACATGTATGTAGATCAGGGGTGGATCCAGGATTTTCCAAGGGGGAGGGGGGGGGGCACATTTTTCAGAGGAAAATTTTGAGAAGCAAAAAAAAAGGTTTTAACCAAAAATTAGGGATATTTCGTACCAGCAAAAAAAATGAAAAGCAAAAAAAAGGTCTTCACTTTCAAAAGAGGGGGCACAACTCTGTTTTAATGGAATTTTTACATTGCAAATTTTTATTTTGCTTCTCGAAAGGGGGGGGGGGGGCACGGGCCGGCTGTGCCACCCCCTGGATCTGCCAGTGATGTAGAAAATATCAGAAAGCTCAGTGAAAGTGATTTCCACCTTTCCCAGCAATGATTACATTCTTAAAGGACAAGTCCACACCAACAAAAACTTGATTTGAATAAAAAGAGAAAAATTCAACAAGCATAACACTGAAAATTTCATCAAAATCGGATGTAAAATAAGAAAGTTATGGCATTTTAAAGTTTCGCTTATTTTCAACAAAATAGTTGTATGAACGAGCCAGTTACATCCAAATGAGAGAATTGATGACATCACTCACTCACTATTTCTTTTGTATTTTATTATATGAAATATGAAATATTTTTATTTTCTCGTCATTGTCATGTGAAATGAAGTTTCCTCCCTGAACACGTGGAATTCCATTATTTTAACATTTTGTGCTTCAGGCAATGAGGTCCTAATCATCAAATTCGTAAAAATTGAAATATTGTATAATTCAAACAATAAAAAACAAAAGAAATAGTGAGTGAGTGACGTCTCTCGACTCTCTCATTTAGATGTAACTGGCTCGTTCATATAACTATTTTGTTGAAAATAAGCGAAACTTTGGAATGTCAGAACTTTCTTATTTTACATCCGATTTTGATGAAATTTTCAGCATTGTGCTTGTCTGATTTTTCTCTATTGATTTAAATCAACAATTTTCTGAGGTGGACTTGACCTTTAATGCTGAAATTCTATTTTGGATTCTTGTACACAGGTAGAGTACATTCAGCTTGCATCAGTGGTATCAACCCTGGCACAGACAGTGTAACAGTGGAATGGTT
Organism: Lytechinus variegatus; assembly: GCF_018143015.1. Taxonomy (NCBI): domain Eukaryota; kingdom Metazoa; phylum Echinodermata; class Echinoidea; order Temnopleuroida; family Toxopneustidae; genus Lytechinus; species Lytechinus variegatus. The sequence goes on from NC_054750.1 coordinate 31,508,169, forward strand.
TGAGAGAGGAGATACCAAAGGAAAAGAGGTGATTCAATTTGATTTGATTTTACTCTTACAAATTAATTTTAGAGCTCCTCCACCATGATGTTGATTTTCTTTTAGATGTACATGTAAAAAGTACTCATGAATGCAGACTTGAGTAATTTTGGAAGTACAGAAAATTATCTCATTCGGTTGGGTCTTCATTCAACATGAGTCAGGATGGACTTCTTTGGGAATTGAAATTCAATTGCACAGCATTATTTATATACATGTACCCCTGTATGAACAAAGTCTACTGGTAGGTATGTAATGAATTTCTAATTATTGATGCATTTATAATAGAAGGGAAAACGTTTTTTTGAAAACATTTGTTATTCAGGAAAAAAATATCAAATTCATGTACAGTATAAAGATGCAATGTGTTCTGTTGGAATATATCACTGAACTCTTGGTGTACTAGTATTATGTGCTATTCTCTCCCACACAGATTGAAATCTCCGCCATCTTTGCCCTGAATCCTAACCTAGCAGCACCGGCGGAGCCCCCTCCCCCGGCAGCAGCCCCACCCGCCCAGTCACACATCCCAGCACCCAAGAGTAGAATCAGTAGCGCGAAGGCAGCTCATCCAGAATCCAACAGACCTTCAGCTAAACCAACCCCAAGAGAAACAAGAGGTATGTTTTCATCGCCCCATCAAAGTTTTTGTTTGAGTTTGATGTGATTGTTACATGTATTTGCCTTTTTATTTATTTCCTACCCCAAATGATACCCCCGTCCTTTCATTGGCAAAACTTTTTGGGGTAGTTCATTGGAATCTGTGTGTTATGTTTCCCATAAAGATTTTTCCTTTGTGCTACTGTGATTTGCAATGAAGGTCAAGTCTACCCCAGGAAAATGCTGACTTGAATAAAAAGAGAAAAATCAAACTAGCATAGTGCTGAAAATTTCATTAAAATCGGATGTAAAATAAGAAAGTTATGACATTTTAAAGTTTCCCTATAAATTTTTCACAAAACAGTGATATGCACAACAAGGTGAGTCAGTCGATGATGTCCATCACTCACTATTTCTTTTGTTTTTTATTGTTTTAATTATTTCATTTTTTATTTGACAATAAGGACCAACTTGACTGAACCACGTAGTATTAAACAATGCTAATTACACATCTTCAGGTAGGAATTAATTGTATCACTTGACAATGAGAAGAAAGTTATATTTCATATATTAAAATACAAAAGAAATAGTGAGTGGATGACGTCATAGTCTCTTCATTTGCATACCAGCCAGGATGTGCATATAACTGTTTTGTGAAATTAAGCGAAACTTAGTTTAAAATGTCATAACTTTCTTATTTTACATCCAATTTTGACGAAATTATCAGTGTTATGTTGGATTTTTCTCTTTTTATTCAAATCAACTTTTTGTTGGGGTGGACTTGTCCTTTAATAGAAAATTTGTGAAAATCAAATCAGCAAAATCATGAAAATCTTTAATATTAAGCGCTTTATAAATATTGAGTATTATTATTATTATTAACTCTGTGCGATTACCCATATAAGCCCCTGTACATTGCACTATTATTTCAGTAAAGAACTCTTTGATGTAAAACATGTGGTGGTATTTGTCATGTCTCCTAACAATGAACCTGAACATGGGTATTAGGCATGAGGAGGGGTTATTGTTCTTTAGGAGGAGTTATTAATCTCCCTCCCCCTCATGCCCATCCCTTTCAATTGACTCCCTGGGTATGTTAAGTATTGATTTTTGTCTTGTAAAGAATGAAACAAAGTACCCACTTTATCAAGTTTTTGAAAGTTAAGGTGTCCATCAAGGAGCTTCCTTTATCGTAGATCCCTAAAATGAGATTACAGTGCGGTACATGTACATTGTAGTAGGCCAATGAACTGTTTTCCATGTCTGTATTTGAAACTACATGTAGAAAGTACAAACTTTGTACAAAAAATCCATGGTCCTTTCAGGGCAGATGCGCATCATATGGGAAATAAAGGGTTGTGCCAAAATGCAAACAAAACACGTCTGCACTACAGGTGTGCAATGGTGCGAATGAAACACATTAGAGTTTATACTAAATGATTACAATAAGATTTGCTGTGAACTATTAAAGGACAAGTCCACCCCAACAAAAAGCCGATTTGAATAAAAATAGAACAATCCAACAAGCATATGTACTGAAAATTTCATCAAAATGGGATGTAAACTAAGAAAGTTATGTCATTCTAAAGTTTCGCTTAATTTCACAAAACGGTTATATGCACATTCTGGTTGGTATGCAAATGAGGAAACTGATGACATCATCCACTCAATTTTGTTTTTTATTGTATGAAATAGGAAATAATTTTTATTTTCTCATTGTCAGGTGAAGCATCGATTGATTGCTCCCTGAATATGCGGAATTACATGTAGCATTGTTTAATACTATATGGTTCAGTCAAGTTGGTCCTTATTGTCAAATCTATAAAAATTGAAATATTGTTTAATTTAAAGTGACTTTAAACAATAGAAAACAAAAGAAAGAGTGAGTGATGGACATCATCGACTACTAACCAATTTGCATGTCACCAAGTTGTGCATATCACTGTTTTTAGAAAAATAAGCAAAACTTTAAAATGCCATAGCTTTCTTATTTTACATTCGATTTTAATGAAATTTTCAGCACTATGCTTGGTTGATTTTTCTCTAAATACTCAAATCAACATTTTTCTGGGGTGGACCTGACCTTTAAGATACATGTATCCATAGAAACATCCATGTCCTAATTGTGTTCAGTGCTTTTTCATGCTTAGATTGTTTTACTATAATCTCCACTTCAAAACTTTGACGATGCATGACCATAGCCTTCCATAAACTTTTGTACACCCGTATAATTGTAGTTTTACACAGAGACAATATCCAAACTACAAGAAGCCAAATTCTATTTTAAACCTTGGACTACTAGTATTCCTGGAAATACAGTGACTCAAAAGTGTTAAGGTCATATACACTGTCACAGATATAGATAGAATAATCTTTTATCTACCATTTAATCTATAAGGACTTCATAAGAATTCGTACTTAGAACTGCATTTACAGACCTTGACCCCATCTCTCATTTTTGCCTTTTTACTTTATTTGTGTTGCATTTTTGTTCTTTTCCTATTGTGAATGATAATTTTCTTTAAAATAATCATTTACTACTGTGCATGCATGCTATTTTTTAATCAACTGTCCATTTAATATTTTTAGTAGGTTTACATTTTTTTTTGTGTTTAATGTATAGGCCTACGTAGTATATTCTGATATTTCAAAAGATTAAAAGTACAACACTCGACAGTATAAAGCCAACACATGCAACTGTTTGATAAGATGTCACTGTAATATCAATTTGACCAGAGTTGACTCTAATTGCTTTATTACTCCGACGTTACTAAGAGTTGCATAGTTGAAATATTTGACAAACCTTGAATTTGATGACCTTTCCTTAAAGTTCAGCACATTTCACGCAAGCCCAAGCAGAGCTTGTATTTATTTTGAAGGATTCTCATCCTTCTCTAAAAAATATTGGAAGTTGTGTTTGTGTATCTTTAATTGGTCCTTATGTCATTCTAAAAAGTTACTCATTTTTTTTTTGTTGACAAAATGCACTGTATACTCTTTAGTCTTTTATGTTTGTCTGTGTTGAAAGTAGAATTTGTGTTGTACATTTATATGTACAATGTACATGTATGTTAACATTTCATGTTGTATTGATATTATTTTTAGGCATTCAAGCAATTCAAATGACTTATCTGTTGGCTGTTTTTGACAGATTAATTTTGATTTGCAATTGCATGAACTTTGATTTGAACTGCATGCACAAGGAATTTCATTGTTATTTGTAATTTTTTTCATTTCACATTTCTATTTGTGTAAATTTCTTTTGTACTTACAGTACTTTACATTCATATGTTTAATAATTTGCTATTTTCCTTTTCAGGTGTGCTGTTTTAACAAATCAAATTGATTACATCAAGTACAGTGTACGTGTGTACATTTTCATGATGGATTAGTGCCATATTTTCTATTGTATTAAGAATATGAATTATTACAGTATTTTTTATTTGCTTAATTTGCTGTGATTAATCTACTTTTACATTATTTCTGACAGTATCGCACAGTTCAATATTTCTTTTGAATTTTGTTGAATTTATTCTTTATTCATTACTATAAATTCTTTTCCCTGGGTTAAAGTTATCACTTTATTATTTCAAATTATTTGAAGGGAGTAATATTTATAGGACAATACGGAGATCTGGTGAGTAAACAAAATATCTGTAATTAGGAAAGCAAAGGCGTACATTTTGTACTTTAACATCATAGCATACCTCTTTTCATGCTTACAATTTTGCAACAATGCTTTATATTTATAATGGACATTGACAATGACATATGCTATTTTTTTCATTGATTTATACCTTTTTGACTTGTATACATGCATTCTCGATACTATATTCTGAGGATGTAATGAACCTAAAATAATAAAGATATTTGATACAAACATAAGATGGCGGTGAAGAATGTAAACTTCCATGCTTTTGAGGACTGAGTAAAAGTGAAAACTGTTTTTTTTTTCATTAGGCCTACATGTACTTCAACACAACAGGAAATGTTAAGATTTGTTTTGAGTTTTCATATTAAAAAGTTCTGAGACAAATTGTTTAGAAAAATTTAAAGATGAGAAAATTCTGTGTTCATGAATGCCTGTCCACCTAATGATAAATACATGCACATGTGTCAAGTGCTTCTAAATTGAATTCAGTTGGGACACATTGTCTCAAATGACAGGCCATTATTCCTATCTTGCTGCATTAATGTAAAACATGCAGTTGCTTTACACATTTATTAGCATTATAATAAGTGGACGATTTTAGCTGGTGACTGGGAGTGGTATAACAATTGTACAGAAGTAGACGTTGCAGCTATACTAGGTTACATGGGATCTAGATGTTTTGGAGGAATAATAATTATTCTCAATTTTTTTCTCTTTTCTTCTTTATTAATGATCTTAATTTTTATATCTCTGGCATTCTTTCCATAAGATGAAGAGGGTAATTTATCCTAGGTGTTCATGTGCTTCAGTCATTTCAGTGTCTTCTCTTTTATTTTAATCTACATGTATGATAGATTATTTTTTTTAACAGGGGTGTTTCATGGAGTAAAAGTTGAGAATAACTTGGGTTATAACTTGAAACAGAAATTGTTAAAATTGTTATGTTTTTGTTTGTACCCTGTGAGCTTGAAAAATATGTTGCAGATTGGTATTTCAATTACTTGAATATTTTCACTGCAAAGTACATGTACATCTTTGCCACAATTTTCTGGGTATAATCAGTTAAATAATGAAGACCCTCTACAAGTTTAATACTATGAACATGATGTTAGGATCCTTTTCAATAGAAATCACCAGGGGTCCCAGCCCATCAGGGAAAATTATTTTTACTTTTTTCAAGTCGGGGGAAAAATCAGGGAATTTTATTTTAAAAATACCTCAAATCAGGAAAAAATGCCTCAAATGAGGGAAAAATCAGGGAATTTTGATCGGCCCAATGTTTTTATACTGAAAATACATGTAATTCACTGCAACAACTTTATAGAAAACATGCAGAACTGGGAATGGGTATAAATAATTATCAGGGAATTTTTTAACTAAATCAGGGAATTTGTTTCCTTGAAAAGCTGGGAATCCTGAATCACATGGTTTTCTTTATACCTGTATCATCTATATGCACTATAAAAGTTGTTCTTATCTTTATGAGCTTTTTGAAACACCAATTTGATAATATTCTTTGCAAATTCTAGCTTTTCTGCTTTCATAATCCTTCATTTCGCTTCAAATTATACAGCAACATACATGTACATGTATTTGTAGATGATATTATTAAAGTGTAGTATATACTTTTCCATCCCATAATGCTTTGTATTCTCTGCTGTCCCTTTTTCCTAGGTAATTGGATATTTGGGTTGTTGGTGGGATTTACCTGGAGTAGATTTCAGAATTTTTTATTTTTTAATTTAGTTTGGTGCATGAGGTTGCTTTTAATTCTTATTTATCTCTTGTATTTTTTCAACATTGGTTCTTTGTATTTCCCCCCAGATGAATCTTGTTCTTTAATGTAAACTTAGGATTTTTCCCCCTTGAAAGCGTGCTTTATAGTACTACAGTCACAGTGTACATTAGGTTTATATCGTACTATTTAGATTTCCAGTTTTCCTTTGTAGGAAAACATGAGATATTGCTCTCTTTTAAGTTTTAAGTATAAATTCTGATGTTAACATCCAACATTTTGATTCTGCAATTACATATTTTGTAGATTTGCAGAAGTCTATGGTTTTTTTTATACCTTCAACAATGCACAGTGTATACCATGAACTTTTGTATACTGCATCCACTGTCTATTTAATGTACCTTGAAGTTCAACTGAAAGGTTTGCTGTTTATACTCATACTGAGCACAATTGCAGTACATGTAATGTACATGTAGAGCTCATTTCTTGGAAGAATATGATAGCATTTTAAGTAACTCCCAATTTGCTACCATACAGATGAGATAAAACGTTAATACAAATCACAGAAATTCAGGGAATTTCAGGAAAAAAAATTGGGGCTCATTAAAATTACTGCCAAAGTACATGTACAGCTGAGGAAACTATTATCAAAAGTGCCAAACTATGCATCAGAAAAACATCCAAAAGAAAAAAAAAGAATATTGTTAAAATTTTAGAAATTAATTGATTTATGTTCCATTTTTCCTTCATGTCAATATTCAGAAATTAAAATAGTTGAAGTGGATAATAGAACTGGTCAGCTTTGTAATTATTAATTAATTAATTAATTAATTTATTTATTTATTTATTTATTCATTTACTTATAAGCATTTGGTAATATTATCTCAGTCAACATGTATCCATTCTACATTCCTGTTGAAAGACCTTTAGTTCAAAATCCCATGAAACACTCATTTGCAATATCTGTACTACATGTACATGTAGTTCTGTACATGTTGTAGATCAATTGTCTTTTAGTAATTTATGTTAAGTACATTATTGTACGCAAATTGTGCCTTTCATTTTTGTCTTGGTCTAGTAAATTCCTATTAAAGTTCCTATAAACTCTGCTCTTTGTTAATACTACATGTATACTGTATATTTTTAATTGATTCTTTTTATTTCATTTTTTACATTTAGCACCTATTTCATTAGATTAGATGTACCTTGTCTCTTTATTTTTATTTATTTCATATAGATTTTTACAGTAAACAATGTACCTGTACAAATAGTGATTTTTTTTAAATTTCAGTTTCTATTTCTGTGGATAAAGATACGATTGACCCAGTAATGTACAATACTTTGCTTTTAAGGACAGTGTTTGTGCTCAAGAACTCACTATATATTTCATAGAAAACAAATGCCCTTTTTAAATTTGGGAATTTTATTTTAGAATGTTCATCATCATGAAAGATATACATCCAGCTAAATGTATGTTTAGACTGCCTTTGTAAAGCGTTTTTGTTTAGTGTGTACACGTACATTTCTGTTGGTCTCTGTGTCGTATATGTTGTTTTGTTTTATTAAGAATGATTTAGGAAATGTATCCCCCAAACCATATTTTACACATTTTTATTGCAGATTAGTTGAAAAAATATATTATTTTACCCAAAAATATTTCTTTCATACTTCAAAATACCGCAATGTCAAGGTTTGTATACCTGACAATACACTGTGTTTTGGATGTTGAAATGATCACACAAGATTCCCTCATCTTTTACAACTCAAACTCAATCTCAAATATGGAATGATATAGATTTGTATAGTTTTGAGAATGGAATTTTTGATCAATTGCCGTTTGAGTTTGCTTTATTGGTCACAGCTGTTTGTAAGAAGCCTATTGGTTCTAAATACTTCTAAGTTTGTTTTTCTTGCTTTTTATCCTACCCCCAGATAATGAAACCTCTACTTTCAAGCTTTTAATTTTTCATATATTTTTTTTTTGGTCAGCCTCTTCAGCAAAATCTCGACCCAGCATCAACCAAGCAGCCCATAATGGAGATATTCATGTCGCCCCTGCTGGCCCATTGGCCAAGGCTCAGAAAGAGTCGGCTCTTCCTGCATGTAAGTACTATACATAGGACACTATTAATTTCGCAAGCCTAAATTTTACTCTTTACTACATGTATAATGTTTTAGAAACTTAGGCTCTTATACTAATTCATTTAGTTATCTATAGATCTATCTATCTATCTATCCATCTATCTTTTTTGCCTCACTAAATTTTACAGCTAGTATGTCCAGGTCCCGGTAACACAAAACTTAGCAATTGAACGTTGGGTTGACTTCTATGATTAATTGCATTCATTATTATGTATGATCAATTATACAAATAATCTTCACGATCAATCATGAATCTGTATGATACGTCGCACTGATCTGCAGAGCATTTCATGAAAAGAATAATTATTAATAATTTTAAGTGACTATTTGCTGTATTAAAAGCTACTGAAACCTTACTTTTGATTAGCTCAGAGCAAAACAGTTGGTGAAAATGACTGACTTTTTTGTGAAATGCTCCCAGGTCTGTGTATTAAAATACAATGGGGCCACCATGTTTTAGAATATGGTGGAAGTTGAACTAATCTAGAGAAAGTCATATCAAAGTCACACTTGCAATTCAGAATTGACATCACTTGAAACATTTCCACCTGTAGTTCAGGACGTAATTTACCACATGGGAATGTGATCCATGAAATTTACAGGAAATCAACAAGCAAATCAAATTGAAACATTCCACCTGTCAATCAACCAATGAAATTTACTTTCCAACAGGATGTAATCGACAAGCATTCTCTTTCAGGCATCTGATGAAATGAACATGTATTTGGTAAACAAGGAGGAATGCATGTCATTATTTGACCCTTTATGCTTTATTCAAAAACCGAATGAATATATGAACTGATAAAGAGCCAAAGTTTGATCCAGAATGCATTTAATATTTCCATTGAACATTATATATTTTTTTAGCAATGTTTATTATATTCATAATAAGTACCTATTGATAATAAAGGTAATCAGAAGGGTTTATTATGAACAAGAGATGAATAATATTTATTCCCATTCTTCCAGGCTAAAGTCTGGTTAAAAATGCCAAGTCCTTAGGAAGCGCTTCTAAAGGGAAGCTAAAAAATTGTGTAATGTTTCTCAAACAAGGATGAAATATTACCTTTTTTTCATAGAAGTTCATCATTAAATGTCAGTTCCTTCATGTTGATCATGCAGCTACATGAATATTTTGTATTCATTTTTCCTTCAGCCCGACGGAGGTCAAATGTCGTGAAAGAAGTGGATAGAATCAAGCAGCAGAGAGAAGAAAGAAGAGCAAAGCAAGCTATTCAGATGGAACAGAGGGCTAAGGTAAGTCGTCTGAGTTGTTTTGCATGAAAGTAACTACTATAACAGTGCTCCACAGTCGATAAAAACCAATAATTTCACGGAAGTTATCACAATCATACACTTTTGCATTTTTTGAAAGGAAACCTTGATGTTTGTACCATTTTTTTTGTTGAAAAAAAGACCTGCCACCTTAAAACCAACAATAAGTCGACCAAAATGAATATTGAGATGTTTATTGAGCTTAATTCACTTTCTTCAAAATGAAAAATAATTTGTTAAAATTAACCAATAATAACCATTAAAGGTGCTTGATTGAATGCACAGGAAATTCAGCAAGAGCTTCAAAAAATGAGTTCTGGGTTCACTCAAGCATCAGATGTGCATACTGTGTAATCTCAGTGAAACTTTCAAGCAGTCCGAAAAAAGTAGTGTCCAAGAAACTCTTGTAACTTCACGACTTCAAATTTTCACAGTATGAAGAAGATGAAGAATTGCTCTTTCAGATAAGCTATCTTTTTATTTTTTGTTTTTGGAGACTATTACTAATTTACTATTTTGGCTATTTACAGAGAAGCTTAACTGGCGACTTATTGGTGGCTTTGGGGTAGTAGGTCACATACATATGTATATAGAAGGATAGATATTGCAGTTTTTTTAGTTTACAATGGCTGAGATGTGGAATATCAATCATCTCTTGATTTCAGTTAAGTTGAGCCAACTCCCACCTTCATAAAATGGTGATTACATTATACATGTATATCATCACTATCATTAGAGATCAATCAATCTGGCTACCCGTAGTGTCTAGTTGCTTTGTATTTTTTCCTCTCTATTCTATTTTCATTCTTCTTTTTTTTGTAGGATGACGATGGCACACATCCCCATTGGGAATTCCTGAAGATGATCAGAGAGTTTCAAGCCCAACTTGACTTCAATCCTATATCTACAACCGACAAGGTAAAACAAAGTTCAAATCAAATAGGCGAATTCATCATGTGGGCGAATCTATACGTGTCGTACAGGACATTTTGACAACAATTTCTAGTTAGGTAGCTGAATGCTTGAGCAATAAAATATTCTTTTTTTGTCAATGATAAAGCTATAGTGGGTAGTCATGTAATGAACTAATAACTGACACACAAAAAACGATTATGGGTAAATTATTGGTGAAAATGTTGTGAGTCGTACGGGATGCAGAAATTTCCCTTACGACACGCAATATCTTAAGCTCCAATTCACCTATGGACAACATATTTTTGTTGGTTGTCAGTTTTTTTGCATGTCTACTTGGTAGTACTTTAATATTACCACAAAGCAAATTGAAGTTTTTCGTTCATTTGGACTGCAGGTTGAAAAGTATTTTGAAAATGGCTGATTTTTCTAGCATGGAATCTCCCATATATGTTCTGTATACATATTAAACAGTCAACTGGTGGAATCGTTGCTGAGCAAATGCATGTAGGAATTAGATATTATATATCATTTATTAATGGCAACTCACGAGCTGTAGTCACAATGTTGAAACCGATGCCAGATATCAGCAAAAGCAATTACAGAGCTGCCAAGTAGTACAGATTCGCAGTATTTAGTACTGAAAAATGAGAAGACTACTGTTGATTTCTAAACTTTCAGTTTTATGTGTTGTCCTTTCGTATTTCTTTTAAAATACTGATTTCTAAACTTTAAGTTTTATGTGTTGTCCTTTCGTATTTCTTTTGAAATACTGATGTCTAAACTTTCAGTTTTATGTGTTGTCCTATGGTATTTCTTTGAAAATACGGATTTCCTTACCAAAATACTGATTTTTCAGCTTTAAGAATACTTAAATGTTTTTGGTTCAGGTTGGCAGCTCTGGTGGGTGTTTCATAAAGCTGTTCGTAAAGTTACGAACCACTTTACGCACGACTGGAACATGTTCTTCGGTACATAACTCAATTACATAGGGATATCACATAGCAGAAGAAAGGATCACCAGTTGTGCGTGAAGTCATTCGTATCTTAGAAACAGCTTTATGAAACACCCACCTGCTAATTTTGTAATTTCTTGTGACAGAACATATGTTGTTTTATTCAGTTTTGATGGTGTGACTATAGAATAAAGAAACGTTTTTTTTTTAAATTCAAGTATAAATAAATCATTAGATAAATTCTCTCTTGTTTCTTTCTTTTTTATTGGAAGGGGGGGGGGGTCCTTTTTTAAAGAAAAATCAGAAGGATATTTTGCAAGTTTTTGAAGAGTTTGATCTATCTGCATATTCAGATCAAATTCTCTTTAATATTTAGTTGCCATCAAAATTTCAAACTTCATTTATGGCAAAGAAATTTCAAACTTCATTTATGGCAAAGAAATAGTAAATAATTGTCTATTTCTTCAACATCTACTACACTACTTCTACAAATCGAGAATGAATCAACAATGGTACCCCAGGCTTCGCGATCTGACATGAGAGTTGGTAAATCATGTAACGAATTATTTGTATCCCTACATATTTTATGAACAAACTTTAGAGGTCTCTGTCCTCTCGTTTTATTTGGGATGTACAACTATAGTTTTATTTGGGATGTACAACTATCAGAAATATCAAGCTTTCTTCTCACTATGGAAACAGTGACTAGCAAACCTCACATTATGTTTAATTACCATGGTGGAGATATCTTGAAGATCTCCATAAATTCCATTTCCATTCTATTTTCAAACATTCCCTTCCATTTTATCTCGTCATACAGGTTGAAGACCATCAAATATGTGTTTGTGTGAGGAAAAGGCCGCTAAACAAGAAAGGTAATATTATCTTAGACATCCTGTTTATATAGAAATCTTTTAATGTTTATTTTGTATTATAATTGGGCAGTACGTATTAACAGTTACATGTTTATGTACTTTCATGTCTATTACAAAGTTTTATGGAAGAATGTTAAGATATAATTTTGAATCAATAGGTACCACTGTCTTGCATTGATTTTATGCTACAAACATATACATGTATATTTGAATAGGTCTTCTTTGTGATGTTCTATAATTGAAATAAAGGAAGTCTTATGTCATTTTCACCAAATTTTGCATAGTGTCTCTTCTGGTACCTGTGAATGCCTAATACACAAGAAAATAATTTAGTTCATTAGCTTATTTTGAATGGATACAGAATAACAATTGTGAACGATTTGCAGAATAAATCACAAATTATGAAAATATCTGTATGGTGAAATATTTAGTTATTAGTGTACAGCAATTGAACCCTGGAAATAGGAATTGGCTAAGAAAAACACTAATGAAACTGAATTCATATGAGCGACAGCTTTGTGACCTGCCTTCATCATTCTACAGAACAAAACAAGAAGGACCTGGATGTTTTAACAGTGCAGATACACAACAAATTAATTAGGTTCATGAGCTTATTTTGAATGAAAACAGAAAAGCAAATAGTGAACGATTTGCAGAATAAATCACAAATTATGAAAATATCTGTATGGTGAAATATTTGGTTATTAATGTACAGAAGTTGAAGCCTGGCTGGAAATAGAAATTGGTTAAGAAAAGCACTAATGAAACTGAATTCTTATGTGTAACATCTTTGTGACCTGCCTTCATTGTCCTACAGAACAAAACAAGAAGGACCTGGATGTGTTAACAATGCCCAGCAAGGATAAAGTACTGGTTCATGAGCCCAAACTCAAGGTGGACCTTACCAAATACTTGGAGAATCAACTCTTTAGGTTTGACTATGCTTTCAATGAGGATGCCACCAATGACATGGTCTACAAGTAAGTCTGTCTTTGGGTTGGGGGCCACCGCACACCTTACAACTGTTCCCGATCCGATTTCGGAACAAATCACATTTTTCTCAATTTCTGAAAATATGAATGGAACATATTTAATTTGAGGTTAAAATTGATTGAAAGAATACTAATATAACCATTTTGAAAGATTGCAAGCCTTTTTTTTGGAGTAAAGGCCAAATTAGTTTCAAATCGTAGCCAATCGTACGACTGCTATGACGTCATTACGACTAGATATTAAATTTGCTTTTATTTTAAAGAAGGATGATAGCATAGTCACAGATTTGAACAAAGGTATTCGTACAATGATTTTGAACATTACGCAGTAAGATATTCCAAGTCTCATTATTAGCGTCAAATTCTACTACATTTTATTCCATAATTGAGTCAGAGACTAATCGAAGGTGTGTGGTCGCCTTAAGCTTCAGAAGCTTCAGAATGCAGCTACTTGCATTGTCACTTTGTCCAATAAACGCTCTCATATCACTCCGATCTTGAATTCGCTGCACTGGCTCCTTATCAAAAATCAGATTATTTTTATTATTGGATCAACACCACAATAACAGTCTTTCATTTATCAATTACTACAGACCAAGCAGGTCTTTGCGTTCACTTCTGGCTTCCTTGTTATTCCAAAAGTTTCAAAAACTTGGGGGGAAAGATCATTTGCTTTTGCATGTCCCACTTTGTGGAATAGCCTTCCTGAAGACATAAAAAATGTATCTTTGTCGAAACTTTCAAATATCTTTTAAAAACTTTTTTTATTTAACTCTGTGCTCTTTATGTGCCTTGAGCACTCTACAGAGTAGATGTGGCACTTTATAAGTCACATTATTATTATTATTGTTTTCATAACTATCTCTACTTTGTTTCTCACAGTTTACCTCTTGCAACATGTTGAGAGAGCATTGGATAGACTTAAATAGGTTTCATGTGATACTCGTTATTCTGGGTAGCGTTTCATCAATATTTTTCCGACAAGTTGTTAGATCTGAAAACTTTCCTTGATTTGCATTTTTGATTTTCTAAGATGCATTGTTTTATATGATGACTGTAGGATGAAACTCACTTTGTGGGATAAAAAGTCTGACAAGTCCTTTCATGAAATGCTCCCTTGATATTGTTGCACAAGCAGTCAGCATCCATCCTTTTTGCTTAAAGAATGTTTACTACATAATCATCATCACTATTATCACCAACACCATCTCCATCAACATAATCACCATCATTATTATCGTCATTATCATCATCCTCATCAGCATCATCGTCATCATCATCGTCATAGCCATCATCATCGCCATCATCGTCGCCATCATCGTCATCACTATCACCATTATCATCATCATCCTCATCCTCATCAATCATTATCCTAATCATCAACATCACCATTATTAACAGTATGATCGTCATCATCCTCATTGTTGTAATTGCTATAATTACATCTATCATGAGAATCAGCAGTATCATATAAAATATGCAAATTCAAGCAAAGAGGTACTGTATGCTTTATTATGCAGAAAAAAAGGTAACCTAGATATTACAAAATTGAATTAAAAGGACAATACAAAAATCATGTATGTAATCAAATGATAAAAAAACAACTTTTGCAACTATTTTAAGCCATTCTTCTTTTTGTCCTCGTACAGATTCACCGCCAAGCCTCTTGTACAGACCATATTCAACCGAGGAATGGCCACGTGTTTTGCATATGGACAGACAGGAAGTGGGAAGACACATGTGAGTTTGGCAGCTAGCTGATAGTCGTATGAATCATCAATGAGCCGTATGCATTTCTCATGCACTGCTCATGCACTGCTTTCCTATTAAAGGGTTACAATTACAAAAAAATATATTAAATGAAGCACACAGCACCAATCAGTTTACTTCGAAAAATCGGAATGATAATTCATAAAGAATTTTCATAATGTGGATTGAATCATTTTGTTTACATTTATGAGTTTTTTTTTTCAAATTTTTTAAACTGTTTCGAGGTCATGAATTCCCTCCCCCTCTATTTCGAATGTTAAAAAATTATGGAGATATTCACAAGATGTTCTTCTTTCACATGAATCAAAGGTTTTCTTTTCGTGGTTTCTTAAATGATGAATTAATTACATTGTGACTTAATTATGGTCATAAATTAAATTATTATTATCATGACATTGATTTTGTTTAAAACCATATTGGTGATTGCCACTATTTTTATCATTCTTCTCAACATAAAAACTTTTAATTTTTATTTCTATTTCAACTAGACGATGGGTGGAAACTTTTCAGGGAAGAACCAGGATGTAACGAAAGGAATTTATGCCCTGGCGGCAGCTGATGTATTCAGGCATCTGAACAGACCGGAACACAAATCAAAGGAATTAGCCGTTCACTGCAGCTTCTTTGAAATATACAGCGGAAAGGTAATATTTTGAATCATAATTTCTTCAAGGTATTGGTGAACATTGTTTAGATCATAAGAAAAAATAAATCTGAGTTGCAAGGTCCCAATTGTCACCAGTGTCTGTGGAATGTGGTCAAAATTAAACTCTTAAAAAATTCAAATTTAAATTCAAATTCACTTTATTCACATCCATTAAAAAGGTACAACACATACAATAATTACATAAACAATGATAAAATCAATCAATACATTAAATATAAATAAAATGATAAAAGAAAAGGGTAAAACCAAAATAAAGTGAATGTAGGGGATTGGCAAAGGCCAATACACCTTAGTTCTGTGCAATGGTTAAAGACAAAATTATACAAAATAATAGTAATTGAATAGTCACATGTGCAGCAAAAAACATGTTAACAGAAACAAACACAAGAAAAACATTATAGATAAAAAATAAGCAAAAAGGTTTTGTTACAGTGACAGGCTTTAAACAGTGTGATTGCATCAGTAAACTATGATTTAGTAGTAGTGCTTTAATCCTATAACGGCGGGGGGGGGGGGGGTTGAATCTACTCCCCCCAGACAATTTTTGCGACCATTCTGCTAAAAAAATTTCGACTGCACCACTTGCTGACTTTGAAATCTTGCGCTTCTTTGAGACCAAAATTTATGATAACTGGGTGTGCGGTTGAAAAATTACACATTACATAAGAGCATGTTAGACCCCAAATTGCTCCAAAACATGATTTTGTGTATAAAGTCAATGTAAATTGAGTAGATGTGCTTATAACTGTAATGGGAAATTAAGCGAAACTTGAAAATGTCATAACTTTCTAATTTTTACATTCGATTTTGATGAAATGTTCAGTGTTATGCTTGTTTCATTTTTCTCCTTAAATTATTTAAAACATCTTCTTGGTGAGGTGGACTTGTCCTTGCAAACTTTGATCTAATATAAAAAAAAATTGTGTTGTATCAGATCATATACTGTGCTCTGGGGCCCGTTGCAGAAAGAGTTGCGTTAAAACTGAAGCCCAAAAATCAATCGCAAGTCTGTGCTGTTGATTGTTTGAAAATCAAGTTGCGCATAATTTTTAGAGTTGCGATTGATTGCAACCCTTTCTACAGCGGGCCCCTGGACTTTAGACACTGATTTTAGGATGTTGTAGGGATTCACTAGTGTTCAATGCAAATTCTATTTGCCCCCATGACAGGTGTTTGATTTGCTGAATAAGAAAGCCAAGCTCAGAGTTCTAGAGGATGGCAAACAACAGGTACAGGTGGTAGGATTACAGGAACGAACCGTCAAAAACACAGATGAGGTACTCAAGCTTATAGGAATGGGTAACAATGTAAGGTGAGTACAGGGTATGTAAAAAAATATAGTAAATGAATAATATACCAGTTCGCAGTTACATCATGGACAATTTTGGTCAAATGACCTTTCATTTCTTTCATTATGATAGGCAGATTTCAAAGCAAGATAACATATGCATGCCTTACATAGCAAGATGAAGAAATTGAATTATACCAGGTGACGAGAATAGCACACCAATGAACACTCCATGAAGGTATTTGTTGCATTTTTACTTTGAATGCATATTATAGCATGCTGTACAATGTACGGGGCAAACTGTGAAATACCAGTCGTTTTTGGACGCATGTTTGTTCTTTGTGGATGTAAATGAAAAACACAATTCAAAAGATTATATGAATAATCAAGACACCAAAGTTGGTGCTTATTTCATTGAATTTTAATCCACCATGTCACTTTTGTACCAATGACCTTCCTCGGATCATGCGCAGAATTGAACTACAAACTGGCTTTTTAACAAAATACAGGTTATGTCAAGATAGATGTTCTCAGGTTTACAAAAATGGGTAACAATGTTCGGTCAGTACAGGGTATTTAAAAATGAATTACTGAATAATTGACAAAGTACAGGTTATGTCAAGATAGACGATGTTCTCAGGTTAATAGAAATGGGTAATGATGTTAGGTACGTGTAAGTACAAGGTATGTAAAAAAAAAGTAACTGAATAATTAGCAAAGTACAGGTTATGTCAAGACAGACGATGTTCTCAAGCTTATAGGAATGGGTAACAGTGTTAGGTGAATACAGGGTATGTCAAGAAAGATGATGTACTCAGGCTTATAGGAATGGGTAACAATGTTAGGTAAATACAGGATATTTAAAAAAAATAGTAAATTAATAATTACCAAAGTACAGGATATGTCAAGATAGATGGTGCTCTCAGGTTTATAGGGATGGGTAGCAATGTTAGGTGAGTACAGTGTGTTTCAGTCGAAAAATTAGTAAGCAATGTATGCCAGATCAGTCATCCAGGCTTTATATCTGTTTAGTCCCTGACTATTTGAGTCACAGAGATCACCCTCAACGTTTCCCTCTACTTTACTCTATTTCAGTGCAATCTCCTCCCTTAACCAAACCCTCCTACACTTTTCCACCCCTTGCTTCTTCCAAGTTTTCTTTGGTTCCCCCCCTTCCGATCTCATGTGTCAAGACGGTTCCGTGACATTTGCTCCGATTGAAAATCTTCTCATTAAGCAAAACATAAAACGCAACCTCCAAAACTAAATAAATGCAAATCCTAATCTTTACATTCTGAAACAAATACTCTCTTACAATCCCAACTCTAATCTTATGCCTTCTGAGATATTAAGACTGGAGCAAATGTCATATCACTGTCAAGATGGATGATATACATGTACTACCCAAGCTTTATAGTTTGGTGAGATTCAAAATATGGAATTATATTTTGATTCTTCCTACAGATTTGTCTTTCTTGTAATTAAATATGCAGATTATTAGCTACTAGCCTATATGACATATGTAGATGTGTTTGTTATCAACTTTTGTATTTTGTCATTAATGATTTTATTTCAATCCATAGAACATCCGGCCAGACTTCAGCAAACCAGCATTCTTCCAGATCACATGCAGTCTTCCAAATCATCCTAAGAAAGAAATCGTCAGGAAAGCTTCATGGGAAGTTCTCCCTTATTGATCTTGCAGGTAGGCAACCCTCAGTCAGGCTTTTTCAAATATTGTATGACGAATTTGTCTATCACTCACTCGTCCACTCATCACATAGCCTACATTCATGTAGTCTAATGCCATTCCGTCCATCAACATTTCGTCGAACAGCCATTTGGTCCAATAACCAAGTGGTCGAATGAACACTTCGTTTAATCACCAGTTTGTCTGTGACCATTTTGTCTATTAACCAGTTGGTCTAATACCAATATTCTTTACATTCATTTCTTGCAATAAACACTTAGTCCAGTTAGACCAAATGGTATGTGGACTAAATGGCTATTGGACCAATAATAATAATAATTGGCATTTATATAGCGCTTTATCAATCTACGACTGTTCAAAGCGCTTCACAATTATTTTTACCCGGTCACTGGATTCATAGCATTCCAAGCAGCCTGTTAGGCGCAAACTTGCTAAACCAACCACAATGACGGTTGTTTCCTACCGGTACCCAATTAGCACCTGGGTGAGAGTGGCAAAGTGTGGATTGGCGCCTTGCCAAAGGGGGCTAGGCCATGGTGGGATTCGAACACATGACCCTCTGATTACAAGGCGAGAGTCAGAACCGCTACGCCACGGCACTTCCACACAAACTGGTTATTAGACAAAATGGTGAGTGGACGAAATGGCAATTAGACCACATTGATATTGGATGAACTGATGTTGGGAATTGGACGAACTGGCATTGGACCAATTGGAAATAAACTGCTCAGCAATATTTTTATTGTATTGGATGGCTCAGAATGGGATGCCAGAAATACTCCAAGAGTTGGTGCCAATATTGCACGAATCAAAAATAAGTGCAATATTATCCCTAACAAGTGTAACATTTCTGGTATTCAATGCAAAAAAGCCATCCAATATAATTATAATCTATCCCCTCTCCCCCCCCCCTCGTAAAAAAATGATCGAGCAAATCATGTCATTTATCACATTCACTTGATTTGGCACCATAAGATCTATTTAATTAAGTGTTAATGCAATTGTATAATATATGTATATATTATTGGAATTAAATAGTAAATGAATTGAAGTGTCATCACATGAGCGTATTTTTTTATGTCTGAACACTCTAGGTAATGAGAGAGGTAAAGACACACAGAGCTCCAACAGACAAACGAGGATGGAAGGAGCTGAGATCAACAAGAGTTTATTAGCTCTGAAGGAATGCATCCGATCCTTAGGACATAAGACTGCCCATGTACCGTTCAGAGCGAGCAAGCTGACCCAGGTCTTACGAGATTCCTTCATTGGAGATAACACAAGGACATGCATGGTAATAAACTTTTAAAGTGTTCTATCAACCTGTATTTTCATGCCTGCCTATGGTTTTCTATAATTGTAATTAAAAAAAAGGAATAATGATAAAACGTACAAGTGCTTGAGTGGACTCTAGATTTCTACAGATTCATGCCGCATTTTGCACAAGTCTTTCGGTCAAGTGCCATCTGACATATCATGATGTGTGGTTCTGCTTTAGTGTAAAACATTGAGCATTCAAACGAATTGGATATTTTCTTGATTGTAAATTTCCAACTTGAAAATAAAACATCCACTAGAAATAAGATTTTCTAATCATTCATGCATATTGATTTTCACACTTGCCTGCTTTTTGAAAACCACTGTTATGGTAAATTCACAACCTCTTGAAAATATAAAAAAAAAAAAACACACGCGAAGAAAACAATGTTGTTAATCATGCTTACATTGATTTTATGCTTTTATTTAACCTACTTCTAGAAATCATTTCTAAGATCACTGTCTCCTGTTTAATTAATTCATATCTGCCAACTTATCGTCTCTGAGGATGAGTATATTTGAATAGCATTTAACTGATCAAGAGGGTTCTATATTTTGTTTGTTTGTATGATCCACATAAAACAATTTCAAAAGAATGGATATTTTTTTTTATTTCCTTGATTAGATTGCCATGGTTTCACCGGGAATGAGTTCGTGTGAGCATACGTTGAATACGCTACGATACGCAGACAGGTAAGGAAACAAAACCCCATCAGAAATTATCAAATGTGACCTGCCGACCCAGGACCCACAACGAGTCACCAGGAAAGATTGTCTGTTAATAGCTAAAATAGTTATTAACAGAAATGGTAAAAATGAGAAAATTTGCACCTAAGAACTTGTTCCAGTCATGTGTAAATTATTTTGTAGCTTTATGCCTCATTTCCACCGTCGTGTGATCCTGAACGAACGCCACAATTGGCCTTTCGTAACTGATCAAAAAAAAATTGTGACCTTTGAAATTTTTTCTTCAATCAATACGATTGCCACGACTGATCTGATACGATCTCTGATATGACCTGATACGATCATTATTATTACACCATGATTAAGACCGCAGTTTTAATCGCGGTGCGAAACATGACAGTAGGAACCAGGTATCACGAAACACCACCCAGTAATAGTGATCTAGCCATTTATGTACACATATTAAACAAGGATGAATATAATTGTTTCACAGAGTGAAAGAGCTCGGTCCAGGCGGTCCCGATGGCGACGACGACGATTACCGATCTCCAACCAAGAACGGTGGTAGCCCCGAAAGGAGTCTGTCACCCAGTAACAGTGATCTGGCAATGCTTTGTACGCACAACGAAGAGGAGGTGTCGGTGGAGATGTATACATTCCATGAAGTCATGAACCAACTCCAAGAGATGGAAGAACAAGTGGTGGATTATCATCGTAATTGTTTAGAGGTAGGTTGCATTATCGTCTTATACCACAAGGGTCTAACTACAGTGCCAGTTAGAGAAAAGCATACACTTGAAATTTAATTTTATATCAGAGCAAAGAAGACCTCATAATTATCCAAGTTTAAATATTCACAACATAAAAATGGTATCAGATAGATTATTGTGGAGAAGATATCATTTCAGGAAAGAGGAAAATTTTGTATTTCAGTCATGTTTTTTTTATTTGATTTTGGATTTTTGAAGTAAAATTTTATTTTGATTCATACTGTATTATTGAAATATAGTTAGGTACACTAGTTTAACTTTAACAATTTTGATAAAGTATCTTGTTTTTTTCAATTTGAAGCTCAAAATTTTATACTTAAATTCGAATACACTGTTTTTTGTGTTTAGGAATCAAAGAGTCTTTTAGCGGAGGAGGAACAGTTATTATCGATGACAGATGAAGTAGATTACGATGTAGAAGGTGAGTCTCATAGTCCTAGCATGGTAATTGGTAAAGGCTGTCTGCAGGGCTGACAGTGGCCAGAAAAAATCCATTGTAGTTACAGATTTCTATCCGTTTTAGGAATGTGTCCTTCATGGATGTAATGAGCCAAATATCTGGGGGGGGGGGGCCAGACCTTGTATCAGTGACAAAATTTCTAAAGAAGTTGCAAGCGAATGAAGGGTCGGAGCAAATGTTTTGACCTAATTTTGACAAAAAATATTTTGTGAAAGATTTTGACAAAATATTCATAAATTAGTTTCATATCTCACCCTTTTCCCTTTTTTCTCATTTTTTTCCTGGTCGCGAAAATTTGTACACCGGTGGTGTCCTCAATGGTTACAAATTTGAGCGCAATAAGGTGTGCACAAAATGCACACGTAATTCATTGTGCATTGGCAAGCTCATGTAGAGGTGGAAAGTAATTCGCATTTCACTCATTTGCATGTTTTTCAAGATGTTAATATTTTTATGAATATTCATAAAAAGGTATCATATCTCAGCCCTTTCCCTTTTTCCTGTATAGAAAATGGTAATAATATATATCTTTCATGAGGCGCCGATTTACCTGGATTTACCTAGTTTCATATTCAATGGCGCACTATTTATTACCCCGGCTGTAGCTCCAGCTGCTAAAGGCGCTTGGTGCGTTCAAGGAATTGATCCTGCTGGGTACCCATTCACCTCACATGGTTGAGTGTAGCACAGTGTGGATAAATTTAACTGCTGAAGGAAAACACGCCATGGCTGAGATTCGACTCCACACCCCTCTCATTGAAAGATGAGATACGTAACCACTAGACCTTGACTCCCCCAGATTTTATGATAGTAATAGTGTATAATAATAACGATAACGCAGTTCTTATATAGCGCATATCACATTATGTCATAACGTCCCTATGTGCTTCCAAAGGACTTGGATATTATTACCCTGGCTTTAGCCCCCGCAGCCTTTTACAGCGTGGTGGCATTTCAAGGAATAACTCCTGCCAGTTACCCATTCACCTCACCTGGGTAGAGTGCAGCGTGGTGGCATTTCAAGGAATAACTCCTGCCAGGTACCCATTCACCTCACCTGGGTAGAGTGCAGCACAATGTGGATAAATTCTTGTTGAAGGAAATCATGCCATTGCTGGGATTTGAACCCATGACCCTCTGTTTCAAAGTCAGATGACTAATCCACTGGGCTACAATGCTCCACACTTGTATGTAGCGCTTTATAAATGTTACATATTATTATTATCATTATTATTATCATTATTATAGTAATTATTTAGTAATGATGAAAATGATTTATTCATACCTTATTTGTTTGTTTAATCAGAATACTGCTCTGGACTGGAAGCCATCCTGTCAAGAAAGATTCAGATCCTCTCAGACCTGAAGGACAAAGTTTCTAATTTCAGAAGTCAACTCTCAGAGGAGGAGAAAGCCAGTAAAAACATCAAGAAATGAACCAGTAACCATGACGATGTCACCCCAACTCTCCTTGAACACATACCTGTGGGTCTGTATTGATTAAAAGCTTGCAAGCAAAAGCACCTACGCTTGCAAAATAACTTATTCAAAACTTCCAGGTATTCATCCCTATCTGGCGAGTGCAGATTACATTAGTCTGCATTATCATACCTTGTTAGTGGTTTACTGGATGCATCAAGCAAAACTTCACCTACAGTGTATGTAGACTTTACCTGAATATTTAAGCATGAATTATAGTTTTTCAATTTAGAAGCATACCAGAAGATGTCTCAACGCAACTGAAATATGTGCATTTGTGACAATTTTTACCACTTTTACCGGACGCACCTATCCGAACTTATGTTTGATAACTCTTATTGATTTATAAAGAAGAATTTTCACAATGCTAGAAAAAGCATTTGCTACTAGTTGTCGATAAGCGCATGTAGGGAAATGTGATCAGTACATTGAGGCAAGCTGCTCTTGTATTAAAACTTAGCGCTTGTTAAATTAAATTTAGGGATTGGTATTATAATCTGACAGGATTTTGGAATGAAATGAATAAGTTTAATTAAGATGATGAGAATGTCTTTTTCCACATGGCAGAGTTGTTTTCCTGCTTAGTTTGGTGAAAATATTCTCATGAAAATATTCTTGCTATTTATATTAAACAATAACTAGATGCAGCAGGGATGCAACTTATATTCAGTAAAAACGATAATTGCTAAGCTCAATACGCGCCAGTTTTGAAAGTATTGGTGTACTTATTGATACTAAAGTGATGGTATGATTGTGTACAAAAAAATTAAAGAATATGGAGAACCAAATTTTTTTAATTGTATAGCAGTCTGTGTTTTTTTTTTCATGGAGCTAAGATTATCATTAAATTTAAGTTATGAAATATGAATGTAGGCAAATGTACTTATTGCATAATTGAACATGCATATTGTATTCAACTTCCCTAAGGGTTTCAATGTGTGAAGACATTCCTAGCAAATCAAGTGATATCTCGTCCCCAGACCCTTTTTCACAAAAGTTACTATTATGCTAACTTTGCCATCCAATTGTTAACTTCCATGAAATCCTTGATTCTGATTGGCTGTTGAGTGCTGTAACCATGGTAGTTACCATTGACTTGCAAGGTTATGATATTAGTAACTTTTATGCAACCGGATACAGGCGATATCAAAGGGAGTTGTTTGAAGAAAAAAAAGAGAAACATTTGAGTCTTTCTTGCAAAGAACACCTTTTATTTGCCATCAAGCAAATCGATTAAGCTAGCAATCCAAAAAGCAGTGATTTTTAGGTATGATGTTGGGTCATTCGTAATTATACTTCAAGCACATCATTGAGATATCAGCACAGATTTTCAACTTCACGCCTTGTTATCATTTGATAAACAATATTGTACCATCTTAGAGATTCGTCTGTTCAAATAATGCATATCATAGTAATACTTAGTTCTAAATGACAACATTTTTATAGTCAATATTCATATAAGAAATTAGCTTTAAATACTGAATTACTGGAGATTCTGTGCATAGATATTTTACATTCAAAATGTATATAAGATGCAGTAAAAGTGCAAGAAAATTTTGAATTGCCTGTACAATCAAATTTTGAAGTTGAATTGAAAGCGAAAAGTGCTCACTTTCAAATAAATCTCGCTAACTTAGCAATCAAACTTGAATGAAGGAATAGATTACAGTTCAGACTATTAATATAATGGGTCATATTGGCCTTTCTTGTGTACCATGTATATGTGAAGTAACGCCTTAATTTGTGCATATTTTATTCTCTATGCAAGTCGGTAACAAAGGTTTCCTTTCGGTTTTTTTTTATTGCAGTTACTTGATTTTGATTTTTATAGATATTGCCTTAGATTGCAGGTAGTAATTTACGATCAGCCTTGCATATTCAAAGTTGAATTCACGGGCCCAGTCTCACAAAGGCTTGTTATCAATATTTCTGTCAGAGACCACTGAAATGCTGTGATTTGAATGGCCATGTGCATATTTGTCATTGATTTCTTGCATTCCTTACATGTATATTAAAGAGACTGGTTCACTGTTGTTGATTTCTCTCTGACTTGTGCGATTGATGACAAATTTGTTGCAACTCTCCCCCTGAGAAACTTTCACTCATGCAAGGTTGATTGTATGGGTTTTATTTCTTTCTTCCAAATGAGCTGGGGTCAGTTGCAGAACCAAATGCGCGTTGTTGATTGGTTGTAAATCAAGTTGCGCATGATTTTTTGGGTTGTGATTGATTGTATACAGCCAGTAAAGTAAACTTGCAAAGTAAAATTATAAGATAAATGAAAAGCATTCCAATCAGGGTAGCAAACCTATTTGAAAACCTGCCATAGAAATCTTCTATCCATCCACTTTCGTTTGTATATTACTCCATTTTATGACGCTCTATGTATAAATACAGCATCCCTTGCCATTTTCCTTATTTCTAGTCTCATGTAGACATATTTATTTTGAACGTGAATTATGATTACATTCTAGCATCCTTTGGTGTCCTTAAGCATCTTTAGCGCCCTTTGGGAAGACATCGATTTGCAATCAGGCACCCTCCACCAGGGTGTTAAATGGGAACCTGGTAGGCTGTGAATGTCAATGTCATTGGCTTAGCAATATTATAGAGCATCTTTACAGCCTATTGCTGCAACACTCCCCAGGGAGTGGAGCTTGTGCATGAACAGTACGCTGGCAAGCTGGAATCAAATGACAAAGTATCATATCTGTGAAGCATTTTGATGTTATAAGCCTGAACTTTTTCATTACTCTAATTCTTGCTGATTCAATTTTGTCCCCTATTTGCTTGGTAATGTGATAGTTTACATCTAGAATTAGTTAAGCTAATATGCCACGACTCCAGATTGTTTATCTGAAATCAGGATGGGGAAAACTGCTTTATATGACATCTTTTCTCCTACCAAGTTCTAACAAAATAACTATTAGAGGAAGGTTTTTGCACAGTTTATGCTCAGAGAGCTTTATGTTCTTGCTTTACTGCTTATAAAAACAAAAATAAATCAAGTGTGATTATAGCAACTTTGGTCGATTTCTCAATTCAAGCAATGTGTGGTGTTAGTGCAGTTTCCTTTATGCAGTGAAGAGAGTTCAAGGCAAGTTCAGCAATGGTTGAAAAAAAGCTTTTAAGACTAGGGGATACCCACTATTCCGCTTTTCTGTAAATTATACATAAGGCTTATCTTTCCCAAACTGGCACGTTTTTAATGCCACATAATCATACATGTTATATATAATAATCATAAGTAGTCATAATCCCACATGATTAAATGAAAGAGCTGATCCATTTGCACTATTCTGTAGTTTGTACACGTACACATCTAATATTCAGAATTGTTAATGTGGCCATAATTTTTTTTCCCTTAGTTGACAGGCATCATTTCTTTTGGATTTAAATTATCAATGTTTTTTAATGTTCACTCTTTTTTTTTCTTTTTTTTTAAAGTTCTGTTCATTTGACTTTCATTTTTGCATGAGTAATGTAAATATTTTTTGTGATTATATATAGATAAACTATGAATGTTCCAAAGTGGACTTATTATAGAGATAAAGGGCACTCGGGGGCCATATAATATAAAATTTAATGCCATAAGACTTGTATAAGACTCTGCTATATGGATAATGTATGTTCACCTAATATTATATTCTGACCGTATGGTCAATATTGTATAGCTATTACCTTGTAAAGCGTGTGCAAATGTCCTGATGTATAAAAAGCCTATTCTAAAGTCAAATCTTCTATATACTGTACTTTGCTGTTTTTTCTGATTTGAAGTGATTGAATAAATCATAATCACTCTGATGCAAAACGAGATGAGACAGTTTGTCCATTTTTTTTCTGAGCCTGTTTCTTTTGTTAGTCTTGAGGATTCAGAGGAAATTAACATGCTAACAAAAGAATGATTGAGAGAGAGAAGAGGAGAGGGAGGGAGAGGGAAGAAGAGAGGGAGAGAATAGGAATGAGGGGGGGGGGGGGAGAGGAAGAAGGTGGATCTTTATTTATTATAAAATGGGGGTGGAACATGAAAAGGGAAGGGGGAATAGCAGGGAAAGGTGGTTGCGAAAATGGCGTTTCATTGAATCCTTTAATAACAAATGAAATGTGACAAAATTGATATAAAAATACACTCATGTTTTATTACATAATATGACTACTTATAATAGTAAATGCCCATACCAGGGCTTTGCTAAGGGGCTAAAGGCCGATTCCAATGCGTGGAAAGCCAGGGCCAAGGCATGGAAATCTCAAGGCCCAGGCATTTCAAACTTGCGATGTACAGAGCCAGGGGATAAAAATTCGGTTTAAGGCCTGGTCACACCGCCCGAGCGTCGTTGGATCGGTCGTGGACCGGAGAGAAAAAATCACCGCTCGCTACCGTTCACCATTTTCGATTTCTATTGTTTTTTTTTTGTTTTCGATTTTTGTTTCCGATTTTTCCCCCCAATTTTGTGAGCGAAATTCGACACACTCTCTCCCTACCGCTCCACGACAGCTCCAACAACGCTAGGGCGGTGTGACCAGGCCTTTAGGCGATGAGAATACAATAACTTCCTTGGCGATATATTGTACAGATAGATACATTAAGATCGCCCCAAGGGGAGATTTTGTCCTAAATGATATCACTCTCGCTAATTTTGATTGTTTACTTTTTATTATCGGTAACAGGGGATGCCTATTCACCTCTTTAAGTGGCGAGTTGTTTACATTGCTAATAAATCATAACATGCCGCGGGACTAGCAAACAATGTTAAATTACTTGATTATTGTCCCGTTGCATAGCAACAGCTTCCTTGGCTTAGCAACCGATGCTTACAATTAGAACGAAGCGTGAAGACCGTCGATAAGAGCCTGCGCTTTGTCTCGGCGAGTAATAATCCAGTATCTTCTCTTTTCTTATCTCTCTCTCTCTCACTTTGTCACTCTCTCTCTCTATCACCATCTCTCTCACTTTCTTTTCTTATCTCTGTCTCTCTCACTTTATATTCCAAATGCAATGTCTTGCCATTCTACGTTGAACTTATACCCAAACTACAATTAACTTTAAAGGTTATCTATTATGTAGCATTGTACACAACTTATGAGATATATATACATATTTCTCTGTATGCTCAAAACTTGATCTTCTATATTTTGGTATGATTCTCTTTTTTTTCTTCTATTCATATTGTGATTCGTTTTCTCTGTAATTTACATATCATAATATGTTGCCCTGCATGAAATTTATTAGTTCATGACCTGGGTTTATTTCCTTTTTATTGTGAATTCACCTATGTTCCTTTGTTTGATTTTAATATTGAATAAAGTGATGATTAAAAAAATGCTTTTAAGTACGGTTGTTTGGTGTATCATTAGTGCAATCTTTCAATAGTGGCATTACAAGTATCAAGTTGTATCAATGATTCAAATACACTTTTACAATAACAATGTAACGATAAATACAGGCAGGAAATCCTTCATTGTTCTACAATAAAACAAGAAGCAATCGTTGCGATGATCTCCATCATCAACCATCAGTCGCCAGAAATACTACCACTATGTATACTGCCCATAGGCGGCGGAAGCTGCCCCCTAAATTTGAGGAGGGGAGGGGGGACGATCCCCCTATGATTTAAGTTGACAACCTTTTTTTTTTGCTTTTCAAAATTTTTTGTTGCCCCCCTAAAATTTTGGTTGAAAACTGTTTTTTTTTGCTTGTCAAAAAAATTTGCTGGTCCCCCCTTAAAATTTGTTGGCTTCCGCCGCCATTGATACTGCCAATGATTCGGACAAATCAAATTCTATACTATTACTATTATAATTCATGAATCGTTTGCCCCAGGCTTGCGAAAGCTATATAAATGCGAAATTACCGTATACATGGAAGATATGGGGAGGGATGAAATATATTCATATTTTGAATATATATTATGTTGAAATGAATAAAGAAGACCAACAATATTAATTTACAAAATAAAAGTATACTTTATAGACAAATAACCATCATTTACATTATGAACACAGTATATTCATAAAAATCAATTTTGATTTAAAAAAATAAACATGCAATGAGCGAATTTGACCCATTTGGGTCTACGAATAAAACAGCAACATGTAGATTTTTTTTTTCTTAAGCCACTCTAATCCATGGCAATGATTTTTTTAAATGCACTTGCATGCTTCTGTTACTCATATTTTTTAATTGTCATTTTCTATTCAGTAACTTTTTTGTCCAGTTTTCAACAAATTTGATTTTTATGTCTTAATGTATAACGATTTTTAGTAGCTCTATAAGATGATACCAAAGAAATGCCATGAATTTTGAAAGCTGAAATAGTTTGCTGTTCATCATGCAAGCTCATGCAAAATTACAGATGCTTTTGTATAGCATGTTTGATTTACAATACTACAAAACACATCCCTAGACACAATGAGGAAGTTGAAAATACAATAGGAGGAAAAAAAGGTGCGAAACGACGGCCGCAGAAAATCATTTTCTCACCTTGATTTTAGACGTTGAGTGAGAAAAGTTTGCATACAGTCGGCTGAAAATGTTGTAAGCTTCATGCTAAAATTGACACCCAAATGATGTTGTAATCGCACGTTCGCCAAACACCTAATATTCTCAGCGAACCGTTGCAAAAAGTGCAATTATACACTTTGTATAGTATTGTAAAACAGAAAACTTCGATTAGTTTTGTTACTAACATTTACAGATGTATTAGACATATAAGTTCAAATGATTCATAATACAATGTAAAGTAGCTCTGTACCTTGTGCAACATGTATGTAAAACCATCTCCATAATGTAACACCAAACATTTTTAATGAAAAAATAAAGACAAAACTAGAACCGTGAAACAGTTATTTGACAGACAAAGAAAGGTTTGCAAGTCTAGATGACAAAATACCTCATCTATATGAATAATAATGGCTGAATATAAGCAAAAATAAATCTATGTATGAAATCTATGAGCTCCATAGCTCCATTCGAAAGGATCAAGAAATTATTCAATAATAACAAATAAATATTAATTCAAATTTTGGATTTCGACGAAAACCCATCAACGAAACATATTTTTTTTCTTACATAAATGCCATAGAGTATGTGGTGATTGAGAAAAACTCCTCTGTTTTTTTTTTTGGGGGGGGGGGGTGAGGGGTCTGCTGTTATTAAAACCAACTTGAATTCAGCGTGAAATATATGTAAAAAAAACCCTGGCATTATTTTGCATAGCCCTTTTTTCAGTTTTATTAAACCTCCCCAAAAAATAGTTTCAAATTTGAATCCATTGACAGTTTCACAAGTGTGAGGTTGTTATAAAAGGAATGCTATATGACAGACGCCATCTAAATTTTGGTACAATAACACAATCATGATAGAAATGTCCACAGTAAAAATATCAGTTCCTTGAAATTGGCTACCTTCCTTTTTTGGTATGATAAATGCTAAAATACATCTCTGTGTCAATGGAACCGAATACAGTACTTGTTTATAATGCAAAACGCAATACATGCTGAAAATATACAAAAACACAATCAATGGTGCTAAACTCCATCACTAGAAACTAAAACCTCATCAACAATTTTACACCAACGTCCAAATCCTAGTGTTTAACACCCATCGGAGTTATCATAACATAATAAAACACTTGTCTATTAAGGTGTTCTGTTCTGATTGTACGGTGCACTTCTAACACACGAATGTATGGTCGTTCTCAGAAAATCAACTGGTGTTGTGCTAATTGCCGTAATTTCTACAGTGTATGCACCATACATATCTTTCAAATTGATGAATGGTATAAAACAAAAATTAAAGGTGAGGATGACTGTATAAAGAAGAAAAAGGGTATTTTTTGAGAGAGAGTTCATGAAGCAGTTTACATAACGCACATACCAAAAGCGCTCTATTTTTTTTATTATTTAATAGTATTAAGGCCTTTGATAATACGGTTTACGACTCGGAGATTGCAAACCGTGACGAAAATTGGACGAGTACAATGGGTATATCCTTTCAAAAGTAAATCTCAGGGATTTTCGAGAAGTGTTGGAGACAACCGAGAACCTTTTGTGAAACTGATACGTAATCACGTTTTATATAGGTTTCCACTTGGCAACACTAAATGGCCACTCAAATTTTACCAGCTTTTTTTTTTTACTCCGGAGTGAAAAAAAGGTTGTAGAGAAAGATTCACAGAGCAAAACGCTGAAAATTTTTATTTGATTTGATTTGATTTATTTATTTCCGTTTCACAATAGTATAATGAACATAGCAATAATATAATAAACATAACAAAACAAGGTCGAAAATACTACGAAATATAATATGTATACATAAATAATCATAAATTTTGGAATTCCATATAATTATGGAATTATTGCGTGGGGATGTGCAAAAATAAAGTGATGTCATATGTCCCCACTTCCGTTTTCTTATGCCATGAAATAATAATTATTTCATATTTTCAGACATGTCTTTATATGCAGCATTTTTCGAGGACAAAAATTGAAAGATAAACTACAAAAGAATAATAGGGATATATACATGTACAGTGTCTTGTTCATTTTATATCTATGAACCCATGCATAGAACCGAAATAGTGCAATGTCTTACACAACCTTGTTATTCCTTGTCCGATTTTCGATGGAATTTTCAATATTTAATTTGTCCGGTTTCAATTTATCTGTTCATATTATTTTCAGCCTGAAAAAATCCCTTCAAGAATGGAATGCGGGAGACGGGGGGGGGGGGTCGTTTCTCCCTCACGTTCTCTTTCCCATTTTCTTCATGATTTTTTTTTTTCAAATAATATAGACTTTGTATAGCGCACGTTTCCACCTTGCTAGGTGCTCAAGGCGCTCCTTTATAACCCTGGCTAAGCTAGTCTACCGATTCTGGTGCGCACAGCTTTTTTTCAGGAATTTCTTCCAGTCGGTACCCATTTACCTCACCTGGGTCGAGTGCAGCACAGTGTGGATAAATTTCTTGCTGAAGGAAAACACGCCATGGCTAGGATTCGAATCCACGACACTCTGTTTGAAAGGCGAGAGTCAGAACCACTAGACCCCGACGGCTCCCACATGTATCTGTCTCTCTGCCTCCATTGGCTGTCTATGTTATCTGGATGGATCGGCCACACCAACATACCCGATACTAAATCGAACAAATTTATGTACGTTATTTAAAAAAATATTATTATCTTTTTTTTTCTTTCTCTCTCATTTTCCTTCTTCTTTTGTTTTGTTTATTGAGGGTAGGGTGGGAGATTGAATAGGTTAAGTATGGCGGTGTGTGTGTTTTCTGTAACTGGATAATATACTCTAAAACAAATCAGTCAAATTGGCTAGTTTATATAGGGACAGCTAGGTGCAACTGTTATTCTAGTCATATTTGACTGTTTTCTAGAAGTATTTTACTAGAACGGAGCTATATCTGACTAGAATATATGTCAGAAATGTTTTAATCAGTGATTGTCATATCAGTTGCACCCAGCTGACTACTGGTCTAGTCAATTTGACTGATTTGTTTTAGGTGCAAGCTTCCTGTGATCTTTTTACCGTTCCCTTATTCCTTCTTTCTCTCTCTCCCTCTCTTTCACTTGTCCGTATATCCTAGCCTACCTTTCCTATTACAGCTCTCTCTCTCTCTCTCTTAGGTGATCCCTCCACTGTTCTGGAGATTCTAAGATACAAATAGAACAATTCCCAGTCAGGTAAATTACAGACTTAGCAACAGGTTGGAACGGTAGTCATGACAGCGGTAGTCATGGGAGAGGGACAGCGTCCTAGCTCTCCCGGGGGGGGGGGGGCACTTCCATTCACGAGTGGATACCATGCGCGACCAAGGGGTCTCGAAAAGCACCCTAAACACGTAATTTCCATATTCTGAATATGAACCCCTTAACAAGTATTGGCGTGTGAAACCCTACCCTTAACAAGTATTGGAAACAAAAACGATACTCTTGGCAAATATTCCCTGAAATGAACCCCTAAACAAGTACAGGAATGTTTTATTGTTACGGTTCCTTCGGTCGTCGGCTTTACCTTATTTGGTTTACGACCCCACTTCTACACCTCGCGCAAATCGGACTCTAAACACGAAGTGTTGGGGCAAAAATGACATCCTTTATAAAACATTTTAATTTTGTTTTATCATCCCCGCAAATTAGACCCTAAACACGTTATTTTCCTAGCGAAATAGATACCCTTTTTCATTATTTTTGTGTTTTGGCACCCTTATCACGTTACGTACGTAACGTGCCCTATCGTGAAAAAGACATCCCTTTTACGTGTTTTTTTGGTCGCGCATGGTATCCTCTCGTCAATGTAAGTGGCCCCTCCGGGGTCCCTCTCGCAATCCCTCTTGTAAGATCACCTTCAGCTGTAAGGAAACTATCTATTTCATCATCTCTTTCATTCATTAAATTTCTCACCCGTCAGTTATCATTTTAATAACCCTAAACCCACTAAATTTCTTTTCTGTCACCTCCATTTACCCAAATGCATGTTTATATAGGAATACCGCCCCCGGGGCAAATGCTGGAATCGCGCCCCTTATTTTTTTTATACCCCTAGCCTATATGAGTTCTTTGGTTTTTTATTTTGTTAAAGCGTATATTTCCCTTTCAATACTTTCCCTTCTTCCTTTTACGTCCTTCCCTTTCACTTCTTGTTGTGCGCCCTGAAAATGGCGCCCCGGTACGTGTCCCGCTTTTGAATAGCAGTGAGAAAAGCCACTACCCAAATATGTTTTTTCACATCTCGTTAAATATACACTTTTCTTGTAAAATCCAGACATATACCGATCCCATCCCCACTCTCGTTTTTTCCATTCCTTTTCTTTCTCCTTCTAGGACAAAATTATCGACTTTTCACTCTAAAAAACTGTTTACCCAATATTGGGTAAAATGGGAACATGTATACTCGCTGGGTAAAATGACACCATTTTTTGGTAAATTTTACGCAATGTTGCGTTAAAATTTACCCTTTATATAAACTTGCATTTTACCCAATATGAAGGAGAAAATTACCCAGCAAATATGCTTGTTCTCTTTCTACCCAATATTTGGCAAATTTTACCCAATCTTTTTTTTAGAATGTAATGTCATTTATCACTCAAACTATTACTTTTTTCCTGATTGAATAACATATAAATACAATACTGTATAAGAACGCCAAATTAAACCAAGAAAATAATTCGTACAGGAAAAAGATTAGCTTTTTATCAGTTTATATCATTTGCTTTTATGATAATATCATTACACACGACACAATGTTATAAATGTAATGAACATACTGTATACATGCAGTTATCCAATTGGCCACGTTACATGATCATATCAAACTGTGCAATCATGGAAACTATTAAAAATAATGATAATCTTAAGATTACAGAAAAGGAGTAGTTATTTCTTTCAAAATGCTGAAAATTACAGTTTTCACATGTTATAAGAACTGAATATAAATAGTGGCAAGATATAGAATGATTAACCATCAACGATTTTTCATCTGTTTGAACTAATTGTTGACACAAATAATAGCAAAGACACACACCACACAGTAAATAATGTCGGCTGGCTTATCAAGAATGGGCGCCAAAAACACTGTCAATACACTTGAACCATATCATAAAGACATTTGTTTTTAAAACATTAAGAGAATAAGATATCAAGAAATCACATTTCTATGAAAAAAATAAACATTTGATGTACGTGCGAGTCGAGTAATAATTATTTTTCGATCATTAATCATTTATCATCCTGCAGAGAACTGGTTGAAAATGCCACTGCCCATAATTAAAAACAAACATGCCATTTATCTATTTTGTGAAGAGCAGAAGACGTCGCTAACCACTTGTGTTTTTTAAAGAGTCAATTGTTTTAAAAGACATAAGCATACCGTGTGATTTTTAAAGAGTTTATCTTGCTTCTTCAATAAAATTAAATATTTTGAGCTCATGGATCTTATCATAGTTTTACGTCAAGTTAACCCCATCAGAGCTAATTCAGGGGAGTTTTTCAGACTTTTAAAATGTCATTTTCATTAACTAATTTGCTGGCGTCCAATCAGATACTACGAATTTCAGTAGCTTATAACATTTGTCTGTATAAATCCCTGACACGAATCTTCATGAAACGCCCGTTTTTTTTAAAAGCCTGTTTACCATATATGCCATGCATACATTAGCTTTGAATAATTCATCAAAAGAATAGTTTCCCTCGATACATATGAATGTGAACAAGCAGATGTTTTATGACATGCAGAAGAAAATGAAGTGTGTGTCATCGGAGATGAATAAAATTCGTTTTCTATCAATAATATACAATTGTATTCATATTGATCACTCAATAGATCAATATTAGCATTTTTACATTATTTTTCTTTCGGGTTCGAAGGCATTCAATCGATACATTTTACATTCAGAATGTAACATTGATATTCCGGGTATTCATTGTCTTCATGGGAATGGGGATCTGTCAATGATTTATCGCGTTATAAACGATGAAATTATAGATATCTGCAGTTGAGTCATTATCTATGCAGACCAATCTAGATTGATATTTGAAAGGATAAACCCAACCAATAATGGATACAGATCATAAAGCATCACCAGTTTGGTTACAAAAGGGGTTAGATCCACTTTGGACCAGTCCGATAAAAATCATGTGTTTTTTTTATTCTCCCATATTGCAAAATTCTTATGAGAAACTAAATTTGCATGATACCCTACCACGTGAACATGATAAAATTGGGTATAAAAGATATTTACCTGTCTTCATATTTGTTTTAAATATTCTTTTCACAAATTTCCTTTGTGGATCTAACCCCTTTTGAAAAAAAAAGTGATTTTCTTCGCCATTTTTGGTCACTTTTTAATGGGAAATTCAACTTTTCTTTGGTATCATCTTACAGAGCTACTAAATGTCTATATATTGAGATAAAAAAAATCAAATTTGATGAAAAATTGATCTAACCCCTTTTGCAATTGAGCTCTTCATTTTCAATATGAGAGAGCAATGGAATTATCTTTTTTTTTCTCTCTCTCCCTCTCTAAGAAAAAAAAACCCTATGAAAAGGTTCTAATTCTTCTCACTACAAAAAACAGCAACCCCCAAAACAAATTATTCTTCAAATTGGATAGATAAATACTGCTCAAAAACATTGGCAAGTTTGAAATAGTTTGAGGAGTCTTGTCTTTCGATTACATTATACCGTTTTATAACTATTATGATTACTAATGCGATACAAAAATATAATTTATTTTTCACCATATGCCATTAAGTTGTATAACCAAGTTGTCGTTAGGCAGCATACAACATTACATCTACCCAACCTATTCTGTCAAATTCTTTCAATTTTTATGGCAACTTTTCATAATATTATCAATAGATGAATCATTCATATCCAACCAAATTTAATGAAATGGTTGACATTTTTACGTTCGTAACAAAAATGAATGTACTTTCAACATTTATTACCAATGTATTGTTTTTTTTTTTTACTGAAGGTCATTAATTGAAAAGGGTACATGATTGGAATTTCAAATCGCAATCGATCCACTAGAATCATCTAATGTCCAGTGAACAACAAACAAACAACAATTTGTAAATATTTTCTCTTTAACAGAATGATGCAATATTTCCATATATCCATTATTTTTTTTCTTTGTGCGATTACAAAATGTACCACAAACAATACTGAGTCGCCGTTATCATGATGAATGAAAATCTTATATTGTATTGCCATCATCATCATCATCATCATCATCATCATCATCATCATCATCATCATCATCATCATCATCATCATCATCATCGTCATCATCGTCATTATCATCATCATTATCATTATCACCATCATCATCATCATCATCGTCATCATCGTCATCATCGTCATCATCATCATCATCATCATCATCATCATCATCATCATCATCATCATCATCGTCATCATCATCATCATCTTTTTCCATCATCATCACCAGCACCACTCCCATCATAGCATTCAAATCATCAACAACGTCACTTTCCAAAACATGACTATCATCACCACTGATCACAATATTTGAACATTATTTAGACTTGTTCGCACCGTGTGCTGCCTGGCTATCACGAGGTGTTCGGGTCAGCTTACTAATGAGAACGGGATCAAGTTTATACCTTGCGTAAAGGTCCTGTTTCGCCTCTTCGAACTGAAACCGTCCATTATCCATGAAACTGGCCCTCCGCTTGAGCATCAATCGAAACTGCTTAGCCTTCACGAGCTGCGCCAGGTTCTTGAAAGTAAGCGGCGTCGAATCTATTCCATTCTTTGGCGCCTTCTCGGCGATCTCGGACAGCCTGGCTTTGACGATCTTCCATCCACGGCTTCGGATCTTCGACGAGCTTATTGCCTCGTCCAAATAGACATCACCACCGGCATCTTCACTCTCGTCTCCTTCTAAGACAGCATCGGGAGTTCTCGGCGACGACCTCGGAGATTTCCCAACATTTTTGACGCTCATGGATTTAATCCCGCCAGCAATGACCATGATGGACTTCTTGAAGGCCCCGTCTTTCCTGTAACTGCTGTCCCCATGGAACTTAAATTCATTCAAGACACGTTCATGTTCACGGCTGGATGTGATGTTCTGAATACTGCGAGAGGTCATCACCTCTGGCTTCTCGACGTCGAGGAACTCGTCTTGGGGCATCCCGAGCGCCACAAACTCTTCCCATGAATCGTTTGCACCGCCATCCATACCGTTCTCCTTTTCTTTGCTTCTCCGGCCAGGAGCACTACGAACAAGGCGCCTCAGCGTTCTCCACTGAGATGATTTAGTCGAAGCAATGTCAGGCAAGGTGGCTGTAGTCGGTCGCTGTCGACGGGAAACCGTCCGAGCATTACGCAAACGAATGGAATCATTGAATGCCCTCAAATACTCCGCCCTGGAAGATTTCGCGTTCACACCAGTATCCACAGAATATGAATTCCTCCTCCTTGTCGGTTTCGACTCAGTCTGTTCGCAATTCCGTATAGATTTCTGTGAGATGGTTGTTTTATTTCCCGAGTGAGTTCGGAAAGTCGAGTAACCTGAACTCACTGCGTTATTATCGTCGCTCAGGAACGATCTTGAGCCGATACTCTTTCTTCGTCCACGGTTAAGAGTGTGGCGAGATTGGACGGTGAGAAGCGAGGCTTTGCTGAGTCTCGGTATCAATGGTGTATGTTCACGTTGTCCGTTATTAATAAACTCATTAGTATGCTCGCTAATGACAACCGAGTGAGGGCTTTGGTGTGTAGTTAATGCATTACGTGATGATTTATGATGGCTTGTATCGTCTGACCCATTTGCATTTATGGCCTGCGTCGCCGTTGGTCGAGGAGTAACCAATGTCCAACACGTCACCGATGACGACGGCAACGACGACGACGACTTTGATGGTTGGATACGCGGCGATTTCCGATCACCCCTGTTCTTGTGCGGTTTATTCGTAAAACTGATTTGCTCTTTCGTTCGCTCATGTGTTTTTGTTGTAGCGACGGATAGAGAAGCATTATAATTACTAAGCTGTCCTCCTTCGCGCTCCCACCTCTTATTCCGCTGTCGTCTGAGTTCTTGAGTTGGACTCACAAAGGTCCGATGCGCCCAGCGCCCGTGGCTATCACCCATCTCCATACACGCCACACCAGCCATGGGAATCCTAGCTTTCAAAAGAATTACCAGAGATTAACAATTCGCAAGAATCCTTCATGAATACTCCACCGTTTTGAAATACAATTGTAAGGATTCTTAAAACTAGGAAAACACTACCTCCTTTCCCGTTAGGTATGCGTAGACATGGGGCTTCGAGGGTTGGGCAAACAGCTTGAACCACCAGCGAAATATATTTATCAAACACTTGGAAGTCTTCGTGGGACAAAAGACTTTGGAGGTTAAGAAATCACAGAAACGTAAAGATACTAAGTCCCCGTTCGATGTGTCTGTTCGGAGTTGCAGATGCGAAATGTTGAAGTAATATCCTTTGCTAATTTCTATTAAAGTAACATGTTCAGGAACGTGTATTTCGTCTTATGTAAGTCTGAAAATTTATATAAGGCTTAGGTTTAATAGCCCATCCTTATGAACTTCCTCAACCATGGACGTCCTCTTAAACAAACAGAAGAGACCTTAAGCGCTTTTAAACATATGGCCATTGACAATGACACTCGATTCATTGCTCAACTATCCCATTCACATCTTCTAATCTCCATGCTTTCCTTTATGTTTCTTTGGTGTCCAGAAGTCGTTTTATAAGATCAATAATGATGGGACCAGCTTGAAATCTGCCGTCTTGACACGTGTTTATAGTAATCTCGGCTCCTTGTATTTCGGGCACCACCACCAAACAACGTATTTATCTCGTGATATAACAAACTTTACCAACGAAAGATGCAAAAAAGTTTGGTAGCCTTAAACTCGATTTGTATGAGCGATAAAATTTGCCAATAACCAACTTTTCACGACACTCTCCTCTCCCTTCAAAGGCTATACAAGTTATAAATGAAAGATGGTGAACGATTCAATACTTTTTACGCTTGTGTTACCTCCTTTATCACTTGGGTCTTTCCAGTTAAATTCTGCCTGATGCACACGCCTTTTTTAATATTTTGTTTATATCAGTTTGTACCACACTCGAAAGTAAGTACACCAATAACCTTTAGCATGGTTACAACTTCGTGAGCATTGAAATAAAGTCCTTGATTACTCAGCCCCATCAAAAATTCAATTTCTATTCACGGCAAGAGGTAAATCCTACTTTTTTCAATAAAAAGAAGTTTGGCCTCGAGTCTTTGTTAGTATCGGATTGAAACTCTGAATAACGGTCTTTTGCATAAGATTATCTTATATAAGAGGATAATTCTCTTTCGTAAGAGGATGTCGTCGTGCAGAAGTAACTTTTCTTGTCTGTGATTATATAAATAATGACACGCCATGCATGTAGCCTTGCAATCAACATTTTGATTTTGTATCAGAAAATAATGACCTAAGAAACATGAATGGAGAATATGCTTTACGTATTTAATATGAAACATTAATGCACAATTACTTTTATTCTTTACATGGCAACCAGTATTGATGGACTATACTATAGAGAGAGGAGATACTTTGAATCAAATAAACGTCATGTAGATGAAAATAAGGAATCGTATAATTTGCATTGCTATGACATTTAGCCTCTTAAATATTCTTATTAACTGGACATGACTGTATTTCTGTCTCTTCAGCGTATTTGTAAAATTCAATTGATTAATTTCGTGTGAGTTAGTCTTAAAATGTTCAATGAAATACAAAAAGGGCAAACACTTTGGCAGTTTATCATTTGCGGAGAGATATACTTTGACTAATCCCCTTCTCCCTGTAGCAAGCTACTCTCTATTTGCAACAAAACAGTCTCGGTAAAAGAGAGTAAATATTCCATGAAAAAGTATTTGCTTTTCTTCCAAATCCGTTTAAACACCTTTTGGCTCGCTCTTCAAGACTTTGAAACATACAATAAAGCTGTCATTTATCATCTCCGAACGAATTTCACCTGCGCAACACAGGGTTGTGAATACCTTAGACAAATAAAAACATCACTCCACTATTTTAAAAACGAGTGTGCGAATTCGAGGATAATGAAATATGTTCCATTTTATTATACTCCCTCTCTCTTTCTCATAAAAAAGTGAAACTGATCACTCATTTGAAAATAAAAAATCAAACGACACTTTTGAGTATTTTTTAAACTGCTCTTCGAGCGACATCACTTAAAGATCTTCGTGCAATCTTAATTCTATTATACAGTGCGTCCCAGAATAAACGAAACCGAGATTTAGCGATCATTTATCATAACTTAATCATAAATAAAATAGACAAATGACCTACCAATTTAAAGCTTAGAATCTCCTCTTTCATCTGATATTACTTAGGTTATTTCTTATTCACGCATGAGTGAGCAAAAACAATTTGAAGAAAGGATACCAAAAACTCATTTGGCGGGGGTTATCTGGGTTTCAAAAAGAAAACCACATTTCTGAAAAGTTCAATATCTGCTCTTTAATTTGGTACCAAAATTACAAAAAATGGTCAAGAAATAAAAAAGTTCTGTTCATTTGAAATAAGGCTTGTATTTCCATAATTTCATGAGATAAACGTGTTTTCACCGGTTTCCCACAGAAGCTTTCGCATGGTGAACAAAAGATTTAATGCATGGCTGATCGTCAACAAAACAGAGTGTAGAGAGAGTTTGAAAGCCATCCTGGAGAACCTCTTCATTTTATGAAATTATTGAAATTCAAGCCTTATTTCAAATGAACAGAACTTTGTTATTTCGTGACCATTTTCTGTAATTTAGGTATCAAATTAAAGAGCAGATATTGAACTTTTCAAAAATGTGGTTTTCTTTTTGAAACCCAGATACCCCCGCCAAATGAGTTTTTGATATCCTTTCTTCAAATTGCATTTGCTCACTCATGCGTGAATGAGAAATAATCTAAGTAATATCAGATTAAAGAGGAGATTCTAAGCTTTAAATTGGTAGGTCATTTGTCTATTTTATTTATGATTAAGTAATGATAAATGATCGCTAAATCTCGGTTTCGTTTTTTCTGGGACGCACTGTATAAGGTTTTAACTCCAAATTCATCCTGTTGTAATTCACTCCTTATGGAATTGCAATTTTCGCACATGTTTTTTTTAAGACGGATGATATTTTTGATAAGTCGAGCTTCAACTACATTCACTCAGTATTCACTTCAACATGGTTAAAAAAGATAATTTCTTATATCGCGAAACGTAAACGAAATGAAACTCTCTTCATCAATGAGACGAACTCACTATACATCTAAACTTATGCTCTTTTAAATTCATTTTCTTCACACTGTTTTTTGATCTCCATGTTTGATTTACCACACATCATTACCTTCACAGGACCGCGGAACCAATTAATGGCGGGGATTTTGGTTCAGTATACAAAACACGAACTTTACCATTAAAATTGTTAACTTCATATAATGTTCAGTTCAAGGAATTGAAATACCGTTAAATCCAGGGGGTGTTTCATAAAGCTGTTCGTAAGATTAGAACGACTGGTGATCCTTTCTTTTGGTAAATGGTATACACCATAGCGAGCGATGGTTTAGCGCGTAAGAAAGGATCACCAGTCGTTCTTAAAGTCGTTCTTAAAGCCTGTGTATAGCTTTGGTAAAGGGTTAATAATGTGATTGATAATCGAATATCATCTAATATGACAGTCTTACTGAAGCGTAGAGACCGTTAGATATTTTTCCAACTGCACTTCTCTGAGAAAAATTTCAAATATTCAAATCTTGGATATATAGCGCCCTCTCTCGGCGATGCTTGTTTTAAATTTAAAAAAAATGGGCATTCAAGCACTTATCTTATAAATTTAGTAATTAGATATCCAAAAGTTACAGACAAAGAACATATCTTGAAAGTTTCAGCCCATTCCATGATTTGGAATAGGATTTAATTGAAAGACAAAAACAAACAGATATTTTAATTTGATCGGGTGACCCGATCAAGTTAAATTTCCATGTAAAATCGCAAAATTTATCCTGTAAAACACATTTTCATTTCATATCCTCCACATCATAACTGTTATAGGGCATATCCATTCATATTAGCTAGCAATGAATTGGAATAGTGATAGGTGCATTTTGGTGGATTTACCAAAACTATACACAAGCTTTAACTTACGAACAGCTTAATGAAACGGCCCCAGATCAGCTGTAAACACTGGCGTAAATGTGGGGAGCTCTTGCCCCCACCCCCAAAAAAAATAATCACGACCAAGAAAACAGAAAGAGAAAAAGAAAGAGAGAAGGGGGAAATATGATATTTTTTTCTGACAAGTATGTCAAAATCCATCACAAAATTGAATTTTTGAAATAAAATTGTCGAAATTGTTGCTCGCTCGCAAGTTTTTAATTAATTTTACGCGGTACGCCATATCTAGCCCCTATTTTTTTCTCATTGCGCCACTGGCTGTGAATAATGACCGGCCGAACTTTGCATTTATATTTAAATCTTGTGGATTTGTATCTATTCCTTAAAGATTCGAATTTAAAGTTTAACGATTGTTAAATTATTAATTATTCAAACTTTTTTGAAAGTTAATCTGTACGATTAAATATGAACCCAATGTTCGGCTGGTCACTTTTGACAGTAGATCAAGATCTATTTTGAACCCTTGAATTTACGAACATAATTATAAAAGAAAACGCCGAGTAAAATAGATGATCTCAACTCCCTTTTATTACATAATTTGTAGTTATAGATTAAAAAAATCATTAATTTACACAAAGATCGAAAGAGAAAAGATTTCAAAATCTAAGCGTGGAAAAACGTTTTATAGATGGACGAACATACACAAATGTCTCATTTTGTTTTCAGCGATTGAACAAAAATAGTGATCCTTTGTGTATCCTACATGTAAAAAAGATAAATCCTAAATAAAAGGAAGTCAACCAAATTTTTTTTTATTTTATAGTATATATTGTATGCATTTCTATATTACTTTCGAGCGTACAACAATTAGGAAAGTATAGCAATTATGTTCATTACAAAATAAAAGCAATCACGCTGTTTCTACTCGTCTTTCTCTCTCCCTCTCCCCCTCTCTCTCTAGAAATAACGTTAATTGAAAGTCATTATTATTTTTATACAGGTCTCCACAGGATAAATAAAATACAATTGAATTAAATTAATAACTACAAAAGCCACTTCAAATCGCACGAACTGTCATATTTTGGAATATTTTGAAACAGAAAGTCATGAGTTCTTATAAATTTTGCACGTAATTATATACAATTATTGTATACTCCAAACATTTCATTTGAGTTACAGAATAACCTAAACAACAATGAAATCGGAAATTTTATTACACCACAAGCCTTTGCATCAGACATTATTTCCTCTCTTCTAGACACAAATCTGCATGCCCGTCCCTTTTCTAAAAACACAAAGGGGAGAAAATGCAAAAAAGGGCGGAACACTGCCTCGTCTTTGCATCCGTATGATGCTGTCACCCCTTTCGTCCCTTGTAACCATGGTAACGGGCGATCTACCCTTTCCCATGCACTATTAGTTTATATCCATGTCTACATTATTAACCAAACTCGCAGAGGTCTTTAGCTTGGAAAGTTTCGCGAAGATTTTCCTAAAGATAATCCAGACCCAACTAAGATAATTCTGACAAGCCCGGTGAGTGTTTCATAAAGCTGTTCGTAAGTTAAGAGCGACTTTAAGAACGACTTGTGAAACTTTGTTTACGCGTCAATGGTCACCGATGAATATCATTTAGCACAAGAAAGATTCACCAGTCGTTCTTAAAGTCACTCTTAACTTACGAATAGCTTTATGAAACGGCCCCAGATCCGATTTCAATTGTTAATCTTATCAGTTAAACTCATAAAAAATACATAAATAACAAACAAACAAATTTAAAGATTTCTTCCCTGACTTCGATCACTGAAAATATACATTTCGGTATGCATTGGCCGTCGTTACTATTCGTTGAGACGTCACAGAATACTGGACATCTGATTCAATTTAAAAACTAAAATTCGAATCAATTGTTATGCAAGCTAGGACCGCGGAACCAGGGGGGGGGGGGGCTTCAACCCCAATTTTTCCAAACTGTGTACAAAA
Source organism: Lytechinus variegatus (assembly GCF_018143015.1). Lineage (NCBI taxonomy): Eukaryota > Metazoa > Echinodermata > Echinoidea > Temnopleuroida > Toxopneustidae > Lytechinus > Lytechinus variegatus. The sequence continues at coordinate 31,553,148 of NC_054750.1, forward strand.
ACGTAAAAATGACCACCTAATTGTGTTTTTTTGCATGGTCAGCCCCCACTTTCAAAACCGTTCCGCCGCGGCCACTGTTATGGTACATTGCAAACAACTATAATATAAAACCAAAATTACTCCATAGTTTGATAACTATATGACTTCGAGTAAGCTAAAAATCAAAATGGCTTATGAGGACGCCGTCTATTTCCACCTTTACCACTTACAATTAGTGGTCTCCTGCGTGCATTAATTTTCTATATATGACAGAAAAAGGTTTGTATATACTCACATCTTTATTTTTGAATTCATTGGCCCGTATTCCGAAGTCAGATTTAGCTTAGACCATGGTCTTACTCTGTGCTAAAATTATGGGAAGCCAAAAGTGTCAAAATTTTTATTAAGTTGTACATTTCTTATGTTTGCTGTGCTCTTTCCTGATTCATCGATGGTGAAGACAATCATTCTATTTATACTTCCTAGACAATTATGAATGATTTGAGAGCCAAATGAGTTGAAATATATCTCACCGTTAGTGATTTATGTAACAATTGTCATTCCATAATTGAACCACAACTTTAAACCTGAGTTCAAGTTAAACCCGACTTCAGAATACGGGCCATTATTATGTATTATGAATATATTCTTATTTATATATTATGGATTATTTTGTAAGATATTACGTAAACAGATTTTATATTGTGTATATCATTGTTTTAAACTCAGAGAGCAACTACAAACAAGTAAGTAAACAGTTTCAGGAATAACCCAAAAGTACACGCACTCATTTCTTTTGAAGAACTATCCTAAATCAATATAAAGAAGACAAGAGTTTGAGCGACTCTGCTCGAAGAGTTCTGGCTAGATTATTGGTTGCTGTGTGTTTTCATAGGTCCATTTTCAAGCCAGGGGGCGGTTTCATAAAGCTGTTCTTAAGTTAAGGCGACTTTATGAACGACTGGTGAACCCTTCTTATACGCGCTAAACAATGCCAATTCAATACCATTTACCACAAGAAAGGATCACCAGTCGTTCTTAAAGTCGATCTTAACTTACAAGCATTTTTATGAAACACCCACCTGGACTCTTATCTCATGTGTTTTCATAGTTTCAAAGTTAGGTCCATTTTCAAGCCCGGACTCTTGTCTGATGTGTTTTCATAGTTTCAAGGTTAGGTCCATTTTCGAGCCTGGACTCTTGTCTGATGTATTTTCATAGTTTCAAAGTTAGGTCCATTTTCAAGCCCGGACTCCGTTGTCTGATGTGTTTTCATAGTTTCAAAGTTAGGTCCATTTTCAAGCCCGGACTCTTGTCTGATGTATTTTCACAGTTTCAAAGTTATGTCCATTTTTGCCCACAATATAGGGCTTCTTGCTTTGGTCACTTCACTGAATCACGGGACACACGAGTCCTTTTTGAAGTGACGAAAAGTGTCGTTGAATCTTGCGTTGGCCATGCAGAGCGCCGCCTCGCGGTCACATTCGCACAACCCTGTTCGACATGGGGATCCTTCTCCTGAGAATACAGAAAAAAATAGAAATTAAAGTATGAAACAATAATATAATGAGATCACCACTTCTACATCTATAAACAAGATATATCTTGCTATGTCGCCATGACGACATAAGACTTCTTAAAACTCGATTTTGCGGGACCTTACGTCGACATAGTAAAAACTGACTAGTCATGAATAAATATCTCGGCTTTTCACTAAATAGTTTTTTCGAAGCCTGCACTGCAAAAACTCCGGTGTTGATTTAACACCAGCCCGGAATCTATATATGTCCACACCAGAGAAGTATTGAAACAACGCCAGTTTGGAGTCAAACCGATGCTGTTTTAATACTAATTGGTGTTGTATAAACACCAATCTGGTGTTAGACCAAAGCGAAACTGTTGTTGTTTAACACTTCTCTGGTGTGGACATATATAGACATATAGACTCCGGGCTGGTGTTAAATCAACACCGGAGTTATTGCAGTGTGTCTTTAATTGGCTTTTAGTGAACGATTCCAAATCCGTATATCGCTATTCCAATTCATTATTCGATTATATCAATTTAATATAATGATAAAGATTATGATGAGAATTTCAAGTTCAAATTTATTTCTCAACTCACAACATAGGAAATAATTACACATATATAAAATGATAACCATACAAATCAATACAAATGAATATACATTGTAAGCAACATGACTATACAAGAAAAGTGAATAAGTGTTTATGGTAAACATTAAATAACGGGATAATCATATCAACAAATAACAATATAGAAGAATATAAAATAGAAAAATATGATAATGATCGGGTGCGCTATCAAGTAACATATCTGTGTGCCCTTTTCTCTTTAATAAAACGACTATTCCGATTCATTTAATGGGCTGAAAATTATTAGGATATGATCTTCATCTGCAACTTTCTGATATTCAATCCCCCACTATATATGATAAGTGCAAAAGAACCCTCTTTGAATCCAGAGAGAATTTTAACGGAAAATAAAGATATTGCCGCAAGAGGGTGCTAGATACAAAACAATGCGAAATTTTTATTTTATCGGTTGAATATTTATTTTGATGGCGACTATTTGAGTTATTGGAATATGTAAGATGGCTCTCATTGAACTACACAATTGACACCAGAAGCGCATAACGAGCCAGAAATAGAGGGCCAGTCGTGTTTTCGGCAAAAAAAATTCTCGAAATCCGCGAGCGAGTGAAGCGAGCTTGCCAAAATTTCGACCTTTTGAATAAGAAAATGAATTTTTGTGATACAGTTTGAAAATATACAATATTTTGCCCGTTTCTTTTACTTTTCTTCTTTTTATCTCCCTTTTTCCTTGGTCGTGATTTTTTTTTTTTTGGGGGGGGGGTATGGCTCCTTACCCCATCATGTACTCCAGTGATTGATCCTTTACCAATGACTTATCTTTGGTGACCCTGAAGGGACATCGCATTTAGACAAAATCGCGAATATTCACGACAAAACTGGCGACGAAATTCACAACGTCGCCAATTTCTTCGTGAATTTCGTCGTCAATTTGATATTCACGACGAAATTGGCGACGAAATTCACGACGAAATTCGCGACATCGTGAATTTCGTCGCC